>NC_142130.1:82071415-82379286 GCF_024610735.1 Ursus americanus
TAAATTCGTTTTTTTTAAATTCTTATGCGTATTTGTGGTTTGTGGTTTTAATATGCATTTCTCCAGTGACTAATGGTATTGAACATGTTTGTATATGCTCATTTATCTATTTTATTTGATGAAGTGTCTTTTCAAAAAATTTTCCCAATTTTTTAATTGGATTGTTTGTCTTACTGAGTCCTAAGAGTCCTTTATATATTCTCCCAACAAATACTTTATCAGCTATATGTTTTGCAAATATTTTATCCCAGTCTATGACTTGTCTTTTTATTTTTTTAACAGTATCTTTTGAAGAACAAGCTTTTTAATTTTTGAAGTCCAATTTATCATTTTTTTGTTTTTATGGTTTATGTTTTTATAGAAATCTAGAATAACTAGAGGTAAAAAAAATTTTCTCCTATGTTTTCTTCTACAGGTTAAAAAAAAATTGACTCTTACGTTTAGGTCTAACCTTTTTGAGCTAAATTTTGGATATGGTGTGAAGAGGAGGTTGACATTCCCTCTTTTGTTTTTATATGTGAATATCCAATTTTTGGCACTATTTGTTGAAAAGAATATCTTTTCCGCCCTGAAACACATTGGTACCTTTTTGGTAATCGGTGAGCTATGTATGTGAGGGTCCTTTTCTGGACTCACTATTTTGATCCATAGATTTTTACATCAATACCAGACTCACTTGATTACTGTAGATTTATAGTGAGTCTAAGTGTACACACCATACTAAGCAGGAGTTTAATTAAGACTTCCAATTTTGGGGTGCCTGGTGGTGCAGTCGGTTAAGCATAAGACTCTCGGTTTTGCCTCGGGTTGTGAGATTGAGCCCGACGTCTGGCTCTGTGCTCAGAGTCGAGTCTGCTTGCATTTCGCTCTCCTACTGCCTCTGCCCCTCACACTTGTGCTCTTTCTCTCTCTCTAAAATAAGCACAGTTAAATCTTAAAAAAAAAAAAAAAAAGATTTCCAATTTTGTTCTTCTTCTTTGAAAGACTTCCAACTTTTTCTTTCTTTGGCTTTCCTAGGTATTTTGCATTTCTCTATAAATTTTAGAATCTGCTTGTGATTTATATAAAAAAGACCACATTTTGGAATCTCGTCACATCTATAGATCAATTTAAGGAGAATTGGTATCTTATCTTAACAGTGTTGCATTTTTTGATTGATGAACATGGTATATTTCTCCATCGCTCTAGTCTTTTTAAATTCCTATTCAGAAATTTTCCATCTCCAGGGTGTATATAAATGGCCTTTTCTTGGATTGAGGAGGTTCTGTTTTATTTCCACTTTGCCATATTCTATCACAATTGAGTGTTGAAGTTTGTAAAATACTTTTTCCCTGCATCTGTTAAGATAATCATGTCATTGTTCATTTTTGGTCTATTAATATATGATGGCTCACATTTTTTTTTCTACTATTAAACCAACCTTACATTACTGTGAAAGAATTGCTAAAGGAGCCTCTTCAGACAGAAGGAAATATCAGAAGAAAACGTGGAGTATCAGGAATAAATAAAATCTTTTAACTCCTGATATGACAGATTAGGAAATTAGCATATTTGTACTTTTTTCCAGATCCCCTTTCCCTGTCGTTGCCCTTTTTTTCTTAGATCTGTGCTTGCTTATACATTTCAATGTTTATGCATTTGTATAAATTTCAGCGTTCTATATTCTAATCAGTTCAGTGCAAATTACAAATACTTTTATGCCATTAATTCTTTCTTTCTCAGTTCTTTTGATTATGGCACTTGTTTGATGAGAATTTATCATCAAGTAGTTTTCTCCAAGAAGGGCTATTTATAAACTTCTTGGCTCACAATTTGGGGGGGGGGTTACTGGTGTGGCTGTGAAAAAATCTGAAGCCATTGTGATTTTTCTCCTTGGTAGGTGAATTGCTTTTTCTGACTGAATGCTCATATAATTCTATTGTCATTCTTAAAGGTGAGCAGACTCACAAGGATGTATCATGTTGATGACAGCAACAAATTATTTTTCCCTGGAATATGGTGTGCACCTTTGAGCCCCAGTTTCCAGTCTCCCTTTATTTCAGAAATGTGTTTTATTTAATATTTGAACGTTATTTTCAGATACATTTGTTTAGCTTCCCTCGTCGGTCAAGCTTGCGGTTTGGCTCTGTTTGATCTCTCTTCCATATCTATCTTTCTAATTACCTTTGTTTCTTTGTCCTTTGCCATTTAAGTTTCTGGATTTTTATAAGTCTTTCTTTTATGTTCACAATACTTGAAAAAAATAGTTTTATTATGTTGTTTTATGTTTCTGTATCTTTTTTATTTCTATGGTGTTTGTATTGTTAACTTTGATTTCTTTTGTGGACTCTGCCAGCTCATATTCACCACTTTTCTTATTTCCTCTTTAATTTCATATCCCTCCTCACAAAAATCTTTGCATATAATTTCTGCCCCCCCTCTTTAATTTCTCTGGGAGTGCAGAGAATTATTTATCTAAGGTTTTTTTTTTTTTCTGTTTCTTGTGGTAACTCCTCTGATGTATATTCTGATGTATATACATTTAAATGTTTCCCCCCTTTGTTCAAAAGAATTATATAAGTAGTAAACTTTATTTATTGAGAGAGCTCATATGCATGAGTAGGGAGTGGTAGAGGGAGGGGGAGAGAGAGAGAGTGAGAGAATCTTAAGCATTCTCCAGGCTCAGCATTGAGCAGGTTGGGGGCTTGATGTCGGGACTCTGAGATTATGACCTCAGCGGCAATCAAGCGACAGACGCTTAACCGATTGAGCCACCCAGGCGCCCCCAAGTGGTCAACATTACGTGCTGTAGTAGCCTGTTGGCAGTTCTCTTGGAAAGTCCTATGTGATATTGAAAGCAATCCCTGGATGGGAGAGCTAGAAATCTGACATGGATAAGAGGAAGATTGGATCTACATGGTAGGAGAGACAGAGGGCTGTGCATTGTTGTGGAAGGTGGGGGGATGGGGCTAGCATTTCTCTGGCAGGAGAAAACACCTGAGTGTGAAGAGAGGGACAGGGCTGCTCCAAGTAGCAAGACCCCTAGTGGCTTAACCAAATAAGGTCCACCCATGCAAGTGAAGCTCTAGGGAACCATGCTCACAGTACCATCAAGTATACCTTTGCTTTAAGTGGCCACATTATTTTATCTTGGTTAAGTAAACATGCCACCACGGTAAAAACTTAGTCCGAGTGTATCATTTCTGCTGGTCTCGACATATGCTTATTTCAAAAAAAAAATCAAACAATAAAAATATAGGTAGTAAAGCTGAAAGTTCCTTTTTACTTTCTCCCAATGCTTCACCCCCTTCCTGTCTAAGAAGTAATTAGTGTTTAATGCATTGATATAGTCACTTGACCTTCTCCTGTGTATGCTTACATTTAAGAATTTTCTTTTTTTATTACTATATCTTGGTAATCTTTTTATATCAGTAACCTAAAATGCTACAATAAACAGTCTTCTATGTGGATAATGAGTGTGTCTATTGCATGTAATCCTAGAAGTGGGTTTTATAGGTATAAAAAAATGCACAGGTAGAATTTTGATAAGTGCTGAAAAATTATACTTCAAAAAGTCTGTTCCAATTTTTCTCACTAATGAGAGTCTGTTTCCCTACGCACACTCTTGTCAGAATACAATATTATCCTGTTTTTTCATTTTTGCCCATTAGATAAGTTTTTTAACTCATTATTTTAAAAATTTGCATATTCCAAATTATAGTGGAAGCTCATATTTAGACACATATTTCTTCTCTGAATTTCTTTGTTTTTGTTAGGCTTTTTTTCAGTCTTTATTGATTTCTAGGGGCACTTTTTTCTTTTTTTTTTTTAGAGAGAGAGAGTGTGTGCAGAGAGTGGGGAGGAAAGGGGAGGGGAGAGGGAGAGGGAAAAGGGGAGGGATTGAGGGGAGGGAGAATCTTAAGCAGGCTTCATGCTCAGTGTGGAGCCCAACGCAGGACTTGATCTCACAACCCTGGGATCATGAGCTAAGCTGAAATCAAGAGCCAGATGCTTAACCAACTGAGCCACCCAGGCGCTCCTTCTATGGGCACTTTATATTGGTTATTAATATCTATCTGTCATAGATGTCAGAAATATTTTCTCCTGGGCAGTATCTCATCTTTGAATTTTATTTATAATCTTTACAGTATTTAAAATATTTGAATTTTTAAAATCTTTTCATTTTATGGGTTTCGTGTCTTTGCTTATGAAAATATTCCCTACTTAAAGATTAAGACATAAAGTTCTGTATTTTTCCTAATGTTTATATAATTTTTAATACTTTAATGTTTTATTGAGCTTAGTTTTTAATCTGTCTGTAAGTAGCTAGCCTGTTATTCCAACAGCATTTATTGAATTGTTGGTCTTTTCTTCCCTGATCTGAAATATCACATGCTTTATCTTTTCATATTGGTCTATTTATTGATTCTTGGAACAATGCCACACTATTCTTCAAATTTAGAGTGGTCCAGAAAGCCCCTCCTCATTATTCTTTTTAAAATTGTACTACCTATTTCATTTCATTGTATTTTATATCCTTTCATTTAAACATCATTTTATGATTTTGATTGAAAATTGTATCAAATTTATACATAAATTTAGAGAGATCTGATATCTTTCAATATTGGATCTTCCCATCTAGAAACATAGTTTGCCTTTCTGTTACTTAAGAGCTTCTTTTACTTTCTTCGATAAAATTTTACAGTATTCTTCATAAATGTGCATCTCTTGCTTAACTTAATTATGAATATGTTATTTGCTATAATGGGATATTTAAGTACATGCTATTTAGTTTTTTCAGGCCTAGGAAAATAGCTATTAATTCTTATATGTTGATCTTGTATTCATCTAACTAAATTCTCTGTTTATTCTAAAAGTTTATTTAGTAGACTGTCTTGTGTGTCCTTGATGGGCATTCACATTGTTAGATAATAATGGTTTTGTCTTTTTCTTTCCAATATTAATACTCTTTTTTTCTTCTAATATTTTAAAGTTTTTTCAGTTAAAATTTTTCCCCCTATAACAGGTATTTATTGAGTTCAGAGTGTCTCTTTTATAGTGTTAAATTTCTTAAATAGTGTTTCTTGTTTGCTCTTACTTGTGGTTGAGATTCTGGATTGAACAGTTCGTTGCTGTTAATTAAGTGTATTTTCTCAAGCTAAATGAGGATCCCTGTTTGTCTGGCAGTTGGTGCAAACTAATCACCCTTGGTGAGTCTACAGGAGGAGAGGACCAATGTGTGGCTAGGAAGGCTTGACTTTTGGGAATGAGGCTCCCAGTATCTCTTGGCAGGCAGAGACTCTTTCTTTCTTTTGCTCAAGAGCCGCTCTGGTAGTCTCCCATGTCAGAGTTGTTAGAAGTCTCATAACTCTCATCTGGAGACAGATGTGGTAGGCAGCAGAATGGGGGTGGGCAGTGGCCGTCTTACCTGTGCCACTCTTCAGTTAATTACCTAAAACTCTGTCACATGCTTCTTCCTGCCTCCACTGCCTCTGACTGTAGTATTATTCTAGAGTTCCTCTGGGAAAAACCACCTTTTGGGATGTTTTATTTGTCTACTGAGAGGGGTTCCTCAGCTCTTTTGGACTATGTTGTCCGTCTGTTTGCCATTGCTCTGTCACTTCTAGAAGCCCTACACGTTTCTGGCCAGCTGGTAAATCTCGTTTCCAATGTTGTTATGAATTTGCTAATTTACTTCCTTTTTGAAGAGAGTGTTGGACTGTATTTTTGCACAGACTTTGTGTTAGATCCTTTTTGATGAAGTCTTATTCCTGATTAGACATAGTGTCATCTGGGCCTGCTAATTTGCTCAAGAACTGAGCGGAGAGGGGACAGGGAGTGACTGCGAGCAGCACTTTACTCACTGTTTAAAAATTTTGTTTTCTTGCTTTAATGAGGCTCATTATATAACATGGTGAAAATACAGAGAAATAAATGAATAAAATAAATGAATAAAATAAAAAGAATCATTCATAATTCTATTATGACAAGTACTGTTAATATTTAGATACATTAACTTTTAGTCTTCTACTGATGCATATTTCACCATTCTTGTGATTACAATTCTCTCTAGTGTTTTGTATGTATTTTTCAACTAACATCTTACTATATGTTTCTTATACTATTAGAAGCAATCATGATTAAATCCATTCTTTAATAATGTCATAAGATATAATCAAATGTATCCTTCAAGGGTAGTATTTCCCTGTATGGGGCCTTTTGGGTCAATTGGTATTTGGCTATTTTATTTTTAAAAATGAAGGAAAGGACATTTATTAAATACATTTATTATTTATCTTTTGAGATAAAAATTATAGTGAAATGTACAGATCCTAAGTGAATAATTTAATGAGTTTAGATAAATGCTCACATCCAAGTAACCATGATCCCAACCAGATACAGAAAACTTACTTGACTCATTTTAATAATGCAGTGATACATACCTATAAGAATCTTCCCCTATTTGGATTATTTACTAGGCTATGTTCCTAGAGGTGAAATAATGTTGCCTCATTTTCTGAAATTTCAGCGGACTTTTTACCAAAATGTTTTTCAAGGGGTTGAATCAATTATCTGTTCCTACCAGGCAGTGGAGAGTGCCAGCATTTTTCAGTTGTTTCTCTGTGATCCCCTTGACACTCTGATCAGCCCCACCAAAGGAAAGCTCCACTATTTCTTCCTGAAAGCAAATTGTGACTTTGTCATGTCAATACCTACCTCCACCCAACTGCGGTTTTATGTTTAAGTGTGTGCGTATTTATGCTTTTAGTGGCTCCAACAATTTTTAATTTCTTGATTTGTTTATTGTTTTCCAGGGTAGCTGTACCAATTTACATTCCCACCAGCAGTACAAGAGGCTTTTTCTTTGCTCTACATCCTCACCAACACTTGTTAACTCTTGTCTTTTTGATAATAGAAATCCTAATAGGTGTGGGGTGATATCTTATTATGGTTTTGATTTTCCTTTCCCTGATGATGCAGGCTGATTAGTAGCTGGACCCTCAGGCAGCGGCTGGAACAGTATGCAGTCAGTCTCCTTCCTGGGAGAAACTGGGAGTTGGGCACTTGCCTGCTGTCTCTGTGTTGGCCCCGGGGGTAGGGCTGCAGGGGGATGGAGGTGCTCCTACATGGTTGAAAAACTGCTTCTTTGTTTGCTGTGGTCCTGTGGGATTCAGTGCAAGTCCTGTTGGCTCTCTGAACCAGGTCAGATGACTGCTGTAACAGTCAGAGCACTAGATATGTGGACAAGTCCCTTCCAGGGAGAAACTGGAGACTTATTTTTATTGTTGGGAGTGCCCCAGAATGGGGAGAAGGGCAAGTGCTCACCAGCTCACTCAGGCTCTGGGAAGGATCTGGTCATCACCTTGACGTGTGCTCGTTAGAAGCTGGACTCTTCCTCAGGAGCTTGTGAGTTACACCATCAGACCCATGAGAGGAAAGACTGGGAGATGAGCGTTTTTGCCTGCTTTCTGCACTGAGTCCTGAGCAGGTCGCCATGCTGCTTTGTTGGGCAAGGTGCCTTGGGATCCCTGAGTGAAAGCCTCGCTGACTCTCAGAGCCAAGTGATTTGGGGCCTTCTGTCTGGTGGAAGTCTTCAAAGTTGGGGAGCTAGATGTGGGGTCCAAGCCCCTTTTTCCTCAGGGAGAAGCTGGTAGTTGGGTTTTCCCTCCCAATTGTATGTCATTACGCTGGGCGTGAGATTTACGGTGAAGTTTCTCTGCCTTTCCTGCCTGTTTTGATGTGGGCATTTTTTCAGTAGTCCCATGTGTGGGAGTCAGTCGTTTCTGAATTTCTCTCAGAGGGAATTGTTCCATGTATAGCTGTACATTTGGTGCATGTGTAGGAGGAGGGAAATTCAGGAGCCTCCTATGTCACCATCTCGTTCTGGAAGAGTAAATAAAGGTGTTTTGACTAAGTGAGCTATCCTGGGGGCAAGAATTGAGATCTGGACTGGAAGACATAACTTTCTTCAATTTATTGGGAAAACACATCAATCTAGCATTTGTCCTTTTAAGAAAGGAGCTAGCATTGGAGACAAATGGCAAGCTGCTGAGGAAGTTCAAAAACATGTATTTCTGTCGGATGTTCTTGTTCAACTTCCAGATCACCCTGGGTCAGGACAGTAAAGATGGTTTAAAGTAGACATAGGTCAGTGGAGAGGTGTATCTTCTGTTATTGCTGTAAATGTACGGGAAAATGGGATTAGCATCTCCCCGTAGTACTTCACCCATGCCTAAGGCAAGCTCCCTGTTGCTTTAAGCTCTTGATTTTGGAGAGCCCTATTAAGCAAATATTTATTAAAATATATCAGAGCTGTATCTCTTGGTCTGCTGAAATGGTAGATTTTGAGGATAGGGTTCATCCCCCAACCCCGCTTTTTAAAATTTTTTAGAGTGAGAAAGAGGCAGAGAGAGTGCACGTGTGCAGGTGTCGGGGGAGGGGCAGAGGGAGAAAGAATCTCTAGCAGGTTCCATGCCCAGTGCAACGTCCACTTGGGGCTCGATCTCAGGATCCAGAGATTATAACCCTCAGCAGAAATCAAGAGTCATCACTCAACAGACTGAGCCTTCCAGGTGCCCCACGGTGTCCTTTTTTATGACAATCTAGTATTTGCTAAACTTAGTTTTGTGTGTGCGTGCGTGCGCGCGTGTGTGTGTGAATGTGCACTTCACGTCTATACAATCATCTCGGCCACACATGTACTTTTTGTTTATTTATTTTCAAGCTTCCCTTTTATTCCCTTCCACTCTCACAATTTAAATATACAAAACTCTCACTGTGCGAGATTTGGTCATTATGTTTGCTAGCTCTTCTATGATGTTTATAAAATATGTCAACACCCTATAGTGAATTGGCATTGTTTTGCTATCCTACTTGCTATCAAAGAAATAAAACAAACGCCCCCAAGCAAATAATCTAACTCATTATCCTTCAGTAGCATTTCGGAGATGGAAAATTTATAAATGATAAGAGCGGAGCGTAAGGAGAGGATGTGCTATCTTACTCCACAGCCTGGGACTCATCCTGGGGGACAGTGGAGGTGGGCCCTGGCCCCCCATCTTGTGCGCACCCCTTCACTCTCCAGCTGCACCATTCACCTGAATACATTAGTCTCACGGAGAGGGAGATGACAGGAGTGTGCACCTGCAATGTAGTGTGACTGCTGCAGCTTGGGGAGTGGTTGCCAGGGAAGCAATTTTTAAAAAAAAACAGGGGAGGAGAATTGTCAAGGTTTGGCTCCTTGTGAAATTTGCCTGTCAGAACAGTTGATGCATTTGGGCATAACGCTCTTCCAGTTTCTTCTTCTGGCAGTTTTCTCCCTCATTTTCAAGGCTTTCAGAATTTTGCTGCAACTTATCCTTTTAAGGGGCCTTCCCCTTCCCATATTTCTCCATTGAACGTTAGTCCTGAGAGGTGAGAAACGATGTTTAAAAAGCCACTCAGGACTGATTTGCTTAGGATCAGGCCAGCCAGACGGCAAGCCCCTCCAGGATCTGCCCTGGCTACCCTCCCTCAATTTGAGGGCAGTTTGTCTAAAATTGGAAGAGGGTTTGATATTATTCAACACACTTGGGTCAGACTAGCTCAGAGGGCAGTTGGCTTTTTTATTTTTATTTTTTCTGGGAATGGCCTGTGGAATGATGTGAATTTTGAGGGTGCAGAGCGGGCAGGAAAATATAATATGGAAATGATTCTGATATGCTATACATGGAACTACGTAGTCTCCTAGAATCTTGGGGGCTTTCTGTTTGGAATAGGGAGTGAACATTTAAGACTAGCAAATGAAATATTCACCCAGGAGAGTTCATTTGCAAAGGTCATCATACTGACTTACATTTTATCGTTCTTCTGCCATTTAATCCTTACCACTTTTTTGAAGAAGTAAATACTATTATCCTTATTTTATAGATGATGCCACTGGAGCTCAGAAAAGTCACCCATGTGTTAAGTGATGGCATCTGAATGAAATCTGGAGCTCTCGCTCTGTTCTATAGATTTTTCTAGTATCTAATCTCCCAAGCAGGGGGAAAAAAATTCCATCTCTAAAGTACATGGCCTTGCTTTCTCTGAAATAGTGTATAGCAAGGAGGCGGGGTGGGGGTGGGTGGCAGCATTATTTATATATACAGAGGGAGAGAACTCCTCTTTAGATTTGGAGTCTCTGGTGTAAATAGAGCTGCTTCTTTGATTTTATTTCATAGTTAAATGCTGCTAGTGAGTGAAATAAAGGCCCCATTCCAGGATCTCATCTCTAATTCCCTGCCATAAGCTTTAAAACAAAAGGGACTTATCATTTGCCTTAATAGACTGTGTTGTGTATGTACCCAGAGACAGCAAAATTCCAATTAAAAGAGTATTGATTGCTCATAAATTAAAGCCAACGTTTCAAAATCAATATCACTGAACTTCTTTCAATGATTTTTATTCTGAGCCCTCTTGGCTCTAGTATTTTGCTTATTAAATGTTCTGCTGTAATCGTATGCCCAATTAACATGGATGATTCTTTCGCTATTAACATACAGTTTTCGATTTTAGTCTAGTTAGCACAACTAATCATTGCAGATGAAAGTCAGTGGAATCTTACAAACTCCAGTGCCTTCCCTCACCTGCTCCCAGAGATAATTTATATGCCTTCATTCCTCTGAGCCCAAAGCAGGTAAACATCTTCAGTTAAGCTGAACAGAAAAATGGAAATTCTGTGGAATAGAAAAAAAAAAACAGAAAAATAAAGCAGAGAATATCAACTATGTCATAGGGAAGTTATGACTGGATCAACAGAGGATATAATTTCATTGCCTGTGAGGCAAAATCATGATCAGAATGTGCTCGGGACACAGACCACTGTACCTCTGTGAGGGTCTCCCCTAGACGGCAATGCTAATTAAATCTGAAAGGGAGACATATTGGGAAACTACCAGGGGTCAGGCTGGAGTCTGACGGTAGAGTGAGAGGAGTTGGGTATGTTCAAGAAACACATTTCAGGAGACAGATGTGATCACTGTGTGAGGCTAAGGTGAAATTCATCTTCCAGTTCAATGGCTAGCCTGGGACTGTGAAGTAACCTGTGGCCAATCAAGATACTTTTGTGATTCATGTTAACTCTTCTGACTCCAAGGGTCTCACCCCATTTAGTCCCATTGGTGTCAAAGCCAAGGTCCATTAAAGATAAGCAACTGTGTAGATTCTGCCTTCTTTGGCACTTCTTTTCTGAAGAGAATTGTTCGTTTATTTAAACTAATGTCTGCTTTCTGCATTAAGGGCTCTTTGATGGCCTGGAGGGTGTGGGAGAGAGGGCAGAATTCTAGCTGCGAAGTATATCAAGTGGAAGTGTGCCTTAGGGACCAGGAGGCTCAGGTTCTAATCCCGGTTCTGTCACAAATTGGTTGCAAGTCCTTTAATTTCTCTGTGTTTGTTTGCTTCTCTACAAAGAAAGTTGTACCAAGTAACGGTATCCATTCCAGATCTAAAATGTGTCCTACTCTAGGATCTAGAATAGTATCCTCCAACTGTTTTATTCATGTACTCCCTAAAAGAATTTTAAAAAGATATGTGCCCCCACATTTTTAAGTCCACATGTCATAAGTTTAATTAGTTACAAAGGATGTAATTTTCACCATATTGTATATTGCATAAGAGTTTTTAATATATTTTTATCAAAACTGAAACTGTGGATTTAGCTTATCCAGTGTATGGTACATTTTGCAATAACATCTCATTAACAAAGCCAGTACTTATTGTCAAGTCATTCAGTCCGATCACTTGTTTTCCATCAGAAGAGAGTCTGGCTTCATTTTTTCGTTCATATAAATTTGTTATCATGCATCCTGGTGACAACCTCATTTTGGAACACTAATTCTGGGATGATTAACTAATTAGATACTCAGAAAACGAGTTGGCTAGATAGCTTCAGTAGGGAGCTTTGCCATGAGTGTTTTTTTATTTGTACTGAAAGGACTGGCTCTCAAGAACAATGTGTTCTCTAGCGTGTTCTTTTGTTTGGTGCCAGGGAGGCTAGTCAGCTATGGGGCAAGGTACCACGGTAGGTCTCAGCATGAGTGAGAGGAGTGCCTTTCTTTTCTAAAGTGGGAGAACAGTGATTACGAGGTGAGTGGTGGTAAAGAACGAGCAGCCTGCAGGCATGTTATCGGGCAAATTTATTTTTGAAAGGATGCATATGGAAGTTGAGGGTCTGGAAATGGATTCACTTAAAACCACCATGTTGCATATCTGCTGGGAAGTCTTCATGTACCACTACTAAGGCATATACAACCCAGATGCACAGAGGAGGGCAGAGGGTATGACACTTTCCACTGTTACTTTATGCCACCATATCAGTAGGTCCAGTATCGCAAGGAATGGCTTTTGTAAAGGTCAGCAACCCCCAAACATGGCGCATACTCTCCTTTGAAGTGATTTGCCCATTACATGACTTTCTATGATCAAATTCCCAGGCTCTCTCATTGAGTTATTGTTACCTTATCTACCACGTACTGAGACTCTGATTTATACATGCTTCTTGGAATAGAAAATATAATTTATGCAATCTGTGCGCATTCCACTTTTCCAGAAATCAGAATGCCTAGAGCCATATAAAGTGTTGATTAAAAGGAATGATTTTGGAATTATTTGCCGTGGGTTTGAATTCTGCCTCTGCAATTTTACTTGTGTAAGCAGGCTCAGCTTCAGTTTTCTCGTCTGTTAAATTAGGGAAAGATACTTCTAAGTGTTTATTCTGTTTTCTCCATTTGTCCTCTTGCCCCCACTCCCACATCCATTGTTTCATCTCTGCTCTGATTGCTTCTTGGAGGCAGATCCCTACAGGTTACATCACCAGGGCTCCCTTTCCAGTTAGTTGGCTTCCAGTTGTTGCCAAAGAGAGGCACTGGTAGAGACTGGAGGGTAAAGGAAGGGAGAGATCAGGTATTTCTTCTAGGCTCTCTTTCTGCTCTGGGCCATATTTCATGCAATGGTTGGGCACCTCAACTATAGCTTCTGTTGATAGTCCTAGCTTAATATTTCCAAATCTAATTCTCTAATGCCACCTTCCCTTTTTTTTGCCTTTAAGCCTATGGGTGGTAAAGTCTTCACACTATTTCTGGTCTCTGACCAGAGAGATGAGCAAGAATTTTTAGCCAATTGAATTGGATTTTGATTCCTGGCAGGACCTTGGATGATAAAGCACTGTTCTTTCATTCTTCAACAAATATTTATTGAATCTACAAAAGTTCAGTAAATTCTGTTGTGTTTACTGCTATATTCCTTGTACCCACACAGGACTTGGTATGTATTATGGGAGCAATAAATATTTGTTGATGGAATACCTACCAGATAACACTGTACTCTGTCCTGGTGATTAAATGGTGAACAAGACAGACCAGCTTTCTGGTCTTGTGAAGCTTTTAGTCTAGCCATGAGGATTGAGTGAGATCATACAGAACAACATAAAGCCTGGCACTACCTACTGAGTTGACCCATTTAAGAAATAAGCTTGGCCTTTTTCCTCCCCTGTCAACTGGTCCTAAAGGACCCCTCCATGTGGCCAAAGGTGTGAGTTGAGAGAGAGGTGGATTATTTGGGAGTCCAGGGCACCTGATTAAGCAGCTTACTTGTCTTTTCTGGCTAATTTTACAGTCAACCCTGGATTTCCATTTCCATTTTACAGTGGGCAGCAGTATGCTGGATCTGCCTAACCTGTTAACATAGTAGACCTGACAGCTCTTAATGGTCCGGCTACATGATCACTGGGGATCCCACAGTCCGAACACTACAAGGGCCCAATGGCATACTGGAAGCTGCTTTTTGGATGGTTTATAGTTGATTACTGTAGACTGCATGGACTTGCTTAGATTGTGATAGGGTTCTACCTTGTGATTCTTCTGTTGGGGCTTGCCAAAGACTCCACATGGTATCTCTTCCCACCACATATACCACTAAGACCATAGGGTCTACCAAGTATGACCTAAGAGACAGGGCTATGTGAACCACAGACTGGACTGCTCTTGGCTTCTCTGAAAGCCACCAGCCTACCTTGTCATCTGCCAAATGAGTCAAAATAGTATTCCCAAGTGAGGAAATGTACTGCCTCTAGAACACAGAAAGTCTTGTTAAAGCAACATGCTTCTGTCTGAGGACATTCACTATACAATAATTTGCCCTTAATTTTAGGGATGTTCTGATAAACCCCAGGTAACTGGACTACTGGACTTCAAGCATCATTGATGTGTTGGCCTCCTGAGACTCCATAGCATTTATGTCCCATGTTCTGGTACACACACGTCTTAGTAAGGGCTTGATTGTATGTACCACTTTCTGTTCATCTGGTTTGATTAATATAATGTCATCAATAATAGTGGATCAATGTGATATTCTGTAAAAAGATGGTTTAGGTCCCTTCAAACAATATTATGACAAGAGTGAGAGAGTTAGTATAACCCTGGGGTAAAAGCATAGATGTATACTATCTTCTTTTCTAGGTAAATGCAAAATGCTTCTGATTCTCTTTATGATGGGGATAGAAAACACTGCAGAAATGCCAGATTAATGTTATCATACCTAATGCTAGAGGCTTTGTAAACCTGTTACAGCAAAGCTACCATATCTAGCACAGCAACTGTAATTGGGCTAATGCTTCATTAACTTGATGGCAGTTCATTGTTCTCCACCATGGCCTGTTTGGTTTTTGAAGGACTTGCCTGGTGATTAAATTGGGAAGTCATGGATCCTACAATCCTTGCTTTCCTTTCTGAAGGTGGCACTGCCTTCCCCTCCCTCTGAGCATGTGTTTTTGTTTTGATTTGCTCCTTTGGTCAAGGAGGAACTTGGCTTTCTTCATTAGGTAGCTCTTATACCATCATATTAAGGAACCAATGTAAAGGAACCAGTGTTAGCACTTTTTTTCAACTACCAAATATGTGTATTCCAATGATGTATTTGGAGTCTGGAAGAAATGACCATTGGGTGGGTTTGCGAGTCCAGTGGATGAACTGTGACAAGGGCCTAAGCTAGGACTCCATTTATTACTGGTTTCCATACGCCCCACCATTGGGGGACCGTAGTGATGCTTTGGGTGCCTAGGTATCAGTGCCAATTTAGATTCTTTCAATTCTTGAAAGATCTGGCATTCCCTTGTCCTCAACACATGGTTACTTGAGTCAATGGCATTAAGCCCCTTTGAGGAAGGACTTGGGAACTTATTACTGAATATGTCTACTGTGGTGCTTCAGAATCTTTTGTCAAAGGATCTGATCTCTCCTTTAGTTAGTGGGTTCTGGGTCTGAGAATAGGCTTATGTGGAAATTGGGCAAGGGATACTCAATTTTTAATGAGGTGGCTGCTGTCGGCTTCCTGATCGTCTTGTTTATTTAAATTAAGGACTACTCTCATTTACTGCCCATCTATTTTGCCTCTAGAAACACTGTCTTCTACTGACCATCTCCAAAGCTCTGTGAAAGTCAGGCCTCCCTGGCTGCTATTCCAACCTTGCTTCTTATTGTGATACTTACGCTCACTTGCTTCTGGGGGCAAGTGCTGCCTCTTGGTCTTCTTTTTCAAGATCCCCTCACCTCCATCGTCATGAGGGAGCCCAGTTCTGTAACAAGTTTTACCATTAGCCCTGCTTACGGCTGGCTTCATGGACATGCGTCCCGTGCATTTACACAGGGCCCTACACTTAGAAGGGTCTCATACTTTGTTTAGTGCTCTACTGTTGCAGTCCTGAAATTCTTTTTAACAAAGGACTCCACATTTTCATTTTGCACTGGGCCTTGAACATTATGCTGCCAATCCTGGCCCTGCTCTTCAGAGGACAGCCACTGCTGAGCTTCTCAGGGGGGCTGGCACTCCCCTCACCAGTGTATTCTTATTGCATCAGCAAAGGGAGTGTTCGGTGTACCTTTTGCAGAAAACAGTAGACTTCACGAAGTATATCCACCTAACCATGCCTACGTTTCAGAGCCTTTTGATTCTTCATCCTATCCTTTATTATACTGGTTCTGGCATTTATACTTCACTAGATTTGGGCTACTGTTTTGTATCAGCTTCCAAGAGCCATCCTAGCAGTGTGTAAGCATCATTTTCCAAGGTCCTTGCCAGAGTGTGAAATTTGTATTCTGAGAATGTGCCCATGTTAATAAACTCTCCCTATTCCAACCACACATTCCTCTCTTTTCCCCCTGGATCTCACATTTTTTTAGAATCCATACTCACAGACATCCTTTCCAAGTTCCTGGCAGTATATGTCAGCCAGACCCTGCAGCACCATACGTTCTTTCTCTTTTGCCTTGAATTGGTACTTACTCACCCTTAGTCAGTCTTTTTTCATGAATCACTGACCCTTAACAACCACTAAATTCCATTCTTATGCTTGTCTTTTGCCTCCTATCTCTTAAACCCAAGGTATATTGCATTAGTTAGTGTCCCCTTCCACTGCTATGGCATTCATTGTACCACTAGTGAAGGTTTGGACAGGTGCACTGCTCTAGCATGCTGGATACTCTCCATATCCCCACCTTCCATTAGTGGTGGCTTCCTCATTGCCAGCCAACTGGTAGGTGATCCACTTGGATCCCAATTCAGTGTCTTCCTCCTAGAACCACTCCCGGCATCAACTCGCTTAGATTAGGTACCTTGGGAAGAGATTCTGAGATAAGGAGTTGCAAGCAGAAGAAAGGTTTTGGGGGAGAGATTTTGGGAGATTCACTGGTTAGGAAGTCAAGGTGGTAGGATTGAGAACACCAAGAAGCTGACCTCCAATACAGTTACAGGTGTGGCTTCAGCTGATGCCAGGGGAGGTTCTAGAGTTGGGATGGTTATCCAAGTTCTCCCAAATTGAGGCAAGGGGGTTGGACTTCATAACTCCATAGCAGCCAGTCACTAGTTGTGAGACCACTTTCCCCAGAAGTGTAACCTGGGGCAAGGCAGTTCTCTGTGGCAGAGGCAATCCCCAGTGTGAGATGCAGCTGTGAGCCCTCAACAACTGGGAGATGGGGGCATTCACCCCCAAAAAAGGATCTGAACAGAGCAGCACAGCACTATAGCCAAATTGAAGTGTAAATAATAATGCCCTACTGAGAAAGTATACAATGAACTGGAATAGACACATCTGAACACTGAAATTTGAACACATTTTCTTTTCCTGAATGTCAATTTTTAGTTCACAGACTAGATATTTCCAATGTAGCAACAAAGGCATTCCAACAGTGGTCACAGCGATGGTAAAATTGAGCATTTAAATAAATATTGAAAGTTTTGACAGTTTTAGCTACGTTTAGTTTCACATTTTGTTTATGCTTATTATTTGGCATGGCTCTTGTTCCTGATCGTATTTCAGAATATGCTTATTTAATTTTCTGTCTCGGCCATTTTTACTTCATTTTTTCCACCACATTTACTTTCCTGCAGTTAGCTGCCAATATAAATAGAAGCAGAAGAGCTCAGAAATCTACCCCAAATGCTACCCCACGCATGGCTTCGTGATTTCAAATACCATGACTTCTGCATTACATTTTCCCTCACTTATATTCCTAATGAGGCTTACCTGCTTTGGTTCTCAGGAAAGAGTCTAGGGGAAAATTGCAGCAATTCTTGCCCTAGTCTTGAAGCAAAAGCTACCATCAAGCACGTAGAAAGTCTAATAAATAAGACAGAGAAGCTGTTAAGCTTTGTCCCAAATGAAAGCTTTAGTTGAGCTGGCTTGGAATCTGCTCTGCAGGCTGGTGATGCCATTTATTATTTTATTATTTTTTTCCTTCCTTCAAAATTATGCTAGGGTCATGGTCTCTCATAAACTTTTACTTTTAATTTTTTAAAAATGAATCCAAGAACCCTGTTCCTTGAAATAGTTTTCTCATTGGATTGAGATTTTAAATGGCTAGTGGAAATAATTGCTTAAAATGGAAGAACATTCTTTTGCCACTCAAAGCTGATAAGCTTGATACTGTTTATGATACAGGCAATTGTTAAATACTATTATTGGCTGGTGTCCTGTGAGTCCCTATTTGTTTTCCTTGACTCCCTTGGGAAGTTATGGGGTGCTGTTCTTGCTTGGGGCTTTGCTCTGCTCAGCGGCACATACCCCACTTCCTGAATGCTTCACTGACAGGTCCCCTGTTATACAGGGCAGGTAGGTGAGAGTCATTGACATCTTTGTGAATGATGAGTTCTGTTTCATCATAAATCACCTGAATATTCACGTCCTAGACTATTTGAGATTCTAGAAACTTCCTGTTTACAGAGGCAATAAGAACAACACATATACCTATTTTGTTGTAGTGGAATATAACCTCAACTGTCACTCACAGTATTCTAGTTACCAAAAAAAAAAAAAAAAGATTTCCAGTGTTGGATCACTCCATCATAGGTAAAGAGTTCCCTGGAGTTCTGAACAACATAAAATAATTTTCAAACATTCCACATAACAAATGAAGCAAGGTGGGGGGTTCAGTCATCTGGAAAGATGCCCTTAAATTTGTCTACGGAGCATTGGGTAATATCGAGAAGGAAGGCAAATTGTCTTCATTCTCCTTTTTTAATCCTACCTGAGAAGATTTGCACGCATAAGCTTTAAAATCACAGGCACAGTGGCCAGCACGTGTTTCCTGGGAGTGTGTATACTCTCTGGACAGGAATCCCCACTTGGTAAGGAGAGCTATGTGGGTGCTTGGCCACAGCTGCATCACTCCCATTAAGCTAGAACTCTCGCAGCCAGATAATGTAGACAGCTCTGAAATGCAAGAGGGAGTGAGGATGAGCAAGGGAGGAGGCTGTTCTCAAAACACATCATTATCTGGCTTTTCTGTTTCAATAATTTGTAAGCAGGCTGCCTCCTCGATAAACAGACCAGCAGGAAAGCAGAAAGCTGTAGAAGTTATGGCATCTCTACTGCCTGGGACTCAGGAGACAACGTCAATATTAATGTACTGAAATGTGGAACATTCAGGGACTCTCATTTGGAATATAACCATTGAAAAAGCCTGGGCTACTTTAAGGAATGTGGTGAGATACTCATTTCATGACACTTCCTTGCCTGGTGTCCCTGTAAGTGAACATCATTGTTACAAAGCAAATGTTAGCTAATAGTTCTTAGCTAATGTTTTCTAGCTGGATTTGGGAATAGAAGTATGAGCAGAAGCTCGTTATAATTACTTATTGCTCTGTCCTGCTATAAGCATTACGTATATCATACACAATTACAGTAAAGGTGCCAGGCTAAGTCTAGGCCTTGTTCATCTTTGGATTCCTATATATTTGGGTATGTTCTGAGTCCTGAAGAAGCCCTTTGAGAGGGTAGTGGGGGTCCTGAGTGTAGCATGTGTCTTGCACTTTGGATGGGCCATTAGATATTACTCCAGACCCTATGAAGAGGGATTACAATATAAAATAGAATAGGTATAAAAGAGTTGTTTGTCTAAGACCTCTGGAAGATAGTGATTACATGAAAGCATAGCTTTGTGGCTTTTATTGCAGAGGATAGCCATAGAGAAGGGTGAAGAGTCCTTGCCTGTTGAGGCTCAGTAGGCACATGCAGTCTGTATGGGACAAAATGAAATGATATATCATCAGGCCAGACCCCCCTACTGACTCCGAAAGGAAGCTGGAGAGGCCACCAGCCACACCGTGTGGGCACTGACACCCTTGATATCAACACAGATAGCATTCAGGCTTGGTGGCTGCCTGGAAGCTTTTCCTTTCCTTTTTTCCTTTCCTTTTTTCCTTCCTCCCTACCTGCCCTCACCTCCCTTTTCCTTCCTTCCTTCCTTCCTTCCTTCCTTCCTTCCTTCCTTCCTTCCTTCCTTCCTTCCTTCCTTCTCTCTTCCTTTCTTTAATTTTTTAGAGTGTAACTGACATACAATGTCACATTAGTCTCAGAGGTACAACACAGTGATTCATCTTCTCTATTTGTTATGCTACGCTCACTACAAGTATAGCTATCATCTGGCATCAAAAGCACTATTACAGGGGCGCCTGGGTGGCTCAGTTGTTAAGCGTCTGCCTTTGGCTCAGGGCGTGATCCCAGTGTTCTGGGATCGAGCCCCACATCGGGCTTCTCCGATGGGAGCCTGCTTCTTCCTCTCCCACTCCCCCTGCTTGTGTTCCCTCTCTCGCTGGCTGTCTCTCTCTGTCAAATAAATAAATAAAATCTTAAAAAAAAACCCACTATTACAATATCGTTGACGGTATTCCCTATGCTGTGCCTTTTATTCCCATGTCTTATTCATTCCATGACTGGAAGCTGGCATCTCCCACTGCCCTTCATGCCTTTTGCCCACCTCCCTCACCCTCCTTCTCTTTGGCAACCATCAGTTTATTTTCTGTATTTATAGGTCTGATTCTCCTTTTTGTTTGTTTATTCATTTGTTTTGTTTCATTTTTGATTCCATGTATGAGTGAAATAATATGATATTTGACTTTCTCAGTTTGACTTATTTTAGCCTCTAGTTCCATTCATGTTGTTGCAAATTACAAGATCTCCCTCTTTTTATGGCTGTGTAATATTCCATTATATATTATTCTATTTATATATAAACCACATCTTCCTTAGCCATTTCTCTATCGATGGACACTTACATTGTTTCCGTAATTTGGCTATCGTAAATAATGCTGCAATAAACATGGGGGTGCATATATCTTTTTGAATTAGTATTTTCATTTCTTTTGGGTAAATACCCAGTAGTGGAATCATTGGATCATATGGTATTTTTATTTTTTAATTTTTTGAGGAACCTCCACGCTGTTTTCCAAACTGGGTGTACCAATTTGCATTTCCACCAGCAGGGCATGAGGGTTCCTTTTTCTCTGCATTCTCACCAATGCTTGATGTTTCTTTTGTTTTAGCCATTCTGACAGATATAAGGTGATATCTCACTGTGGTTTTGATCTGCATTTCCCTGATGATGAATGATGTTGAGCATCTTCTCATGGGTCTGTTGGCCATGTGTGTCTTCTCTGGAAAAATGTCTATTCAGGTCCTCTGCCCATTTTTTAATCAGATTGTTCATTTTTTGGTATTGAATTCTGGAAGTTCTTTATATATTTTAGATATTAACCCCTTTTTGGATATATCACATGCAAATATTTTCTCCCACTCAGTAGGTTGCCTTTTTGTTTTATTGATGGTTCTCTTTGCTGTGCAAAAGGTTTTTATTTGCTGTGGCCAAAATAGTTTATTTTTGCTTTTGTTTCCTCTGCCTTCAGAGACATATCTAGAAGTATGTTGCTACGCTGCCAGCTTTTCTGATGGCTGCCTGGCAGCCTGTCTGTGTTTTCTCTGTGGCCCATAGTTCTCAACTACTGGCAGTTCTTCCTGCCAGAGGGTATCTGGCACTGTCCAGTGACATTTTTAGTGATTACAATTCAGTGGAGTATGCGTGGTAGGGATAGGGAGATGTTACTACTGCCACATGATGAGTGGAAGCCAGGGATGTTGCTATATCCCAACATGCTCAGAACAGCCCCCTCCTCTCCTGCAAAACAAGGTATTGTCTGGTTCAAAATGTCAATAGTGCTAACACCTATGACTAACTCACATCTATAACTGTGTCACTATTGTGGTTTTAATAAAGCAGGACATAGAGGTGTCTCTGAGCAAATGAGATGATCCATTCCACCAGCACATGTGGCACATCCTGATGACAATTCCAGAGCTTTCTGAGAGCGCTTCAAAGGGAAGATACTCCTGCCAATGAAGAGGGATGTGGTGCCACATAACTGTAATTTTGGGTGAAAGTCAATATCCCTTGGGTGCCCAGCTTTTGCATATTTAAGCTGGATGAGATTTAATTTTTAGTACAATGGCCATGGTCTTTCTGTAGGCTTTCAAATCATCTGAAAGAGTTTTACCTCATCCTTAAGATCCAGTACCTGAAGGGAGGTATTGCCAGTTGCTTGACAGTTTTAGTCCTTCTTGAATTCTGTTGACTTTTGTTGAGTGCCTGTTATACGGGAGGCATTCTAGCTGTAAGGGTGACAAGAACAAGGCAGACTCAGTTGATGTCTTCCTGGGATTAAATTCTAGTGAGAGAAGATGTCTGTGAATGAGTAAATATTCAAACAGTTAATTAATCACTATTGTTTTAAGGGTCTGTAAGAAAAGTACACAGTACTAGGAATGTGAATAAGGGAGATCTAATGGAATTTTGGCCTTTAAAGAAAGTTTTCTCTGGTGAGGGGATGCCTTTGCTCAGGGTGCTTGGGCTTCCTTACAACATGGCAGCTAGGTGTCAGAAGATCAAGATGGCAGCCCAAGAGGTCAAGGCTGAAGTGCATGGCATTTGTGGTCTAGCCTTGAAAGTCACATTACCTCACTTCTGCCACACTCTTAGATAAGACAGTCACAAGGATCCAACGATTATCAAAGAAAGGGAGACAGAGGCACTACAACTTGATGGAAGGGATGTGAAGATCACATTTGACGGGAAACAAGTAGGATGAGCTCTATTGCTGCAGCTATATTTGGAAAATACAGTCAGCTATAAGTGAAACAAGAGTAAATCAGTACAAATTTTTGTTTGAATCACTTATCTTTTTGAACCAGAGATAAAACTCTGGTTATATCTGGAAACATAGAGATAATATAAAAATCTCTCTAAATAAAGAGACAATATAAAATCAATAAAAAAATAATCACTGAGTGAAAAGTTACTAGGCTGGTGCAACAATAACAACTTACGAATCTTATTCTTATGGTCAGATTTTCAATCCTTTGGAAAATTGTTTAGGTTCATTTAAGAGCTCATAGTTACCAGTGGGTGCTGTAAGTCCAGAGTGGTTTCATAAAAACAAAGGTTTTGTTGTTAGTGAGATGCTATTTTGTTCCCCCCCCTTTTTTTTAGAATTTATTTATTTATTTTTAGAGAGAGAGAGAGAGCATGAGAGAGCAGGGGTAGGGGTGGGAGGGAGGGGCAGAGGGAGAGAGTCAGAAGCAAATTATGTGCTGAGCACAGGGCCCTTCAGGGTGCTTGATCCTATGACCCTGAGATCATGACCCGAACTGAAACCAAGAGTTGGAGGCTTAACTGACTGAGCCACCCAAGTATTCCGTTTCTTTCTTTCTTTCTTTCTTTCTTTCTTTCTTTCTTTCTTTCTTTCTTTCTTTCTTTCTTTCTTTCTTGCCTGTTTTTAAGCTGTAGTCTAACAGAACTTTTTTCCCTCTGTCTATGAGATTCTATTTTTGTTGAGAAAAAAAGCTGGACAAGATTAATGTATGTAAAGAAGGCACCCTGGTGTTTGTTAGTATTTGTAAAAAGCTCCTTGTGATGGAGTACACCTTGTTTTGATGTTGCTTTTCTCCATTTGTTACAATGAAAACTTCTCCATCTGGAGCAAACAAAATGGAAAAATCTGAAGAGGTGAATGTATACTCCTGAAAAATTAGGGGAAAAGCAGTATTTTGCAGAAAAATATTCTCCTGTCTTACCTGAAGTAAATAGTTTATGAAGTTTTATGATCATTGAAATCATAATTTTCAATTGGACTGGTGGCCACTGTTAAAAAGAGATTTGAATTTCACAGGTAGAGTCAATAGTCCAGTAAAGTTATTACTGCTTATTTTGTGGACTGTTTTGTGTCTTTTGTATACCGCTTCAACATTAAGTTTTAAGGATTTCTTAGATGATATTATGAGATTAACTTGTGTGTTGAGTTTACAATGAAGTCCTTCAATGACAACCCTTGACGGAAGCAATTTTCATAATTATATTGACCTGAGAAAACGTCCTTGCCAGAAGGACTGCACCAGTATATCACAGAATACAAATATTGTTCATCACATAAAAGCAGAGGACAAGGTCAGTGTCATCTGCAGAAGGTAGGAAATCTTTGCCCCAGAAGATCTGCAGACTTGTTTTGTTAAACAGTTGTTGCAGGTCAGGTCCCCAGGAGAGACTCTAAGACAGGTTTGTGGCAGGAAGTTTATTGGGGAGTGCTCTTGACATCAACACCTCTGGGAGAATAGAATGATCCCATGGGGTGTTGTGGAACTGAGATGGTCCTAGAGTGTACCAAATAGAGGCAAAGAGACCAGGGCCTTATGTCCTTAACCATTCCTAGATATGGTCTGACCCAGAGGAAGGGGCCAGACTTTGGATGAAATGACTCTCTTCAGACACAAACAGTATAAGTGTCTCATTCTGAGGGGGGTTCACCACAGCATGCACCACAGAAGTCTTTTTGAGCTACTGAGGGACATACCATGATCACCATATAATCTAGGCTATCAAATGTAGATGATAGAGGAAGTTTTATTTTGAGGAAATAAATTGTGATTTAAAACCCACCAGAATCAAGCCCAGTATCTGTCATACTCCTTCTCATCACCAGGTAATATTGATTAACTACGTGGCTATGAAATGTGAGGTTTGTACCATTTCCAGAAGTTTCTGTGTTAGATGCTTCAAGTTTCCACAGGTTTGCAGTTCTCATACTTAATTGTGAGTGAAAAAGGAAAATGAACACAATGTGAATGATTTTTGTTAATAACCATAAAAATAGTTTAAATCATCAAAGATGTTTATTTTCAAGGCCCTTTGTCCTGCTGCTCAAGGCCAAACTGTTAGCGGTTAGAATTGCATGGATATGTTGTAAATGTACTGTTTCACCTCTGGATAGAATATTGAATCTTGGGGTGTCTGGGTGGCTCAGTTGGTTAAGCATCTGTCTTGAGCTCAGGTCGTGATCCCGGGGTCCTGGGACCAAGCCCTGTGTTAGGCTCCCTGCTCAGTGGGGAACCTGCTTCTTCCTCTACCTCTGACCCCCCCCCTCTTGTGCTCTCATGCACTCTCTTTCTCTCAAATAAATGAAATCTTAAAAAAAAAAGAAAAGAAAATTGCATCTTGCTGTCTCAAGAGGGGCATCACAGATATCTCCTGGGAAAGAACTGGTTCACATCTTGTAGGAAGCAAATGCTAGGCATTAATGACATCAGAATTGTCCAATTATAAAATCTCATCTATGGGGAGACAGTATATAGGAGTTTAAAAGCCTAGATTCTGTGTGGTTTAGAGCACAACTGTACTATTTGTTTGCTTGGTTTCCTTAGGAAAATTAAATGTTCTGTTATCTAATTTTCTCAGCTCTAAACTGAGTGCAATAATAATAATAATACTAAGGTTTTAAAGATTAAATGACTAATATGTGTGCACGGCAGAGAGTAAGCGCTTTGTGGGTGTTTACTATTATAATGTTCAGATGTGGTGGCCCACTCCATTGCAATTCAGGTTGGATGATACTTGTGCAGAATACAGATGGCCAGAGAGTCCTTTCCACACTCGGACCAGCTGCAAACCTTTGGTCATATAAATACTAAATTACTTTGTGTACGTCTCCCCAAGAATATAAGATAAACCTAATCATTGCAAAACAGTAGTTTTCTTTTCTTTACTTTTCTTTTTTTTTCTTTACTTTTCTGTTTTTCTTTTCTTTTTTCTTTTCTCTTTTCTTCTTTTATCTATGCTTTTCTTCTCGTTGCTTTCCTTTTCTGGTTAAAGATTAAGTTATATAAGTAAGAAAAGGTGTTAATGTTTGCTAGAGGCCACTGGAAATCAATATATTTTTGTTTCAAGGCACCTTGTATTGTAGCTCTCTCAAGGATATTTGGAGAAAGAAGAGGAAACAGCTAAAGGAAGTCACTGTGGTGATGAAGATTGTCCTCTTGAAGGCCTGTTCCTAATGTTTTCTACTGCAGAATATTATGTTGATTCAGGAAATTAGCTTTGCATTTTTTAAAACTGTAATTTGGAAGAGGACTATATTTAGGTCAGAGAAAAAGATAAAGATGTGGTTTTCAAATTCTAAAATCTTACATTTGGATAGTTCTTCTTATAGTTGCTCAGTTGACATACTTTCCTTTTCTATAAGTAAAATGGCTTGCACTCTTTTCTTCTGTTCCATGAAGTCTCTCTGATGTTTAAATCTTAAGAGAAACAGAGGGGCAAAATGTCTTTCTGCAAATTTGTGAAGAAGAGCCTCCAATTATTTAAAAATCTAGTGTCTAGAAATCATGAAACAAGTACTGTTTATTTTGGATTTTAAAAATTAAAACAACTTGGTGGATATGCACAGACCTTTGCATACCCAACGGGCTAAAGAAAATCAGGTTGAAGATGACACAGTGTAATTAAAACAGGGGGATGGCCATTAATTCATCAGGATAAGAAGATAAAAGAATAAAGGAATGAAAAGATCTCTTTCTATGTATAAGCCATTTTTAAAAAAGAAGAACTGTGTGGCTAGAGGAGAATAACAGTGAAACATTAAGTGGGAGTATGTGGAAAAGAAGAATTCTAGAAGATCAAAAATAGTATACATACACAGTAGGTATCTGAGCTTTACACAAATTTATAGCAGTATCAGTGCCTCTCTATTGGTTTCTTTGAATACAAGATTCATAGAATATATTAAAAACAAAAATTTACCCTCTCTCAAGCCAGTAAAAATGTGAGACAGTTTTTCTAAGTCATTTAGCATCATGACCAGATGGTTAAAGAAGATAAATTTTAAGAGTTGATTTTCAAGTTTTAGAGGAAACTGCTGTTAGTTTTCAGTTTGGTGCACTTCATAGTGCACATTTGCATATGAAAAATGCTCCTATAATATTGCAGTTAATTTACTGGGCAAACAGCTTGAATATATATTGAGGCTTTATGGTGCCAAGACACCCAGTTGATCTGATAAAATTACAAGTGAATTTGGGAGTGGAGGAGAAAGGAGTAATAAATCAGTTATATGTTAACTTGCAGAAGAAAGAAAATGCTTGCCTATTCTCCAACTCTCTCCACCTTTTCAACTGGTTGAATTTACACTGTGCAGACAAAATATGATTGTGTTAGCTCTTGGTTATTGATTAATCCTCTTAAAAAGAGTAAGTTACTTGGTTGCTTTAATTGATTGATTTTTTAAATTGGCAGTAAAATCCTTGAAAAACACTAGACCTGTGTAAACACAGTCTGAATACACACTCATAAAATTTAACCAATATTTGGATACCCATTCTATCAAGGCATCTTGTTGAAGTAATGAAATACTGATTCAATTCTCTAATTATTAAAAAAAAAATGGGACGCCTGGGTGTCTCAGTCAGTTAAACATCTGACTCTTGATTTCAGCTCAGATCATGATCTCAGGGTTGTGATATGGAGCCCTGTATTGGGCTCTGTGCTGAGCATGGGGACTACTTAAGATTCTCTCTCTCCTTCTTCCTCTGCCCTCCTTCCCTCCCCCTTTCTCTAACAAAGAAAAAAAAATATTGGGTAGCCAATTAAGCAAAATGTATCTGTCACCCTACATACATCATTAAATGGATCTGTTATTTGAAAGAAGAGACGTGTCTGGTTAATCCAACCAAAATGTTTGTTTGGCAGGCACAGTTTCTGTTACTTAAATGTGAGTTTGTCTGTAGTGGACATTGTTGATGCTTCTCCGGCATTAGTACCATCCTTCCTTTATCTGGTGGGTGGAGGCCAGGGATGCTGCAGTACATCCCACCGTACTCCAGCAATCCCCTTTTCTCCCACAATATGAGGAATTAGTTGGTCCAAATTGGCAATAGTGCTAATGTCTATGCTAACGCACATCTATGACTGTGTCACTACTGTGGTTTTAATAAAGAAAGCAGGACATAGAGGTGTCTCTGAGCAAATGAGATGATCCATTCCACCAGCACATGTGGCACATCCTGATGACGATTCCAGAACTTTCTGAGAGGGCTTCAAAGGGAAGATACTCCTGCCGACGAAGAGGGGTGTGGTGCCACATAACTGTAATTTTGGGTGAAAGTCAATATCCCTTGGGTGCCCAGCTTTTGCATATTTAAGCTGGTTGAGATTTAATTTTTAGTACAATGGCCATGGTCTTTCTGTAGGCTTTCAAATCATCTGAAAGAGTTTTACCTCATCCTTAAGATCCAGTACCTGAGGGGAGGTATTGCCAGTTGCTTGACAGTTTTAGTCCTTCTTGAATTCTGTTGACTTTTGTTGAGTGCCTGTTATACGGGAGGCATTCTAGCTGTAAGGGTGACAAGAACAAGGCAGACTCAGTTGATGTCCTCCTGGGATTAAATTCTAGTGAGAGAAGATGTCTGTGAATGAGTAAATATTCAAACAGTTAATTAATCACTATTGTTTTAAGGGTCTGTAAGAAAAGTACACAGTACTAGGAATGTGAATAAGGGAGATCTAATGGATTTTAGCCTTCAAAGAAAGTTTTCTCTGGTGAGGGGATGCCTTTGCTCAGGGTGCTTGGGCTTCCTTACAGCATAGCAGCTAGGTGCCAAGCGATCAAGATGGCAGCCCAAGAGGTCAAGGCTGAAGTGCATGGCATTTGTGATCTAGCCTTGAAAGTCACATTACCTCACTTGTGCCACACTCTTGTATAAGACAGTCACAAGGATCCAACAATTATCAAAGAAAGGGTGACAGAGGCACTACAACTTAATGGAAGGGATGTGAAGATCACATTTGACGGGAAACAAGTAGGATGAGCTCTTTTGCTGCAGCCATATTTGGAAAATACAGTCAGCTATAAGTGAAACAAGAGTAAATCAGTACAAATTTTTGTTTGAATCACTTCTCTTTTTGAATACTCTAGGTAATTGACATGATCTCCAGCTTCAGAAGTGGACTCTAGTTGGCGGAGCCTGTAGTGCAGTCCCATGTCCCTGGTCATAGTAATTGCTTCAGGAATGCCCCATGACATGAGTTCTTTCCAATCAGAATGAAGGCCATGCAGTTATTCAGCGCTTGGGAGAGGAAACATTATCTCTCCTTCTGGATGACCTGGTGTCTTGACGTGAGGTCTAGAACTGCTACAAATACCTTGTTATCATGAGGAAAGCCAGTGTCAGGACCAAGCTGATGCATCAGGGTGGGCAGAGCTCAGTGAATTACAAAGAAATAGCCTAGAGTCCTTATCAAACCATATCAGAAACTTTAATGTACTCTAGACTGCATGAGCCAGTGCATTACTTTTTAAGTGAGTTTGTGTTGGATCCTCTATTACTTGCAAATGAAATCATCCAAAGAGATTCCATGACCCAGCAACACCAAGGCCAAGGACTCTTACTGGTCTTCAGTCTACTATCCCCTGTCCTGTGGCTTCCCTGCCCCCAACATTCATATGAGACTTCTTTTCCCTTCTAAAGCTGTTTCTAAGTTTTGGTTTGATATATAAAGAGGATTAAGGGTAAGGGAAGGTCTCCATACTTTCCTATTCTAGCTTTAGAAAGGCTTCTAATACTTGGATGCACCAACGTTTATTTTAAGTCTTTATTTTGAAACGATTACAGACTTATCAGAAGTTGCAAAAGTAAACATAGAATCTCGTGAACCCATCATTCATACCATCATAGTGAATGGTATCTTATATAACTGTAGTACAATATCAAAACAAGAAAATTGACGTAATTTAGTAGGATAATGGTAAGCATTGTTTAATTAACCCTTGATTTTGTCATCTGTAAAGTGACAACATAATAATATGTTCCTTTCAAGTTGAAACAAGAAAATGAATACAAAACAGTTAGCTCAATGTCTAGTACTTAATACCTGGAATTATTATCAAGAACACTTATATATACATTAATGTGTATGTATATACATGTATATATGTACATATATATTGCATATATATGTATATGTATGCAAATACACCCATGCAGATATAAATATATCCATTTTATAGGTCTCAGGGTATTTAAATATTTAAACGAATACATTGTTCGTAGTTGAAGCTTTGTTTTTTGACATTTTGCTAAGCACATCTGTAACTTGTGGATACATCCTTGGAGGAAGTACAATTTGTGATTGTATTTTTCTTGTGAAAAAAACGTGATCCATTTTTTGTGAAAGTTGTGGGGGAGGTCTACATCAGAGTAACACTCTCAATATATTGCATCAAAAAATCAATTCTCTAGCAATCAGCCAGTGCATTACTCAAGTGCTGGTTAGGATGTCTATACCCTCATAGGCCAATCTATGAATACCTTCTAGATTACAATAACTGACATTCTTCAGACTGATCTTATGTTCTACCAATTTCCAGGCTGATTGAGTCATTTTTTTGGAGAGACTCTCAACTAAATTTTATGTGCCTCTAGTGCAGTGCTTTTCAAAGAGCGGTCAGGGGCACACCCACATTGATATCATGTGGTGAATTTTCAAGGACCTCATTTAGATCTCCTAAATGACTTCTGATGGGGAGGAGTAAGAAATCTTTTTTGACACACATCAGATTCCCATGGGCGTAACAGTTGAAGAATGTAGCCCTGGTGCCGTATATCTGCTTTCCTCAAATTATAAGGATAGAGTTCTAAAGTGATTCAAGGAAGAATGATGCTACAGGTACTAATAGGAAAAAGCAAAGAGGCAGAAGAGATCGTTTATGATAAAATTGGAAAAGAAATGTATAGGAAGATAAAAGATATAAAAATAATTATTCAAAGAAGCATCTTAAGATAAAATCATTTTAAAATGAGTTCACCCAAACATACTGCTTTTTCTAAGAATTAAACTTTAAAAAATTTCAATTTTTTAATTCACACATAGTAAAATTGACTATTTTTGGTGTACAGTTCTATACATTTTAACACATGAATGAATTTGTGTGATCAGGATGAGAACAATTTCACCATCCTGAAAAACTCCCTCATGGTTTCCCTTTGTACAGATTCATACCCTTCCCTCACTTCCCTCCTCCCAAGCCTTACCAAATACTGATCTGTTTTCTGTCACTATATTTTTATATTTTAAAGAATGTCATATAAACAGAATCATACGGTACATAAACTTGAGACTGACTTCTTTCACTATGCATAGTGCCTTTGAGATTCATCCAAGTTGTGTGATGTATGAATAGTTCATGCCTTTTTACTGCTGAGTAGTACTGCGTTCTATGGATGGATCACTGCGTTCTTCTGTTGAAGAACATTTGGATTGTTTCAGTTTGGGGTGGTTACCAATAGAAATGCTATAAATATTCATGTACAGATTTTTATATGAACATACATTTTTATTTCTCTAGAGGTAAATTCTCAGGAATGGAGTTGTTTGGTCATACGAGGATATAATATGTACATGTAACTTTATTAGAAACTATCAAGCTATTTTTCAGAGTGGCTTTATCATTTTGCATTCTTACCAACAATATACAAGAATTACAGATGTTCTGTGTCCTTGTTAGCACTTGGTATTGTCAGTATTGTTTATTTTAGCCATTCTAACAGGTATATGATGATATCTTCTAGTGGTTTAAATTTACATTTCCCTAATGGCTAATCAGTATTGTTGAACATCTTTTGATGTGCTTACTAGCCATCTGTATATGGTGAAATGTCCATTCACATCTTTTGACTATTTTTATTTTTTTTAAAGATTTATTTATTTGAGAGAGAGAGAATGAGAGAGGAAGGAGCAGAGAGAGAGAGAATGTCTAAGCAGACTTCCACTGAACATGGAGTCCCGTATGGACTGTATTTCATGACCCATGAGATCAGGACCTGAGCTGAAACTGAGAGCTGACACTTAACCTACTGAACCATCCAAGTGCCCCTCTTTTGACTGTTTCTAAATTGGATTGTTTGTTTTCTTTCTTGTGAGTTTCGAGGGTTCTTTATATATTCTGAATGCAAATCCTTGTCATATATGTGATTTGCAAATAACTTCTGGTCTATAGCTTATGTTTTGTTCTCTTAACAGTGTCTTTCACAGAAGGAACATTTTTATTTTTTACTATTTTATTTTATTTTTTTTAGAGAGAGAGTGGGGGAGGGGCAGAAGGAGAGAGAGACACTTAAGCAGGCTCCAAGCATTGTGCCAAGCCCAATGTGGGACTTGATCTCATGACCCTGAGATCATGACCTGAGCCAAAATCTAGAGCCAAGCACTTGACTGACTGAGCCAGCCAGGTGTCCCCCAGATTTTTAATTTTGTTAGAGTCTGGTTTGCAGTTTCTTTTGTAGGGATCATGTTTTTGATATAATACCTAAGAATTCTTTGCCTAATTGAAGTAATGAATATTTCTACTATATTTTTTGGAAAAGTTTTATAGTTTTACAGTTATATACAGATCTGTGATTAATTTTGAGTTAATTTTTGTAAGAAGTTAAATATATATTTTTGGTGTTTTTTTGTTTTTTGGGCGCTTTTTTTTTTTTTTTTTGTATGTCCTATCTGCTCTGGCCTAACCAGTTGTGGAAAATACTATATTTTACCTATTTAATTACCTTTGCACTTTTGTAAAAATCAACTGGCTCAAGAGATTGAGAAAGCAAGCCATAGTCTGGGAGAAAATGTTCACCAAAGATATATTTGACAACGGACTATTATGAAAAATATACAAGGACTCTTAAAACTAGCAATTAAACAATGAATAATCCAATTTTTAAAAAATGGTTAAAAGACCTGAACAGACACCTTACCAAAGAAGATATATAGATGGCAAAGAAGCATATGAAAAGATGTTTGACATCATATGTCATCAGGGAATTGCAAATTGACAACAATGTGATACCAGTACACACCAAAATCCAAAACACTGTAAACAATCTTGGCAAGGATGTTGAACAACAAGAACTGTCATTCATGGCTGGTGAGAATGCAAAACGATACAGACACTTTGGAAGACAGTTTGGCAGTTTCTTATAAAACTAAACACATTCTTACCATACAATCTGGCAGCTATGTTCCTTGGTATTTACCTAAGTGAGTTGAAAACTTAAGTCCATATAAACACATTCAAGCAGATGGGTTTTTAAATTTTTATTTATTTATTTATTTGAGAGAGAGAGACAGAAAGAGAGCACAATTAGGCAGAGGGGGAGAGGGAGAGGGAGAAACAGACTCCCTGCTGATCAGGAACCCCACAAGGGGCTGGATCCCAGGACCCTGGGATTATGACCTGAGCAGAAGGCAGATGCTTAACCGACTGATCCACCCAGTCACCCCTATATAGATGTTTATAGCAACTTTATTCATAATTGCTGAAACATGGAAACAACCAGGATGTCCTTCAGTAGGTGAATGGATACATAAACTATTGTACATCTGAAAAATGGAAGATTACTAGTGCTAAAAAGAAATGAGCTATCAAGCCATGTAAAGATATGGATGAACTTTAAATGCATATTACTAAAGGAAAGTAGCCAGTTTGAAAAGTTAGGTACCTACTGTATGAATCCAATTACATGACATTCTTCAAAAAAAAAAAAGGGAAACTGCAGAGACAATAAAAATATCAGTGGTTGCCAGGGGTTATGAGGATGGGATGAATAGGTAGAACAGAGAAGATTTTTTGAGAAAAAAAAGAGGTAATCAATTGGCCATATATGTGGAGGTCTATTTCTTTTTTTTTTTTTAAAGATTTTATTTATTTATTCGACAGAGATAGAGACAGCCAGCGAGAGAGGGAACACAGCAGGGGGAGTGGGAGAGAAGGAAGCAGGATCATAGCGGAAGAGCCTGATGTGGGGCTCGATCCCATAACGCTGGGATCACACCCTGAGCTGAAGGCAGACACTTAACCGCTGTGCCACCCAGGCGCCCCTGGAGGTCTATTTCTAAACTCCATTCTGTTTCGTTGATCTGTATGTATATTTATCTAACAACACCTCACTATAAGTTTATAGTTGGCCTAAAAATTGTGATTCTTCCAGTTTGTTATTCTTTTTCAAAATGCTTTGGCTTTGTTTGTCTATGTGAATTTTGGAATCTAGTCTATATCTACAAAAAAAAAAAAATCCTGCTGGGGATTTGATTGTGACTGTTTTATCTGTAAATTCATTGGGGCAGAGTTGGCATCTTTACTATGTTGGGTCTTGCAATCCATGAACATAGATTTTAATTTTATTTTTCAGTTATTGTATGTGTTTAAAAATTGTTTTTCATTGCTTATCGTTTATTGTTAGTATATGGGACTATATGATTGAGTTTTGTATGTTAACTTTTTTTTTTTGTAGATTCCTTGAGATTGTCTGCATAGAAAATCCCATTGCCTGTGAGTAGAGAGAGTTTTGTTATTTCCTAATAATCTACTTGACCACCCACCCCTCACATCCCTTAACTGTTCTGATTAGGACTTCCAGCATATTAAATAGGAGTGGCGAAGAGTGGACAGCCTTGCCTTGTTTCTGTTCTCAGGATGAAAGCATTCAGTCTTACACCATTAAGTGTAAGACGGATGTAGGCTTTTCATCAATGTCCTTCATCATATTGTGGAAAATTCATTCTCTTCCTAGTTTCCTGAGGCTTTTATCATGAATTAATATTGAATTTTGTCAAATATTTTTTTACATCAATTGATGTGATCATGTGCTTTTTTTACTTTAGGCTGTTAATGATAGACTGCACTGATTGATTTTCGAATATTTAACCAGCCTTGCTTTCCTGGGACAAACTCCACTTGCTTGTTTTATATATTACTGAATTTGATTTGCTAACATTTTGAGGGGGGATATTTTTATGTCTACTTCATGAGGGATATTGGTCTGTAGGTTTCTTTTCTTACTGTCTTTGGTTTTTATATCAGGGTCAAATTGGCCTCACAAAATGAGTCAGGAGCTGTCTCCTCCTTTCCTGTTTTCTGGAAGAGATTGTATTAAATTGGTGTTGTTTCTTCTTGAAATATTTGATAGAAATCAGTAGTGAAGTTATCTGTGCTTGTATATTTCATTTTCAAAAGGGTTTTATCTGGAAATTAAATTTAAGGAGCCCCAGGGTGGCTCAGTCAGTTACGCATTCAACTCTTGATTTCCACTTAGGTCATGATCTCAGGGTCATAGGATTGAGCCCTGCACCGGGCTCTGTACTTAGTGGGGAGTCTGCTTGAGATTCTTTCTTTCCCTCTCCCTCTGCCCCTCCCCCCGTCTCTCTCTCTCTCTCCCCCTCTTTTTCTCTCTCTCTCAAACAAATAAATCTTTAAAAAAAGAAATTTAAGAAGTACAGGACTATTTAGGTATCTTTCATCTTGCATAAATTTTTGAGGAATTGTTTTATTTCTTTTTTTAAAAAAAGATTCAACTTACTTATTTGACAAAGGGAGAGGGAGAGAGAGAGAGAGAGAGAGAGAGAGAGGGAGAGAACAAGCAGGTGAGTGGCACAGGGAGAGGGAGAAGCAGGCTCCCCACTGAGCAGAGAGCCCGATGTGGGGTTCAATCCCAGTACCCTGGGATCATGACCTGAGCTGAAGGCAGATGCTTAACCAACTGAGCCACCCAGGTGCCCCAGGAATTGCTTTATTTTATTTAAGTGGTCAAAGTTGTTTGCAGTGTAGTCTTAGGATTCTTTTAATGTCTGCAGTGTCTGTAGCAATATATTCTCCTTCATTCCTTATATCGTAATTTTTATCTCCTTTCTTTTTTACTTTGTTAGACTTAATAGAGGTTTATCAATTTTATTAATTTTTTAAAAAAAGAAATCATCTTTTGGCTTCATTGTTTTTTCTACTTCTTTTTTTTTTGATTCATTAATTTCTGCCCTCATTTTTACTATTTATTTCCTGTGCTTGCTTTGGTTTTGTTTTGCTTTGCTTTTTTTCTACTTTAAGATAAGAGCTTGTATTATTGAATTATGACTTTCCTTTTTCCTTTTTTTGCCTGGTAGTTCTGGACTATAAAAACTGACCATGTAAGGTAAAACTATTCAAAGTAATCTTAATAATCAATGCAAAAAAATTTATTTTTCCATGACTGTTTATATTTTTTTGTAAATATATTAAACACTTTCTTAGTGTGGATTATAAGTGGTTGACAAATGAAAAAAAGGTGAAATGAGTACTTATTCATAGATTGTAATTTAAGATGTGAATTTTGAGAACGGAAGCGTTTTATTTATAAAAATGCAAAAAAAATACTTTGACTTTAATATATAAATTACAATGAGAGCAAGCATCTTGTCTCTGCCTTGGCAGTTTGTCTTATTGCTTTCTAAGTTTGAATTAGTTTCTGACAGTTTATCCTTTGTACCTCAAATATTGTGAAATATTTCCAAATGTTTCTTTAATGTGAAATTTTGTCATTGTCATTTTTGGGACACCTACAGTCTTTTTTCACTACCACTTTCCTCATTTCTGTTAATACATTCACCTTTACTGAGTTCCTCTGGCTGCATATATAGGGCCTTTTGAATGGCAGCACTGTCAACCTTTCCATGGTTAGCTATTTTTTCTATAATTCCATTTATGTAGGATTCAAATTTTACTTTATTTTTTTGCTGCACATTGATCTTTGCTGGCAAGTTTTCTCTTTTGATTGTACATTTTTAAAAATGTCAGATGGGCTTATCATTGAGAGACAAGGAGACAACACAATTATACTGTCTGCTATATGTGCATGAGCTGAATAATAGATGTACAGCGACCAATCACTGACAAACTTTGAAGGAAGTAGTTGATTGGTCACTGATCATGATGCACATCTGTTATTTATGTAGTGATTTGTGGACTGAAGAACCAGAAGTGAAGTTTTTACTTCATGCAGTTACTCATAGTAAATATATTGTAGTTATTAAAATTTGAACAGTGTTAGTGGGGGACTGATATTATTTAATTAAGCCGTGGTAATTGAAATTCATGTATGTTGGGACTGTGTAAAGCTAGGGCTATCTGTGTAACCATTTATTTCTATAAATTTCCTTCTGAGCACAGCTTTAGATGCATTCCACAAATGCTGATATATGAATTTTCATTTTTGTTCACCTTAAATTACTTCATAATTTTCCTTTAGATTTCTTCTTTGACTGATGGTTTATTTGGAGGTTTGTTGTTTAACTTCTAAATATGTGGAGTTTCTCCTGTTATATTTCTGCTATTTCTAGTTTAATTCCATTACTTTTAGAGAACATATTCTTTTAAATTCATTGAGGTTTATTTTATAAGCCAGGATATAGTCTATTTTTATCTGTTCAAATTGCACTTGAAAGACTGTCTATTCTGCTTTTGTTCAATGGAATGTTTTATGAACGTCAATCAGGCAATTCTTTTGTGACGTTGCTGACTTTCTGTCAACTATTTCTTTTGCTTCCTAAGAAGAGTTTTTTTCCCCCAGCTTTATTAAGATATAATTGATATATAACATTGTGTGAATTTAAAGTATGCAATGTGATGATTTGACACACTTATCTATTGGGAAATGATTGTCACAAATAGGGTTAGTTAATACCACCATCACTTTAGATAATTAACATTTTTGTGTGTGTGTTGTGAGAACATTTAAGATTTACTGTCTTAGCAATCTTCAAGTATATAATACATTGTTGTTAACTATAGCCAGTATGTTAAAGCCCCAGAAATTACTCATCTTATAAGTTTGTGTCTTTTGACCAACACCTCCCCAATCCCTCCCACCCCCCATTACCAACCTCTGGAAACCACCATTCTATTTAAGAGGGAAGTTTTAAAATCCCCATTGTAGCTGTGGATTTGTCTTTTTTTTTTTTTTCAGTTCTGTCATTTTTTGCTTTATGTATTTAGAAACTCTGTTCTTAGGTGCATACACATTTGTAATTGTTTAGTCTTCTTGGTAAATTGGCCTTTTTATCATTATGCAATCTGCCTCTTTATCTCTGATCATTATTATTTTGCTCTATTGTCTACTGTGTTTGGTATGAAGTTCACCATTCCAGCTTCATTTTGATTAGTGTTTGCTTGTTATAGCTTTATCCTTTTTACTTTAAAACTACGTAGTTTATTACATATGAATGAGTTTCCTATAGATAGCATACAGTTGAGTCATTAAAAAATCCATTCTGATAATTTATGTATTTTAATTGCTGCATTCAGACCATTTATATTGAATGTAATTACTGATATATTTGGGTTTAGTCTCTTATTTATTATTTTTAAAAAATCTTTCTTCTGTTTTTTATTCCTTTGTTTCCCTTTCCTGCCTTCTTTTGTTTTATTTGAATATTTTTAACATTTCATTTTAATCTGTTCTACTTTTTTACTGTATTTCTTTTTAAATTGAGATATAATTTATATATAATATTGTGCAAGTTGATGGTGTACAATGTATTGATTTGATACATTTATATATTGCCGTGTATTACCATCATAGTTTTAACTAGCTTTCTAGCACACCAGATATTTATAATTTCTATTTTGTGTTAAGAATATTTAAGATCTAGTCTCTTAACAGTTTTGAAGTATATAATACAGTATTGTTGACTATAATCACCATGCTGTACATTAGATCTCCCAAGGTTATTTATCTTCTACTTTCAAGTTTGCACAACATTGCCCCAATTCCCCCATCCTCCTGCCCCTGATAACCACCATTCTACTCTCTGTTTCTATGAGTTTGGCTTTTTTAGAGCCCATAAATTTAGATAAATAAGTGATATCATATAATATTTTACTTTGTCTGGTTTATCTCTCTAAGCATATTGCCTCAGATTCCATTTATGTTGCCACAAATGACAGGATTTCCTTCTTTCTTATGGCTGAATGATATTCTACTATATATACACCACTTCTCCATTATTGTTGACAAGCACTTAGGTTTTTCCATATTTTAACTATTGTGAATTATGTTGCAGTGAACTATGGGAATGCAGATATCTTTTTGATATCCTGTTTTTATTTCTTTTGGATATATACACAGATGTGGTGTTGCTGGATCATATGGTAGCTGTATTTTAACTTTTTGAGGACCTTCCATATTGTTTTCCTTAGCGGTTGTACTAATTTACATTACTTCCAACAGTGTACAAGTGTTCTCTTTTCTCTGTATCTTCATTAACACTTGTTATCTCTTCTCTTCTTGATGATAGCCATTCTAATAGATGTGAGGTGATGTCTTAGTGTGGTATTGATTTGTATTTCCCTAACCATTCCTGATGTTGAATGTTTTTTCATGTACTTGTTGGCCATTTGGACGTCTTCCTTGGAAAAATGTCTATTCAGTTTCTCTGTGCATTTATAAATCAGCTTTTTAAAAAAATTATTAGGTTGTACCAGTTCTTTATATATTTTGGATATTAAATTCTTATTCAGTATATGTTTTACAAATGCATATTTGTATTTGCCTTTTTATTTTGTTGATTGTTTCTTTTGCTGTGCAGAAACTTTTTAGTTTGATGTAGTTCCACTTGTTGATTTTTTCCTTTGTTGCTTGTACTTTTAGCATCATAACCAAAATATAATTGCTGAGACCAATGTCAAAGAGATTTTTCCCTATGTTTTCTTCTAGGAGTGTTATGGTGTTATGTCTTATGTTTAAGCTTTTAATCCATTTTGATCTAATTTTTGTGAAAAGTGTAAGATAGGGGTCCAATTTAATTTTTCTGCATGCAATTATTCAGTTTTCCCAACACCCTTTGTTGAAGAGACTATCCTTTTCCCATTGAGGGTTCTTGGCTCTCTTGTCAAATATTACTTGACTGTATATGTTGGGATTCATTTCTGGGCTTTCTATTATGTTCCATCGGTCTATGTGTCTGTTTTTATGCTAGTATCCTACAATTTTAATTACTGTAGTCTTGTAATATAGTTTGAAAATAGGAAGTGTTATTTCTCTGGCTTTGTTCTTCTTTCCAAAGATTGTTTTGACTACTTGGGGTCTTTTGTGATTCCATACAAACTTTATGATTTTTTTTTTCTATTTCTCTAAATAATGCCATTGGAATTTTGATAGGGATTGCATTGAATCTATAGATGGCTTTGGGTGGTATGGGTATTTTAACAATATTAATTCTTTCAATCCATGAACATGAGATATCTTTCCATTTGTGTCTTTTTTAATTTCTTTCATCAATGTCTTATAGTTTTCACTCTATATATCTTGTACTTCCTCCTAGGTGTTTTGTTTCTGATGCTATTGTGAATGGGATATTTGTCTTTATTTTTCAGATTTTTTAAGTTAATATATGAAAATTCAATTGATTTCTGTATGTTGACTTTATATCCTGCAACTTTACTGAATTCATTGATTAGTTCTAACAATTTTTTGGTTGAGTTTTTAGGATTTTCTATGTGTAAGATGATAGCATCTGCAAATAATGGCAGTTTTACTTCTTCCATTCCAATTTGGATGTCTTTTATTTCTTTGTCTTGCTTAATTGCTGTAGCTAGGACTTCCAGTACTATGTTGAATGAGAGTGGTGAGAGTAGACATGTTTGTCTTGTTTTTGACTTCAAGGAAAGGCTTTGAATCTTTCATCATTGAGTGTGATATTAGCTGTGGGTTTGTCATATATGATCTTTATTATGTCCAGGTATGTGTCTTCTCTACCCAGTTTGTTGAAGGTTTTCATTATGAAAGGATGTTGAATATTTTCAAATGCTTTTTTACATCTACTAATATGATTATATGATTTTTATCTTTTCATTCTATGAATGTGGTCCATCACATTTATTGACTTGCATATGTTGAAGCATTCTTGCATCCCAGGGATAAATACCATGTGATTGTGGTGTATGATAATTTTAATGTACTGCTGAATTCAGTTTGCTAATATTTTGTTGAGAATTTTTGCTTCTATATTTATCAAAGATATTCACCTATAGTTTTCTTATAGTGTACTTGTCTGGCTTTGGCATCAGTCTATGCTCACCTCATAAGATGAGTTTGGAAATGTTTCTTCTTCTTTAATTTTTGGGGGAGTTTGAGAAGAATTTACGTTAATTGTTCTTTAGATGTTTGGTAGAATTTATTGGTAAAGCCATCTGGTCTTGAGTTTTTCTATTTTGGGAGGTGTTTGATTACTAATTCAAACTCTTTGATCATTATTGGTCTGATCAGATTTTTATTTCTTCATGATTCACTTTGGTATATTGTATATTTCTAGGCATTTATCCATTTCTTCTAGGTTATCCAATTTGTTGACTTATAATTTTTCATAATAAATACTCTTATGATGCTATGTATTTCTTTCTTTTTTTTTAAGATTATTTATTTATTTGAGAGAGAGAGAGAGCACGGTGCCAGGGGAGAGAACAAGAGTAGGAGGGAGGGGCAGAGGGAGAGGGAGAAGGGAGTCTGATGCAGGGCTCAATCCCAGGACCTGAGCTGAAGGCAGACATTTACCCACAGAGCCACCCAGGTGCCCCTATTTCCCTCTTTCTTTCTCCCTCATTCCCTCTCTCCCTCCTTCTCTCTCTCCCTTTCTTTCTTCCTTCCTCCCTCCCTCCATCCCTCTCCCTCCTCTCTCTCCCTTTCTTTCTTCCTTCCTCCCTCCCTCCTCTTTTTCTTTCTTTCGTTCTTTCTTTCTTTCTCTTTCTTTCTTTTCTTTCTTCCCTTCCCTTTCCCTTCCTTCTTTCCTTCCTTCCTTCCTTCCTTCCTTCCTTCCTTCCTTCCTTCCTTTCCTTTCCTTTCCTTTCCTTTCCTTTCCTTTCCTTTCCTTTCCTTTCCTTTCTTTCCTTTCCTTCCTTTCTTTCTTTTCTTTCCTTCCTTTCTTTCCTTCCAGAGGGAGAGAGGGGAGTGTAGGGGCAGAAGGAGAATCTTAAGCAGGCTGCACCCCCGGTGGGGAGCCCAACATGGGACTCAATCTCACAACCCTGAGATCATAACCTGAGGCAAAAGAGTTGGACAATTAATTTACTGAGCCGCCCAGGCATTCCCAATGCTATGTATTTCTGTAATGTCAGTTTTATTGTCTCCTCTTTCATTTTTATTTTTTTTTCTTTTGAGTCCTCTCTTATTCTCAGTCTAGCTAAAAGTTTGTAAATTTTGTTTATCTTTTCACAAAACTAGCTCTTACTTTTGTAGATTTTTTCTATTGTTTTTCTGATCTTTATTTCATTTATTTACATTCTGATCTTTATTTCCTTCCTTATGCTAACTTTGGTCTGAGTTTTTTTCCCCCCATGAGTTCTTTGAGGTGTAAAATTGTGTTGTTTATTTGAGATCTTTCTATTTTCCTAATTATACATTTATCACTATAAATTTTCAGACCTGCTTTTGTAGCATACTATTAGTTTGGGTGTGCTGTGTTTCTATTTTCATTTGTTTTGAGATTTTTTTGACTTCCATTTTAATTTCTTCTTTGACTCATTGGTTGTTCAGGAGTGTATTGGTTTAGTTTGCACATGCTTATAGATTTTTCAGCTTTCTGCCTGTTGTTGATTTCTAGTTTCAATTATATTTATTTATATAGTTTATGTAGTGGTTGTCTAGGAGTTGCAATATGTTTACTTAACTTTTCACAGTCTACTTACAACCTATAATTTTTACTTCAAATGGAATTTAGATAATTTATCACCATATCCTAAAATGATTGATTAAAAATAAAAAACTAGAGTATTGATTAACTATGTAATCCAGATCCATCCTGTAACTCTTCCTATGTCTTAGGAAGACATTACCCAGCATACAAATAACTGATAAGTTATAAAGGAAAGATAACATATTTTATTCTAAAGTTTAATCAATTATAATGTAACTACTTTAGAAATAAATTATGTTTTAAAATAATTTGATTGATGTGTGAATAGTAGAAATTTATTAATATTGAACACATTTAAATTTTGTTTGCTGGGATTTTTTTCCCCTCTAATAACTAATTAAATGAATTTGCGAACCTTGAACATAGGAAATAAGTAACAAATCAAAGCTTGCTCATAGAAAGCCTGTCATTTATGATACTACTTATAACTAGTATCTGGAAAAAGAAAATAACGCTGGGGTGTCTGGATGGCTCAGTCATTTAAGCAACTGACTCTTGATTTTGGCTCAAGTTATGATTTCAGGGTCCTGGGATTGAGCCCACATGGGGCTCCGTCCTCAGCAGGGAGTCTCCTTGAGGATTCTCTCTCCCTCTCTCTCTGACCCTACCCCTGCTTGTGCTCGCTCTCTCTCAAATAAATAAATAAATCTTAAAAAAAAGAAAAGAACTAAATCGTGGACTTTTTACATTTTTAATGAAAATTTTGTCTACTTTTAAATTTCTAACAGTATTTTAGAGCAGGAACTAAAGGGGCTACTTTTACTACAACAATATTCATATTTATGGGCTACTTTTTTCATATTTCAAGGGCTACTTCTTAACAACTATGTGAATAGAAAATATCCTATGAGAAAACTGAGAAATAGAGAAGTTAAGTAAATTTCCCAAGTTCATACACATTGAATAGAAGAGACGTGGTTTAAACTTGAGTATTTTGGCTTCAGAATCCATACTCTGAACTCTTATTATCTAGTCTCTAGAAGAGAGGGCAGCAGCATTATAGTATTACCATCTTGAGAAACTTTAGAATATAAAACAATTTTTATTTTTTAAAATAAAAAAAATTTTTTAAAGATTTTATTTTTAAGTAATCTCTACACACAATGTGCAGCTTGAACTCATGACCCCTAAGGTTAAGAGTCACATGCTTTATTGACTGAGCCAGCCTGGGGTCCCTAGAATATAAAACTATTTTTAAAAAGAAGAGTGGTATGTGTGTGTGTGTATATATATGCACATATCTGTATAATTTTACTCAAAGTAACTCTCTAATTTGGTTACAGATATTGTGTAGTTTCCATAATGGAAAAAAGGTCCTGTCAGGCATCAGTGTATTCTTATGCTTTGCTATTTATTTTCAGGTTTGACTTTCACGTCTTTACACATTGATGTATGTACAAATAACATGAAACAACCATCAGGTTTTGGAGTCTGCTTCTGAGAAAGTCCACAAGATTATAGTCTTAAAACTTTAATGAGTAGGATCCAATTTGGTAACATTTTGCATATCATTATGACCTCTCTCTAAAGTAGATTTTTTCTTATGCCATTTTACATTTTTTGAGAGCTTAATACACTACTAGTAAAAATTGTTACTTTATTCTTTCATGCCTTATTTCCTTACCACTCTTCTCAAATGTTGTTTCCTGTAAAAACTGATCTAAATGAAGGTTAGGCTAATCAATTTATTGAATATTCCAATTTTTTTTGGTTTATTCTTTCTTGTTTTACTTTTTTAACTTTATGTGGTTATTTTTTAAAATTTTTTCTTTTAAAAAATTTTAAAATTTAAATTCCAGTTAGTTAACATGCAGTGTAATGTTAGTTTCAGGTGTACAATATAGTGATTCAACACTTTCATGCAACACCTGGTGCTCATCACAAGTGCCCTCCTTAATTCCCCATCACCTATTTAACCTATCTCCCTGCCCACATTCTCTCTGGTAACTACCAGTTTGTTCTCTAGTTAAGTCTGTTTCTTGGTTTGCCTCTCTTTCTCTCTCTCTCTTTTTTTTCTCTTTGCACCTTTGTTTTGTTTCTTAAATTCCACGTGAGTGAAATCCTATGGTATTTGTCTTTCTCTGACTGACTTATTTCGCTTGGCATAATACTCTCTAGCTCCATCCATGTCATTGCAAAAGGCAAGATTTCTTTCTTTTTCATGGCTGAGCAATGTTCTGAAAATCAAAATCAGCCCTGCTGGTATTCCAGGAGAGAAAATATACTTTTCTTATTCTGCAGTGGAAAAATTGAAGTATATAAGCTGCTTCATTCTTCAAATAATTTGAAAATCTTATTCTTTCAACACATGATGTGAGATGGGTAAATCTTTTGGAGAAAACATGTCCACATATGTTAGTTTTCTTTCTTCCATCCTTTATAGAATCTTTGTCTCTTTTTAGTTATTGACAAAATAATATAGCTGATTCCTCTGCAGCATTTACAATGCTTTGAAGTTTTACTTTCTTTTTAAATAATAATGATTTAGTAAGATTTCTGAGGAAGAATTTTTTCCATCATCCAAACTTTAGTTTTTACTTCCTACCTATTATTCTTCTAACACTACCTTAAATTACTTCATTCTACTTTTGTTGGAATTTTAAAGATTGACTTTAATTTAGGGATGTACATAGTGTCACGGTAGGAGAATTTTCAAAGGTTGGTGAAGTCATGCAACCTCTTCTTCTTTTTTTTTTTTTTTTTGAAGGTTTTATTTATTTATTTGAGAGAGAGAGAGAGGGCACAAGCAGGGGGGAGGAGAGAAGGGCAGAGAGAGACAGAGAGAGAGAAGCAGGCTTCCTGCTGAGGTGCTCAATCCCAGGAACCTGAGATCATGACCTGAGCTGAAGGCCGATGCTTAACTAAATGGCCCACCCAGGTGCCCCAACTTATTCTTTTAATCGACATTTAGAAAAAGAAATTTTTAGTTCATATTCATATGAACTTAAAATAGAAGTTCCAATATTTTCTGTGTTCAGTAAATATAATAATGCTGGAAAATACAGAGCGTTGGTAGTCCTACTTAGTGTGACCTTTCATTATAACTATACTTGCTGCAAAGAGAGTCTGCCGGGCCACAGAGAGCCCCAGTGTTCCCACCAGTGTCATTATAATCCAATTTAATTGAAGATGAAGGTATGGCCATAAAAGAATCACTTCTTTCTATATTAATAGATCTGACTGTAGCAAAAAGCTGGATTTTATGCAATTTTCTGTTTGTACTGGAGAGACAAAAATTTCATTTTGAACAAAGGTGGAAATGTAATTTATGTTAGGAGATTGACAGAGACAGCTAATCTGACATATGAGTTTGCTTTGATATAAATCATAGATTGCTAATAATAGGTGCATCATTTCTTGATGTAAATTTATCCTTTTTAATGTTTTCATCACGTCTTTCAGCAAACACGCTCTTCTTCACTTGATTTCCCAGTGTACTCCTGGTTCAGTGAATTAATCACATAAGATGAATTATTTAAATTAGTAAGAATTATTAAGGAATAAGCAATTTTGATTTTTTTCTCCTAGTTCTAAGACAAATGCACATAATTTCTCCTCTGTTTTAAAGAGAAGATGAAAGATGTAGATATTCAATTGAACATTTCACCCAGATTAAATGACATGACGATCTGTCAACAAGGATTTTTTTTAATTAAATACATAGCAATATAAATTCTATAATTTTCTTTGACCATTATTTAAGTCTTCCAAGAATTAACTGATAGTATTTTTATTTTTGGCAATGGCAAAATCAGATCAAAGCAGAAGCATATAATTCATATTTAAACAGTTAAGTTCAGACACCTTTGAGTGCTCATGGAGGTCAGAATATGCTAGATACTCTATACTAGGAATACAAAAATGGATACGAAATGATTGCTGTTCCAGAGGAGTTGGACAGTGGGAGATGGGGAGACAGACATGTGAACAATTAATGTGATAACTAGATATATCAAGTTGTATAGGAACACATAGGGATTTATTGTTTATCTAGGCTGGATAGTTGGGAATTATAAAGAGGAAACATGATGCAAAAAAGCACAGAAGACTGAATGTCCATGCCAGTGATCCAAGGGTGGAGAATAATCCATTGTGCCTAGAAAATACAGTGTGGGAAAGACACCTGGGGGGGGGGGGAGCCAGTCTGTTCTGTGAAGACCCTGGATGCCAGGCTGAGGGGCCTTTGCTTTGTTGGAAAGGATGAGATGTAGCCAGAAGGATGATTGAGAAACTTTATCACTGATGGTCTCTTTCTCGGTGAGTAGACTTATAAACTGGTTTTGATAAAAATACTAAATTTGGCTGACAAAATACATTGATAAAAATACCTACTTGATTTGGAATGTTTATTGACCAATTTTTTTTGAAATCTTATTTTATATTAGATTACCTGGCTTTTCATCTCCCTGACCCTGTAAATAATTTGCTTTTTACTTTTAAGCTGATAATGGTTTATATAAAAATACTCACAAGGGGCATCTGGGTGGCTCAGTTGGTTAAGTGTCTGCCTTCGTATCAGGTCATGATCCCAGGGTCCTGGGATTGAGCCCCCGAGTTGGGCTCCCTGCTCAGTGGGGAATCTGCTTCTGCTTCTTGCACTCTTCCTCTTCCTCTTCCCCTCTCCTCCCGCTCATGTTCTCTCTCTCTCTGTGTCATATAAATGAATAAAATCTTTAAAAATAATAATAAAATAAAAATACTCACAAATTTACTTCTCCTGACTGACCAACTAGTGATATTTGCCTACAAAAATGAAAATAAAATAAATATTGTTTGGCCACAAGAAAATATGTTTTCCATGTTAGCTTTTGACAGAAAATTGAAATGGGCTGTTCCACAACTATATACAAAATGGAAGCAGCAAGATATCTTCATGGGAAAAAATGTTCTTTTTATCAAGAAATGTTATATTCTTAAGGGAAATGAACATATGTTCCAAAGCCACAACTTGGTCCTAAAGAGAGTTTGAAGAATGTCAATGTTCCATGATGACGTTATCTAGAGGTTTGTGTCATTAAAACTAGATTTGTCGTTATTAGGAAGCATCAAAGCATTTAGAACAAGATAAAGTTTCCAAAAAGAAAAAAAAATAGTGCAGTTCTCTAGATTTTCAAAGGCTCCTCTGTGCACATGAAGAGCTTTATAGGCACATTTTTTCAAACACTTCAGGTGCTAAGTGATCCTAACATGTGGATATAAGTTTCATTTCTAAAAACATTTTTACTTTTGTGGAAGTTTAGAGCAAGATTAAATAAATTTTAAGACTTACAAACATTTCTGATGGAACAACCAAATCCTCTCCCTGCCCCCCCCCCCCCGCCAAAAAAAATGTTGGATATATCAGAACAAAATAAAACAAAGGTCACAAGGCATTATTCATGTATCTAAAAGGAAAATCTTCAGCATTCTTTTGCAGCTGTGTACTGCTTGGCTGGTAAACAGTTCTAACATGAATTTGGACCTCTGCCAGTGAGCTTGCCATGGTTCAGTGCTAGAGACACTTGCACAGATAGGCTAATAAGATTTATGCTGTTGTGTCAAGTGTCACACCTCACAGGCCTAATAAGTAGGTGCAAACCTAGCACATAAGCAAAAACATTCACACTGAGGAATTACTGGCTGGGTATCTGCTATTACTTAGTTTGTGTCCTGGGCAGAAAGTTCCAACACAGAACTCTGTGGTCAACTCAGACCTGGTAATTTTCAACAAAATCACTTTCGACAAAAATTTGATGCCTTCTGTGTTCTACATATTAAGGAGGAAGCTGTAAATAGCATTTGCAAGGCTCCTGCTCTCAGATAATTTATGGGACAGACATTAATTAAAAAGTACAGAAAGAAAGAAGATAAATATAAATTGTGACCTTGATGCCTAAGAGATCGACTGGGGCAGAAGCTTTCTTTAGAGAAAAGAAATATCAATAAGAAGTTACAGTCGAGTCAGAGACCTAGGGATAAGGGAGTGCTAGACATCCAAAAAGCTGTGGGAAAATAATTCCAGGGGAAGGGCAAAGCCCCTGACTAGGGAAAGGGACCTTTCCTTTATTCAACAGGTAGCACTGAACATTCCCTCAACACCAGGATCAGTATCAGATGTAAACATCTTTTCCTTGATGTAACAAGGAAAGCATTTTGGAGAAGTAGAGAGACACATACGTAAATGCTGTTACTTATGTGCAAGTGAGTCACTGGTGAGTTAAAGAGGGTGACATTTAAATTGGGAGATTCAAGAAAATGATCAATTTTATTTGAGTTGACAGGAGAGGGGAGACAGAGGAAAGGCAGCTGACGAGGAAAGAGTTAAAAACATTGGTGTGCTACCAGGTGATGCTGTTTGTTTGAGCCAGCCAGCAAGTAGGCAGGTGGAGTGATTGTTTTCTGTAGCTTCATTGTGAACAGGAAGATGCCACATAATGACCCTTCCTACATTCAAATTATCTAAAGTATCCTTGGCAACAAGTACTAGTCAGCTTGCCCTGGGTGCACTATTTCTGGGAGACTTTTGCTCAGATACATGTTGGTAGAGCTTCTGGTCCCAGAAGACCCAAGTGAAATGACAGGGAGCAAACTCATGACCTGAGAGCTTGTATTCAGTAGCTTTCGTACGAAATACCTGATCCAATGGGAACCCATTATCCTGACCATGTTTTGAGACTAAGGGATGGCACTGATGTCTCATATTTCAGCTCAGCCTCAGTAGCTCGCATGTCTTGTACCTTGGGGAATCATATGAAACTGACTAGAACCCCTTCCCAATGGCGGTGGAAGATGGGGAGACCAGTAGCGCATAGGGCTCCCAGGAAGCAGTCATTTTTTCTTTTTTCTCTTTGTTTGTCACAGAGATTCTCATTTTGCTGTTGAAGTTCAGGAAATGGCTCATTTAGTCATTTTGAGAATTTTGATCCTTTTCCTCACTTAGTTGCTCCCCACGAGGACCAGCAAGCACACAAGCCTTTGTGTGAGCCGCCGACTTCGCTGAAGATATGGTGTAATGGAAAGGGACAGCAGATGACCTTGTTGAGTTGAGTATCTGACCTTTTGTTTCTGTGCAACACTTTGGGCCTTTCTATCATCTCAGATTCTAGGCTTCTGTCCCACTTCTTGCCTCGTCTTCCCTTTTTACTGCTCCCAGAAACTCCAACAAAATGCTGCTTAACTATTCTTATAGTTAACTAGCACTTACTCCATTGATCAGGGCTTTGCACCACCAGTCCCAATGGGGGGCTGCTGGTATGCTTGACTCAAAAGTCTTGCCTGCCCCAGAGTATTTCCACCACTGATCAGACAGTGGTATCTACTGTCTTCGTGGCTATAGCCATACTTCTGACTTACTCATGACCTCTGGAAGGCCCTTGTTAATCTGAGTCTGCTGCCTGAAGAAGGAAACCTTGTAACCACTTTTCTTTTCTTTTCCATTTTCTTTTTTCTTTTCCTCTTTTCTTTTTCTTTTCTTTTCTTTTCTTTTCTTTTCTTTTCTTTTCTTTTCTTTTCTCTTCTTTTCTTTTCTTTCTTTCCTTTTCTTTTCTTTTCAAGATTTTATTTATTTATTTGAGAGAGAGGGAGGGAAAGTGAGAGGAAGAAGCAGACTCCCTGCTGAGCAGGGAGCCTGATGTGGAGCTCTGTCCCAGGACCCTGAAATCATGACCTGAGCTGAAGGCAGACATTTGACTGAGCCACCCAGCCCTACCCCCCCATAGCCAGTTTTCATACCCAGTCAGCCATTATAATTTTTTTAAAGGGCAAAGTGATTTTCCAGAATGGTTGGAGATTGCGGATAGGCAAGGGGAGGAGTGACAGAAGTCACATGGCTTGAGCCACCACTGGGAAGGCAGCCTGATCTATGCTGGGTCATTTCTGACACCTGGGGTGAGAGTGACAGTGTGCCCAGCTACGGGACAGGGGTTTGCAGACACACAGTGGAAGGAAGAGCTCTAAAGAAGGATAGGTTTGTGCATGTGTGTGTGTGTGTCACATACAGTGCAGAAGACAAAATTTGTTGACTTCCCAATTTTGCTTCAGGCTGACTCCTATCCTATAACCCAGACGGATTCAGCGACCCTGCCTGACCTTAGAGGAATTTTGCAGACAGACTCCCTTGTGATCTTGCCTAAGTGAAGTAGCTTGTATAACTATGTGATAGCTAGAGGCAAGAGTCTGTACTAAATATAAAGTTTGCTGCTTTGCTTTTCATTTGCTCTTAAGAATTTTCACAATCAATATAATCTATAGTTTTTTTCCCCTAAAGAACTCAGTAGATCACTTTACCTCCTTTATATTGATTTATTTAAAATTCTAGTTCTAGCAAAGGAAGGCTACTCCTTAGTCTTTCTGAATACAGCAAAAACAGTTTATTAAAAATGTAAGGGGTCCAAATTAAAGGAATATGAATTATTTGGTATTTTATTTATCATTGGAATATTTTAGCTATCCTCTTTCTTTATTTTAATTTTTTTATAAAGATTTTATTTATTCATTTCAGAGAGAGAGAGAGCGAGCCTGAGTGCAAGCATGAGTGTGGGGAAGGGCAGAGGGAGAAGCAGACTTTCTGCTGAGCGGAGAGTCCAACTCAGGGCTCCATCCCAGGACCCTGGGATCAGGACTTGAACCAAAGCAGACTCCCAACTGACTGAGCCACCCAGGTGCCTGCAATCCTCTTTCTTTAAACAAAGAACCCATGAATCACTGAGATTAAGTTGTAATAGTTTATGTATCAATTCCTGATTCCACCTTTTGGAATTTATTTTAAAAGATTTTATTTATTTAATTTTAGAAAGAGAGAGAGAGCATGTGAGTGGGGGGAGGGGCAGAGGGAGAGAGAGAATCTCAAGCAGACTCCCACCAAGGGTGGAGCCAGATGTGGGACTCGATCTCACCACCCTGAGATCATGACCTGAGCCTAAATCAAGAGCTGGATGCTCAACTGACTGTGCCACCTAAGTGCCCCTCGCTTTTTGGATTTTTAAAGTTATGGTAGTTCTATCTAGTTTTCCCCTTACATTATACATCTTGAGAAAGCTGGTACTGATTTTCCTATATAGTAAAAAAATCATTTCTCAATTTATGTCTGAAAATTTAAAAACTGATCGGTATAAAACAAAATAAAAAGTAATTTGAATTACTGACTACTCAGATAACTACTCTACTCTGAATTATCCACTATTAATATTTTGTTTTACTTCCTTTTTATGTTTTTTCTATTCAGATATATTAGCATATATATAAATATACAGAGTACCATACTTGCATTGGTACAGGTGTATATGTATATATGTTTATACTTAAACCAAGTTTATAGTATGCTGGATAAATAGTTTCAAATGATATCTTGTCACCTAAAAATTTGTTGTTGAGCATTCTTCAAAAACATCAATTTTAAAGCATCCAGAGGAAAGAACATATGGATACATCATATTTTATTTATTAGCCCATGTTGTTGGGCATCTCAGTTGTTTCCAATTATTTGTTATTAAAAATAAGACTTACACTGAATATTTTTATATATAAATTTTCTACTTACCTTTGGGGGAATCACTGGGTCAAGGGTCATGAATGACTATTTTTAAATGATGTTTGGTACATATTTTCAAATTCTCCTCCGGAAGAGATGTGTGAGTTTCTCCCCTCTTCTTATATATTCAAGGGCGCCATGTCATCGTATTCTCATCCACACTGGCGAATATAAGGCTAACAACAACCTTGCTAATTTGCTGAGCAAAACTCTCTCTGATGGTCTTACTTTAAATTTTTATCGTTTTATCTCTGATTGCTACATTGGTATCTTTATAAGAAATATTATTTTTTCTTTCCCTTTTTTAGCCTTGAAAAATAACGATCATAGTTGTTACATGGGGAAATTGGGAAACACAAATATGCGTGAAAGTGCTATATGAATATTAGGAAGCATTATTGTTATGAAGCCATTATGGCAAGAATGAGACAACTTCATTCAGTGACAGCCAGCTGCAAATATTAGCATTCCTGATGCTTGTCTTCATCTGAAACAGCGGCCCTTGGTGCCCAAGTTGCATTTATCTAGTTCTCTTCTGATTCCAGCCCCAGCTGTGGTAGACAGATTATGAAAGCTCAGACTCTTCTCTCCCTGCCAGACCCTTGCTACAGGCACTTGCAGCTGTCTCTCTCTCCTGGGCCTTCTCCAACACAGGAGTCTTCTAGCTGGCTGGCATTGGGCAGCCCAAAGGTGCATGAATGGGGAAGGGATTCATATCAGGGGAAAACTTGAACCAAGGGGAGATGGGAGTCAGTGGAAAATGTTCCATTTGCCCATCTTTTGGGTGATCAGTTCTGGGAGGCATTCTCAGAATTTCTGGCAGAATCCCACTCTTGCTGCCAGTAGCAGAGACCTTAATGATGTACCATGTAATGGCCTTCCTCCCTCTGTGTTCTGTCTCTTTCCTCCCTGACTCCTGTTTCTTTGGATCAGCTTCCAAATAAACCAACTGTAACCAAGTCCTTAGTATAGACTCTCCTCTAGGGGAACCCTAAACTAAGACACCATCATTTCACTTCTCCTCCAGGAGTGCTGAGCTCTTCTCCTTCCCCTGTAGAACATTCACTTAACTAACTCAGCCATTACATACTGAGTGCTGACCAGGTGCCAAGCAGTATTGTTGTGAGAGACAGGGATACAGACCCAAATTCTGGCCATCAGGGAACTACATTCTAGTGCAGCAGGCAGAAAATGAGCACAATAAATAAGTAAGATACTAAAGTTCCTAAGTACCAAGGAGAAAAAAGTAAGGGAGATAGAAGATGTCTGGGGTTATAATTTCACACAGTCTGGACAGGGGAGACCTTACTGAGAAGGTCGCACTTGAATAAAGATCTGAAGATAGTGAAGGAGTGAGCCATATCTCTCTATAGGAAAAATATTCCATCTGAGAAGACAATAAATACATGGACCCTAAAATGACAGCATTTCTGGAGCATGTGGGAGTATGGGGGAAGGCCAATGTGGCTCAGCAAGGTGACAGAGGAGAATGGTTAGGGAGCTAACAGGATGTTGGATCATCGTAACAGGATGTTGGATCATGAAGGTCTTTGCTGTTTACTTTATTTTATGGGACATTACTGGAGAGTTTTGAGCATATGAATCTCATGGCCAAAAAAATTATTCTGGGGGCGCCTGGGTGGCTCAGTCTGTTAAGCGTCTGCCTTCAGCTCAGGTCATAAACCAAGGTCCTGGGATCTAGCCCCACATCCTGCTCCCTGCTCAGTGGGGAGCCTGCTTCTCCCTCTCTCCACCCCCCTCCTTGTGCTTTCTCTCCCCATCTCTCTCTCTCTCTCTCAAATAGATAAATAAAATCTTTAAAAAAATTATTCTGGCCACTGTACTAAATGTAGTCTTTAGGATGATGAGGGCAGAAGCAGAGACCAGGTAGGAGGTTATGGCAGGAATCCAGGAGAAAGATGATTATGGCTTGGACTTGAATCTTAGCAGTGGAGGTGATGAGAAGTGTTTGGTTCTGGATATATTCTGAAGCTGGATTTGACAGAATTTGCTGTTGGGTGGATAGGATTTGGGGTGTGACAGAGGTGAGAAGTCATGGACTGGAAGAATCGTGTTTGCCATTTACTGGGTTGATGAAGTGAGTGAGAGAAGGGCAGGTTTGAGGAGGTCTAACAGGAGCCAAACTTTCCACATATTAAATATTAATATTAAATAAACCACATATTAAATAAACCTATTTATTACTCCCCATGGGAATGTCAAGGAAAGTAGGTGGTTGCATATATGAGTGTGGATTTAAGAAAGGTCAGAGCTGAAGGTATAAATTAGGGAGTTACTAGTATATAGATGACATTTTGAAACTTCTTGGATGAGATTTCCAAAGGAATATGTGTGGATAGAAAAGAGAAGAGATCCAAATATGGTATATTAGTCTGTCAGGGCTGCCATAACAAAATACCACAGACTGGGTGGCTTAAATAGATTTTTATTTTTCATAGCCGTGGCGGCTAGAGGTCCAAGATCAAGGTGCCCACAGTAATGGTTTCTCCTGAGGCTTCTCTCTTTGGTGTATAGATGGCACCTTTTTTCTGTGTGCTCACGTGGCCTTTCCTCAGTGTGTTTGCATCTCTGTTGTCTCTTTCTTTATGACCTCATTTACCTTAATTACCTCTTAAAAGACCCTACCTCCCCCCCAAAAAAAGATATTCTAAGGTACTGGGGGTTAGGGTTTCTTTCAACACACAAATTTTAGGGGGGAATACAATTCAGCCCCCAGGTAGCTGTCGGGGACATTCTGAAGTTAGGATGATGGGGAGATAAGAAGGGATCATCAAACAATACTGAGATGGTGAGGACACAATGGTAAGAGAAAAAAACTAGGAGATACCATAGGAAGTAAAGAAAGTAGGAGGAGATAGAAAGAGAAGAAAGTGATCAGTTATGTGAAAGGCTGTTGATAGGTCAAGTACCATGAGGAGGACTGAGGATGAGTATTGAATTTAGAAATGTGGAGATCACTGGTTACCTTTGTATGATTAGTACTGGTAGAGTGATGAGGTTGAGCACCTGACTGGAGTGGGTTCAAGAAGAATTAAAGAAAGGGAAATCAGAGGGAGGAAATAAAGATAACTCTTTGAAGGATTTTTAAAAAATATCATGTTGTGGTCTTAGCCTCAAGCTTTATGAATGGAGATGAGCATAATATTGATGGATTCATTGATGTATTAGAATGTGGAGTCAACCTCACAAAATTAGCTAAATTTAGACTTCCTACTCTAAGATGATGTGATAGGCAGAATAATGTCCTCCCCCAGATGTCTTGTCCTATCCCCAAAACCTGTGACTTTGTTACCTTTCATGGCAAAAGGGACTTTGCAGATGTGGTGACATTAAGGATTGTGAAATGAGACTATCCTGGATTATTAGGGCATTCATATTTAAATGTAATCACAAGTGTCCTTATGAGAGAGAGGCAGGAGTGACAAGAGTCAGAAAGAGATTTGAAGATCCTACATTGCTGGTTTGGAAGTTGGACGAAGGAATTTTGAGCCAATGTAGCTGACACCTCTTAGAAGCTGAAAAAGACAAGGAAATGATTCTCCCCTAAAGCTTCCAGAAGGAGCACAGCCCTGCTGACACCTTGACTTTAGCACTATAAGACCTAATTTTAGACTTCTGACCTTCAAAAATGTGACATAATGAATTTGTGTTGTTTTGTGACAATTTGTTACAGTAGCTATAGGAAACTAATGAAGATGGCATAAGGGGGAAACCATTGCAGACCTTTAAGAAACAGGATTAGTGTTGACCTTAGATCTAGTCAAGAGGATCTATAACCTAGGCCCTATTCTTTAAAGTGCACACTCTGGAAGACCTCCCACTGTAGGATGAAGGGTCCATGGAATGAAGGGAATGTTGCCCAGCTGAGCCCATGCTCTGCCTTTTTTGGACCATAGCATCCTAGAATTCCTGCTCAAATAGCACTGAACCTGTTTCCAGTGTCTCTTATGAATGCTCGGATTAGATTCTCCAGGAAGCTGACTCTGAGGAGTTTAGCATATAACATGTGTAGAAAGGAATGGCTTTGGGATGGACATCTAGGGAAGCTCACGGAAGGAAGCAAGATTGCGCAGATGGAGAAATTGAGCTGTGTCACAGGTCCTGCAAATGGCTCGACTGCATGGGAGCTCTGTAGCTAGAATGACCTTTCTCAGTGGGCCCAAGCTGGCCCAGGGTGGGCAGGCCTTATAGTCTCACATCCATTGATCGCTGAATCTGGGTTGCCCCTAGAATGAGCATGACCTTAGTGATGCAGCTTTCTGCAGTTGAAGCAACCATAAAAGGGCTAATACACTAAAAACTGTCTATCTCCCTACTGCACTCCTCTACAGTGGGGTAACGAGACTTTCATTGAGGGGAAATCTTGGTGTCACAATACAGGGCTCACTCTGGCAGACCCCTTCCTAGGGACTGTCATCTTAAGAGGAGACAACTACACTGGTACAAATACCCCTGCTCCCAAGTGTGTCCAACGGAAGGCTGATTATAGGGTGTGGGGCATGGAGGGTGAGCTGGGATTTCTATAGGTGTGTTCATGAAGGCCTTTGAGCTGTGGGATGGAGCTTGGGTAGGAAGAAAATTGGATCGGGCCTCAAGCCAGAGGCTGGGGGCTGGCTCTGTCTACACTCTATTCTGTCCCAGCACCCCAAACTGGCCAGAGAATTCTAAATTTGAACCTGACTTCTCAAGTTGTTATGCAGGAGTATTTCTCAAGGTAGAAGAGTAGAACCTATTTTATTTCACAGCTTAGTTTAAATCTTTTTATATCTTTAGACAGATGGAATATAAGCCTCTATTTATACTCTTGCCCTGAACCCTGCAAATGTGGTAGAGTGTTTAGCCGATGACCTACCCCTATTGGATCACTTCCGGACAAATTCGGCAGTAGAAATTTGCATGACACAAGGGGCAATTTAGAACACTGGGTGAAATATAATTTTTTTTCAACTGAAGTCCTGAAATTTAAATTCTTCATATCATACTTCGGTCTACCTTGTTTAGTAAAAGAGAATGAGGTATACAGAATTTCTACTTGGGAATTATGGTCAGATTCATTTCTGCCCTTCTCAGTCAGTCATATGGCCCCATTGCCTTTGTTCTCAGATCTACAAGCATTGGAGTAGCATTTTTACTGGATTGTTTTCCAGTACTCTGTGGGCCAGTGGGAGCCATGCTGGGAAGCAATCAGAATTTCATGGCAAGGACACTTCCCAGCTGCTAAGCTCCTTTAGGGCAATAGAGGACCAGGCCCCGCTTAGATGGAGAGACCTTGCTGGAGACATCTGTCTCTTGGTGCAAACAGACCATTTCCCTTCTCAGCTGGGGGCCAATCCGAAGTAGGAAGATTATTCCCCTTTATGGTCTCATACAAACTAGAACATTTGCACTTGCTCTGTTTCTAGTAGACACTTATTGCTCTTGCCTGTCCTGAAACACTTCGGCCTTAGATATGAATATTCCTCCTACTCATTCCATGGATTTAGTGTAGCCGTTGTTAAACAATAAAATTCAAACAAATTGGATCGACCATGAAAACGTTACATTCCTGGGGTAAATTGAAACTGTAGTTACGTCTTGGTTTGCTGTCATGGGGGGACAAATGACTCCATCCCCCCCCCCCCCGTTTTAACACTGTCAGTCACATTGTCCAGCTCTCCTTCCCCTACTCACTAAGTGGGGGATAGGTGTATATAAGCTGAACCCATTTGGATAATCTTTGCCAGGTTTTTGACTCTGAGATGAGTAACAACTTAAGGTGGTTAAAACTGACTTGTTTAGAGGAAGCATCCAGAAGAGACGTATTAATGTTACGAAGTTCTTGAAGGGTACCCCTTCCCTATCATTATTTAAGCTTCCTGTGTTATCTTTTTTTTTTTTATTCTGTGAGTTACCCAGAGTCTTTCCAATGTGTTTTTTTGTTTACTTCAATTGGCCATACTTGCTTGCAAGGCAAGAACCCTAAGTGTCACTTACATTTGAAATACTTTCCCCCATCCCCACCCTACTTTCATGTTCACTCCCTACATCTAGCTTACCTTACTCTCCTGACTTTTCTCTTCTGAATTTTTCTTTGCTGTTTGCCTGAACAGCAAATCAGAAATTGCTTTTGTACCCAGTAAACTTTACTGTTAGAACTATAGTTGGATTTTTCTCTGCTAATATCTCTTCTAGCTCAAGGTAATGGTTAAATCTTGGAAACTAGAACTCACAGTGCTCTATGCTGATGTAGATAGCTATCTTTAACCTTTAAAAAGTCCATAAATTGGACAAAAAGCTAAAGCAAAATTAATGTTAAATTATTCTGTTTCAAGGTGGTGAGTATAATAGAAATTTATTGTCATAATAATTTTCCCTAATATTGTTACATTCTCAATGGGATACAACAGCAAGTGCTTAGTTAGCTTCTGAGTCAGTAGGTTCAGTTGATTAGTCCTGGATTAGACTTATCTCATGAGTTTACTGTCAGCTGTAGGTTGGGTAGGTGGCTCTGCTGATCTTGGTGAAGCTCTCTTACAAGTGTGGGTGTCTTCTAGGATGGCCTTGACTAGGATAACTGGGGTAACTCAGCTCTGGTCCTTGTGTCTTTCTTCCTTCGGACACAAGATGGCTAGCCTGGGAATGTCCTTCTTATGGCAGTGGCAGAGAGTCTGAGCAAGTAAATTCAATCATGCGTTTGGCTCAGGTCATGATTTCAGGGTCATGAGATCGAGCCCGACATTGGAATCTGTGATCAGCACAGCATCTGCTTGAGATTCTCTCCCTCTTCCTCTGCCCATCCCCCCTGCTTGTGTGCTTGTTTTCTCTCTCTCTCTCTCTCTCTGTGTCTCAATCAGTCAATCAATCTTAGGGAAAAAAAGTAAATTCAGTCATGCAAGTGCCTTTCATGACTTTGCTTGTGTCACAATTGTCATAATCTCATTGGCCTTAAGCAAGTCAAATGCCTTGGACAGAATGAGAGAACACTATAGAGATACAGACAAAGGTTATATGCATAGGGAGGAGTGACAAGTTGGGGCCATTATTACCTTTGATCTACCACTGGGGTAATTTTTTTTTCTTACATTTTTTTTTCTTTTCTGCATTTTATGATCTTTCTACAATAAATACCTATAGCTTGTTTAGTAAAGGAAAATTTCCAAACTAGAACAGATTAAAAATCATTAGAAACTTAAAAATCACTGTATATAGTAAATACATTTGGCTTTACCATTGGCTCAAGTATGTAGTACTTTATAAAAACTTTCTAAAGCAGTTAACCTGCTTGAGACTCAGGTTATTCTCATACTGGGTAAGGACATCTTTCCCTTTTTCTATTCACTGTGACTGGAGCTGATAATTGAATGCTGAAATTTATTTCTCTCATAGACTGGAATGTACAAGTAGTGCTCTGGCTGGGATTAAGTGCTGTGTGCTGCCTTGCCAAGCCCTGAACCCAGTGAACTGTGTACTTCTGTAAGCTATTTACAGTGAGTTTGGAATTTCATAAAACTAGAAGACAATGCACCAGAGTCTCCTCATTTATCTTCTTTTTACACGAAGTTTTTAGGGACCAAGGGATCTTCGTGCTTTTAGAGGGATATGAAGCATGTAACTCTGGTTCAGTTGAAGAAGTTTGTCATTTTTGCACTGTATCTTGTAGCTAAAATGTTCAGATTCTGACCATGGAACAGAATTTACCATGATTATGGTCCCATTGTCAAGTCTGAAAGTAATGCCACCTCATCAGAGAGGTCTTTCCAGACTGTCTTATGAAGTAGCTACTCTGCACTGTTATTCCCTAGGTCACTCTCTTGTTAGTTTCTTTCACGCAGCCACCGTTGTTCCTAGTTATTTAATTAATTGACTGTGTGCTTATTAATTTTCCTCTCTACTTCACCCAAATGTAAGCTCCGTAGCAGCAGGGACCATACCTGTCTTGTTCATAGTGCCTCTCCTAATGTCCAACACAATGCCTGGAATAACATGTGTGTTAGATGAAGGAAGAACCATCATAATTTAAAATTTACATTTGAGAATCATATGTGCTAATTACCCAACTCCTCATTTTTTTAAATCTTTTGATTGTAAATAAAAGAAACAAGCAACACTTTTCTCTTTCCTGCTAGAAGTAGACAGTTTGTTGGATTTCTGCTAGAGGTCCCGTGCAAAAGTACCTTCAATATACACTTGGTTAATTAGAATGAACATCAACTTTTTGGTAGTGATGGTGTTACAGGGTCGGAGTCCCAAGTGTAGATGAGTCTAAAACATTCATGGAAGAACCACTGTCTGGGACTCATGGTCATTGGTGTTCAGGCACAGTAAACTTCCCTGATGCTGAGGAAAATCTGTAACTTGAAATCTACTCGATAAAATATTGCTTCATTGTATGGGCTAACTTGTGAGGAGGTGTTTGTGTGGATGTATTTGCAACATCAAGATTAGGTGAAGACAGATGAAAAGGTCACAACAAGAAAACAATAGAAAAATCAAGTCATCCTTTTTTCTCGAAGGAAAAAAAAAACATCAAAAATACCTTGCCATTGTTCAAACTTAATCTATTTAGGTCCTAGTGTCTCTTATTTAAGAAGGCAGATTAGTGTCAAGAAGCAGATTTTCCTTAGTCTTAATTTTATGGGGATTGCTGAAATTTTCTGGTTAAATAATACCAGTGCCCAAATAATACCAGTTGTTTGGTGAGGACTCAAAGACACCCCACAGGGGGCTTGGGAAGAAGCCTACCCAGGGGCTTGGCATACTGAGACTGTTGTTCTGTCCATTTTTTTTCTTGAATTTCCACTTTTTGAACAAATTTGTCTCTTTTGGTCCTAATTTTTATTTTTGTCCAGAACTCATGAACTGAGTACACTGACTTCCATCCAGAAACACTTCCATTTTCTCTGCCTGTCAGAACCTCCTGAGCCCATGCCTGCTTTAGTTTGCTAGGAGTGCCAAAAAAAAAAAAAAAAAAAAAAAAAAAAAGCACCACAGGCTGGGTGGCTTATACAGAGAAATTACTTTCTCACAGTTCTGGAGACTAGATGTTTGATCACGGTGTCTGCAGGTTTGGCTTCTTCTGAGGGCTATGAGGGAAGGTTCTGTTCCATGCCTCTCTCCTTGACTTGTAGATGGTGATCCCCTCCTGGTGTCTTTACATCATCTTCCCTCTCTACGTGTCTGCGTCCAAATTCCTCTTCTTAGAAGGACACCAGTCATTGGATTGGACCTACCCTAATGACCTCATTTTAACTTAATTACCTCTTTAAAGGCTCTATCTCCAAATATAGTCTTATTATGAGGTAGTGGGGTTAGGACTTAATTATATGACTTTGGCAGTGTGGGGTGGGGTGCGCGCAATTCAACCCATAGCAACCCATCTCCAGCAGAGTCTGTCGCTCTTGATATTGTGTAACCAAATCCTAAACAAGCCTTGTGATAGAATAAGAGCCATGGCCCCATCAGCATGAGGGGTTTTCCTAAGCTAGTGGTCTGGGCTGAGACTCTAAGACTCACATGTCCATAGATATGAGATCTTCTCAAATTCCTATTGAGTTTTCCCAAATCTGCATATTTGGTCTTTGCCATTGACTTCTGAATGTATGTTCCAGCTTCCCTGTCCTTTATTCTGCATGGTGGTGACTGGATAGTCTGCTTAGCTCTTAACAAACTTCTCTCTTTGTGGTGGAGGCTCTTACCTTAGGTTAAGCACCAGAATCATAGAACTACTTCAAAAAAAGTGAAAAAGATGTATTTTTTATTAAATTTTAATACACATCTCTCATTAAATACCAATGACTGTACTATCAGTTCTCACACCAAGAAGAGTGACCAACCCTACCACGGATGTGGTAACAAAGGGCACTGCTTTCCAAAAACTGCTATTTGTGTAACAGTGTCACTGCTCAGATGCTAATTAAATACTAACCACTAATGGGGTCTTACTTCATCAACTCTCTGTGCAATAATAAAATGATAATAATGGTAATACCATTTATTCAGTATTCACTAAATGTCAGTCATAACTCTGTGAGGTAGACACTGCTTCTAGTCCTGTTTTTCAGATAAGAAAATGAAGTCTTACTATGTCACAGTGCATCATTTACTAGTTATACAACTAGTAAGTGGTTGACATAGTATTTGAATTTGGGTGTGTCTGGAATTTAAGCACACTTTGCTGTACTGTTAGCTATTCTCCCCTAGCTTGCATCTACTACCAGCTGGTCTCTCCTAACTCAGGTAGGCTAGTTTCTGGCATCTTTCCTGATCTTACCAGACCATTTGGAATCCCAGCATGTCTTGAGGAAAATGACTCCATGATAGGACACAGCTACCACCTCCTATAAAATGTCTAGCCTTCAGCTTCTGCTATTCTCCTTTATGTTCTTGAATCTGGTTTGCTATATCTTGTCCTCCTGCCTGTGCTTTCCATGTTAAAGGCCATCTTCCAGAACACCTATAGAATTGTCAAGGGGACTGAAATTTTCGTTTGCAAAATAATCAATGAGTATTTTGTGCTGTAATCTAAAATGCTTCCCATAGTCAACTATTAGGAAAATCTGCCTCTGAATGCAGACGTTGTATAAGCAGCAGACATCTGCCCAGCTTCAATACTGGTAGTAGAAAAGCCTTTTTAAGTTTACACCTCATAATATGCTATTGCAGGAAAATGCTTCTTAGCAGTTTTCATAGAATCTTGTCTTTTGCACAACAATAAAAGGCACTTCTCCATTTCTGTGCAGCTATTTAGCAAATTAAAATTCTCTTCTCAAGTTTGAGAGGACAAAAGAGTAGTTAAGGATATTTGGTTTGAGATAATCACTTACACTGTGGGTGAAAGCCAAAGTGGTTCCTTATAATGCAATAACCACTGCATTTTAAATAATAGCACAGATGAGTCTCATTCTATGCATAGATAAATAGTTGTATGAAAATCAAAAATTTTTAAATGCAATTACATTTTAAATATATAATTTCCATGAATTACTTATAGGATTTTTTATAGTAGAATGTTTGTTTTTTATAAATAATTGCTCGGTATTCACTAATATGAATCAGTTAATTAGGATAGTGAATTTGTTTTTAAAAAGAACATATGTAATATACACACGAAGTACATTTAAAGTACACATATGTATAACAGTTTCAAGAAGAAAAGAACCAAAGCATGTTTGTAAAAGACACTGATATTTCTAAAATTGTAAATATAATTTTTGATATTTGAAAAATAGATGTATTAAATTATAGGAAATAATACATCATTCTGGCTTAAAGTGGGCAGAAGTTAGCCACCAAAAAAAAAAGAAAGCAGAAAACAGAGCTTTTAGTTTTAGTTAAGGACCAATTTATACTTTTAGTGTAGCTTTTCTATGTTTGTTCAACTTTTTTTTTTTTTTTTTAAGATTTTACTTATTTATTTGAGAAAGGAGAATGCACAAGCAAGGTGGGGGGAGAGGGAGAGAGAAAATCCTCAAGGAGACTCCCCGCTGAATGCAGAGCCTGACGCGGGGCACAATCCTCAGACCCTGAGATCATGACCTGAGCTGAAGTTGGAGGCTTAACCAACTGAGCCACCCAGGTGCCCCATTATTCAACTTGTTTCTTCGGAAGTTTTACCTAAAGAATTTTGTCCTCTGTCACATGCTATCCTATATTCCTTAGGTGTTACTGTTGAAGTAATTTCAAACCCTTTCCTTGGTGAGCTAAAAGTTAAGTGTCATACTCCACTTTAAAATGGACTCAAACCAATTTTCTCTTATGAACTAAAACTAAAACTTTGAGTACTATATCCTGCTAGTAGGGATCCTATTGGTTAAATAAATGAAGAGGTGATGAGTAAACATATTCTGGTTACCATAATAAATTTCTCTTTTTAAGTTATTATATGGAGTCTGATTATAAAGGTCAAATCAGATAAAAAAATTAAAACTTCTTCTACATCTGGAAAACACAAAGCAAACATACACTTTTATTGTTTTTAACTGGCGAGAGGTTACACGTTATATTAATTTTATTATAATGGGGAGATGCATTCATTTTAATCCATACATATTGTAATGGAATGGTGGTCTTCCAAAAGATATGTCCATATCCTAATATCCAGAACCTGTGAATATGACCTTATTTGGAAAACGGGTCTTTGCAGATATAATTAAGTTAAAGGTCTTTAGGTAAAATCATTCTGAATTATCTGGGTGAGCCTAAATGCAATGACAAGTGTCCTTGTAGCGGAAGAAAAGACAGAGAGACACAGAGAAGGCCATATGAAGACAGAGGCAGAGATGGGAGTGATGCAGGCCAAATGTTAAGCCATTTGGCCACTAGATGCAGCCACTAGAAGCTGGAAGAGATGAGGAAGGATTCTCCCCTGGAGAGTTCTGAGGCAGTACAGCCCTACTGACATCTTTTTCTTTTTATATATATTTTATTTGTTTATTCAACAGAGATAGAGACAGCCAGCGAGAGAGGGAACACAAGCAGGGGGAGTGGGAGAGGAAGAAGCAGGCTCATAGCAGAAGAGCCTGATGTGGGGCTCGATCCCATAACGCCGGGATCCCGCCCTGAGCCGAAGGCAGACCTTTAACCGCTGTGCCACCCAGGCGCCCCAGCCCTACTGACATCTTGATTTTGCACTCCTGGTCTCCAGAACTGTGAGAGAATAAATTTCTGCTGTCTTAAGCCATCAAGTTTGTGCTAATTTATTATGAAAGCCTCAAGAAATACATACATCATACAAGCAGGGAGCAATATGCTAAAGAAAACAAATGACCCATTGTTGTTGGTTGTTCATGCTGGGCAAGAAGGAAGAAAACAAGCCATCAGGAATGTTCATCTTGTGCTCTCCACTGAAAGAAGAGCTCTGATAAATCAGTCTTTCACTTACTTCTACTAACAAGATGTAAAATCTTTAGTTATAATTTTTTTTTTTAAGGGAAAGAACGTGTGCCCCTATGTGATAGGGGAGGGGTAAAGGGCGAAGGAAGGAGAGAATCTTAAGCAGGCTCCACATCCAGCTCAGAGCCTGATGTGGTGCTCAATCTCACAATCCTGAGATCATGACCTGAGCTGAAATCAAGAGTCAGATGCTTAACCAACTGAGCCACCTAGGTAATCCTTTAGTTACTCATTTTTTATTGATGTATAGCACACACCTTTTAAAGTATGCAAATCTCAAGTGACCAGTTTTTACGTGTATGTTTATATGTTAATGTGTTTTGAGTTTCTACACACACACACACACACACACACACACACACACACACACACACTGTGTAACTATAACCACTACCCAGATGAGGATAGAGTATTTCCAGCATACCAGAAGGCTCCTTTTGCCACTATCCTATCAAAACCCACCTATCTACAATTCCCTCCTAAAACAAGTATTCTGACTTTTTAAAGACTGATTACTTTTAGGAGTTCTTACATTTTACAGAAAGGTTTTATTATAAAAAGTTTTATAAAAAACACAGACTGTCCTTTTTTGTATGTCATTTTGCTCATGATTATGTCCTTAAAAATGATTCATGTTAATTGTATTAAGCAATGGTCCCTTTTCTTTTTAACTACTAGGCAAGTGAATAGTCCACAAAATATTGATTTATTCTACCATTAATGGACCTTTAGGTTGTTAGTTTTTAGTGATTATGAAGAAATTTGTTAAGAATTCTTGTCTTGTTTTTTAATGGACATATTCATTCATTGCTCTTGGGTATATACATAAGAGTGGAATTATTGGTCATAGTAGGCATCTGTTTAGTTTTAATAGTTATTATCAAGTACTATTTCAAAGTTACTGTATCAATTTACACTCCCATCAACAATGTATGAGAGTTTCCCTTACTCTACATCCTTGCCAATGCTTAGAATTGTTAGCCTTTTTAGTTTTAACCATTTAGGTAGGTGGTAAATGGTATCTTAATTTGGGTTTTAATTTGCACTTCCCTATTGCACTTCCCTAATGATGTTGAACATCTTTTCATATGTTTATGGGCTATTTTGATAGCCCCTTTCATAAAATGCCTTTCTAAGTCTTTTGCTCATTAGTTTATTTTTCCTTTTTTTAATTGAAAATACATTTCTGTTATCACTTGGGCAAATCAGGAGCAGAAATAGTCACTCCGTTGTGGTCAGAATTTAATTTTTCTTTGCACTGATGTATTCTCAGAGAGCTTTAAACCTTGGGGCATTTTGTGTTCATCTTTAAATACATTGTAGGTTTTGACTCTGGTTCTCAGTTTTTCTATCTTAATTGTAGTCCCCAAAATAATTTTTGAATGTAAAACTATTCTTATATTGTCTGCTATCACAACGCACAATTTTTTTGGTATACATATATAAATTAGATATTCCTATAGATTGATTATTTATTAAATACCAATTCACATTCATACAATTACTATATTATTATTACAGTAGTATAAATAATAATATATTTGTATATAATATTAACTAATATGTATTGTAATAATATTCATAATAGTGACCACTGAGAGAATAAATGATTTATATGAAGCTGAACACCCAAGTTTGGTTTTAGAGCTCCCCAACTACTCAGGTTCATATTTTTCATTCAGCTGCATTTGTGATCTTTATAGAGACTATTCCATATTTTTCTTTCAAATTGTTCTTCGTTTATTTTCTTAACATATCATAAATGCTGTTATAGAATAAAACCATTGTAAGTAATAAGAGAATAAACTGTTCTTTGGTTGTTAGAATATCATGGTGTATATTTATGCCCTGGGCCTAGAGACCTATCTGCTATGTAAAATAATGTGTTCAGAACATTTAGTATTATATATTATGAAAAATGGATAGGGAATAAATAATCTGCTTTTAATATTAAAACACTTCATCTTTCTAATTAAAAAGGTTGATTCTAAAAACCTAAAGCTAAGATTTGCTTAGCTTCTGGATTTTTTGTGTTGTTTTGTTGTTTTAATGGGGAGAAAAAGAGAAATTGCCTAATGTTGGCTTAAGCATATGGCCTTATCTTAGGAACAGTCATAAGGTTTTAATAGAAAGTATAGAACATTAAAAATAGGATTTTAGGTGCTACTTTCCTGGGCTTGGTTAGAGAACAGAACAATTATACAGTGGTTTTATGAGCACTCCTGATGTGTAATATTTATTTTTATTTGCTCTTCATTTATATTTAGTGTGTGTTGTAAAACTGCATAAGGCTATCAAGTAACTTTAGAAGTTATAATGGGAGACAGCTCTTAATGAGGATTTTTTTTTAAGGTTCACTTCGAAGTGTATTAAAGACATATTCAGCTGAATAAAGCAGCCTCTGTGCATCATAGATTTAATTCATACACATAAAACCTTTCCATGTGCTTGCAGAAATAACACAAAGATTAATAACCTGAAAGGAGCTGGAGGAATGAAAATACATGGTGGATGAGGCTCCTTTGTATGAGACAGGAGAAGGAATATTTAAAGCTCAGTGTCAGATTAGTATGGTCTGTTTTACATTTTGCCTGCTACATTACCAGTGAGTTGCATCTATTTCCAGAATTTTATTCAAAGCCACTGAAGGAGAAAAGTGGGCATTCAGAAAAATGAACCTGGTGGAGGACTAAGGACCTTCCTTCAGCAGAATAGTATCTCCTCAATGGCCTGTTATCTCTGTTTATTGTATAAGGACCTCATCTTCAAGTTTTGTTGGACAGACAACATACGTAGCCTGTGAAGTTATGGTAAATAATGATAACATCATGATACCAAGAGAATTGCCCTAATTTTTGCCTTTAAAAATGTTGGAATATAAAACAACAGAGTAACTGGTTCTCGGTATGTTACACGTTTTAAGAATACATAGTGGAAATCACTCTAGGCATTCAAAAATAACATTTTGATCTCATGACTATTTGCACATGAAACATGAAAACGGGATGATCTCAAGTGGGTATTTGTTGCCACTGATATTATGGGCTGAGGACAGTTGGTCTGGCTGGCTCTGCACTCCATTCCTCACAGCTCCATGTGTCCTTTCCAGAGCTTTGCAGGAGATACTAGAAGTATCAAGAGCTATGAGAGAATAAAGCAGGATCTTTCTTTGGTCAACGCTAAACAGCAGGGGCAAACTCACATGCCCACAGGGACTGGGCAGGCTGAGTTTAACAGCTCAAATGTAGGGACAGAAAGCAAATAACAGACCTCAGAGTTAAGAAGTACTTGTGACTATGGAAAACCAGCGAGTGCATGCTTGGTTAAAGGGGCAGCTATTACCCAACTCCAGTCAATTGCATGAAGGTCTACTGTAGCAGTTTGATCATTGTATTTTAGAGCTATAATCACCATGACTTTCTCTATAGACAAAATTAAGAATGAATTCATGACACCCTAGGAGGGGGGTTGTTCTTGTTAAAAATGTTATTGCTTTATCGATCACTCATATGGTAAAATAGCCACAGTTTTCAGTGCAGTAAACCTACTGTCAAACTTGAGATCATAAAGTTAATGTTTTTCATCAATGTCACAGCCTCGGTTTGAATGTATTCCTTTGGAAAACACTAATTGAAGGAGTACCTGCGATGAGTCACGTAACTGGGAGAGTTATAAAGAAGGACGATATGCGTTATCCATCTTCACAGTCTAGCAGAGGCACTGCTGGATACAATTTAAATGCAGTCAGAAAATAAAGGTTATGCAATATAACATGTTTCAGACAATGATGCATTATTTTATACTTTGAACAAACTGATTTCAGTATTTCTCTTGGCTTCTAACTAGGTAACAATTCGAAACAACTGAGTATTTTCTCTTAATTTTAACCCTTGAATTTCTAATTTCTTATGTACTGTCAATGTGAAATTGTCATACTGAGTCCATTTATACACAGTGCCGGAGTGCTTACTTATTGAAAAGCATTTAGATTAGAAGGAGATTGCATTAGTACTTTCATGGAAATTATTAGAAGCACCTTTTTAGGTAAGATAAACAAAAAAAAAAAATTCAGGGGCAAAATTTACTCATTCTTCATATTTTTTTTCAGTGCTTGCCTTTCCCTGACTCTGCAGTGAGTAGCAACAAACATCTCTCACTTCTAGTCTTGACACCAGTTCTGACTAGTATGGGGATTAAATTGGCAGTTTTGGTACCACCAGGTGATATAGTGTGATATAGTTAATACAGATGTTATCCTGGTAATTTTTGTGCTTGGATAACCCATGCATCCCTCTTTCAAGGTAGTCCAGGTCCTGGATTTGGTTTTGCAACTCTGTATCTTTAGCACTTGTTTCCTGTCGTAGCCTGGATCCCAATCCCGAATTCTAATCTATGAGGCCAAGGCTCTGATGTTTCATTCATGATACCATCTCAGCCTTCCTGTACTACTAGCTACTTGGTTTTCATCCCTCCCTGAGCATTATTGGGAACAAGTGTTGTCACTGATGCTCTTATGAGCCCATCCCATCCTTTCGATTAGACCTTCTTGATCAGTCATACCTGTGTGAACCGGGATGACTTCTCTACATGACCCTGAACAAAATACATTAATTGGTTTGTTGCTTCTGCAACAGAGTTAAGTATCCAGTAGTCTCAAATGTGGACTATTCCTCTACTCCTGTCCAGGTAGTGCTGAGGTCCTAGTGTTTTGTGGTGGAGCCTAAGATTCAGTAATATTTGCATAACCAGTCTGGTGTTTTTAAAAGTTCTTTAGTATCAGAATTTGAATCCCAGAACTACTAGTCAGGTATCCCTTCCAGAACATCATACAGTTTCACTTCCGCAGGACTGTATTAGAGAAATGAGCGGTATCATAAGGTCAAAATTATTTGGTAAGGCATTTTTTCCTTTGCTTATATCAAAATGGTCTCTAGCCATGGGATATGCTCCTATAGAATTAATTTCAGATTTTTAAAAATGGCATCTATGAGTTCTGGTTTTAATCACCTCCTTGGCAATAAAATGTTTCCATCGGGAAAATCTGAAGTCAGTGCACAGTTGCTACAGTATCAATCACTGTGTTGGAGCTTGTCAATATTTTGCACATTGGCATCATTACAGTAGGACTCACATTTCTTATTTCTTTTTTGTTCCTTTTCAAACAACTTTAGGTCTCGTAAGAAGATGGTCATTATAGACTTTGAAGCATGAACAGTAAGACTGAGTTAGAAAGTGAGCCCTTCTCTGGCACACAGGGGGAGTGAGGGGAGTGATTAACTGTAGGCATTTTCCTTGGATTTTATTCTTGGCTCTAGTACTGATTTTATTGGATTCTTTTCCTAAGCCACCATCCACTGTGTTATGAACATACATCAACTTGCTGTAGCTAGGCAGCTGTGAAATGCACCATAGTATCTACTCCACTAAGGGAAAAAATATTTTTTTTTCAAACCTCTTATTTTACATTCTTATGACTTCTGGACAAAAACATTCTATACTCCCTGGAAGTTAGAGCTTCTCAGTTGCAGTTTCAGACTTGGGTGATCTCCTTCCTACACACACAAAATTATGTTCTATGTTCTGAAGATTATTGAGTGTACTGCCAACTGGTCTTTAATATACATTCTTCAAATCCCATTTTTGCTTGAATAATATCATCTCTATCTTCAGCATATATCAGTGACTGGAATAATAAAAGATATTTGCCTTAAAGATAAGTTATATTTGAAAGGTGCTTGATGCTATGCATATGATATGAGCTGGTGTTTAAAAAATGTAGTACATTTATATGCACCTAAGTGAAAATTTGTGAAACTAGATTTATTAGTAAGGCTAGGATGGATTATGCTGCAGTAACAAATTAGCACTGAAATCCAGTTTAAGACATGCAACATAGGTTAAAGATGAAAAGGGATTTATGTAATAATTACACAAAGACTGTTAAGGCTCAGGCAGCTCTCCGGCATAGCTCCTTTCTATGTGATGACTCAGAAAGCCAGGCCATTTGCTTCTTGTAGGACTTCCATTTCAACACATGACTTCCATGATTTCTTCTTAATGATTTTTTAAAAATGTATTTATTCATCAGAGAAAGAGGGAAAAAGAGAGAGAGAACACAAACAGGGGGGAGAGCAGAGAGAGCAGCAGACTCCCCACCAAACAAGGAGTCCGATGCAGGGCTCAATCCCAAACCCTGAGATCATGACGTGAGCCCAAGGCAGATGCTTAACCGATGGAGCCACCCATCCTTCATGATTTCTTTTTAAAGGGAAGATAGGATCTCAAAGGCCACAGTTTGGAAGTGACCTGCAATACCTCCACTTAAATTTCACTGCTACAAACAGGGTTTCTGAACTTTGACTATTGGCATTTGGGGCCGAACAGTTCTCTGTTGGGGGTGGACTGTCCTGGGCTTGGTAGGATGTGTAGCAGCATCCCTGGGCTCTTCACACTAGATGCCAGGAGCACTGCCTGCAGCTGTGATAGCCAAAGATGTCTCCAGACTTACTAAATGTTTCCTGGTGGTTGGGGGAGGTGGGGAGAAAATTGCTCTTGGTTGAAAACCACTCAACTGGAACTGGTCATTTAACTGTAACTGCAAGACTATTGGGGGGGGGAAAGTCTTCTTGTGTTTAGAGGAAGGGGGAGAAGCAGACATGGATATGCACTAGTAGTCCGTAATACTTTTGCTAATGAAAATAGAGAAATTTCATCATTTTACTATATACCTAAACATATATGAAAATGTTGATGTGCTTTAATTTTAACATACAACAAACAATATTGCATGTCCAAAGTAAATTTAACAATTCTTAAGAGCTAATTAAGTTTATTAAGCTGGAAAAAGAAGCATGTATAGTGAAAATACATTGAAAGAATTATTAAAGGAAGTGGAAATTGTGAGTATTGTATTTGATGATGAGAGACTTAAAATGAACATTAGCTATAATGTAAATATGAGTGTTAGGACAAATTAATGTGGCTTGAGAACTTACCTATGAGCAGATGTTTAATGTTGAAAATAATTTTTTATTAGACTTTGAAATAATCATTTCTGGGATAGAATAGTTCAATGTATACCTGTTCACACATGTTGACTTAGTAATTTGCTGTTTAAATGTGTTATTAAATTATATGTATTAGTCATGGAATAAAGAATATTAGTCATGGGGTAATTAGAATATTTCCGGTCACAGGGATAGAAACCTGGTGGAACCATCTTCTGGGAGAGATAGAGATAAAGATAGACAGAGAGATAGAGACAGAAAAGAGAGAGAAAGATTTATTAGAAGGAGGGTTTGTTGTACAATAGCAAAGGTTTGTTGTGGTTTATGTTGCATTCTGGTGTGGCTGTGCTCCACATAGCTTCTCATTCTGGGACCTGGGCTGAAGGAGCAGCCCCTATCTCAGTCTTGTGTAAGAAGAAAAGAATAATTATACAGCCTGGTGGTGGCTCTTAAAGTTTCTGTATGCATGTATCATAAATTACTTCTGCTTGTATTCTGTCAGTGAAAGCAAGCCACGTGGCCAATCCTCCCACAAGGAGATATTGCATGTGACATGACCACAGGGGGGACATAGAGTCTTGTTACAGAGAGGGCAAGAGATCATTGTGGAAAATAGTAGAATCTACCACAGATGCTGAGATGGATCACTGAAGATGGGGACAGACAGAACTGGGGGTACAGCTGTGACCATCTCTGCTTCTCCCTGTTCTAGCTGCATTCTTTCCAACTGTGGAAAGTAGGAGGAAGTCAACAGCAGTCCTAAGGCATACATTCCTCTAATTAGCAACAAAAAGCAGAAGGACTTCTCTCCAGGGCTTAGTTTTGAACATCCCTGATGGGCCAATTTGTGAGAAGGAGTGCTTGCTTTATAGTAAGATGACTGATTGTCTATGCCCCATGTATCCACTCTATGTGGTTGAAAGAAGACCACTGAGATTTCAACCAGTCTACAAGCAGATCTTGAGTGAAGAGTGTTTCCCTAAAGGAGGGCAGGGAATGCTGTTGACAGAAGCAGGTAAAGGTGCTGGAAAGACCAGAAAATATGTCCACTGTGTATAGAGATGATGTCACTGATAGGTAGGCCAGAGTATAAAGAGACAATATAAAAAATGAATTTTCCATCTTTATTCAAATTTTTGCTCCCCTCATCTCATAGTTACACAAAATTTTTACCCTAATCAGGGGGTAAAAGTTGCAGAAGAGCTCAAATGTCAGTTGGGGGGGGAATAATTCCCCAAATTCTCCTTATAAACCTTCAAGTAGGGATCCAGAACAATAAAACCTATTGCTCCATTAAAATAATATTATTAACTGACAAAGAAGATAAGCTTGCTTCACTCTTGTTCCCAATTATTGATTTTTTTCAGACACTCTTGATGTCCTGAGATGCCTTAATGTAAAGAGTTGAAAAAACGTCAGTGAACCAAGTTATATATTATAGCCATTTCTAGACATGTCGGAGATAAAGAGGAGCTCAGATTATAGTCATTGACTTTGAAGTGTTAGCAGGTTAGATGTGGAGAGGGAAGCATTCACGTGTTGAGATAATAGCACAGAGTTCTCTCTGACAAATGCCGAAAGGATAGAGACAATGAGCCTTTCACAGACAGGGCTGTTTCAGTCATTGGCCAAGGTAGTGTAGGAAAGCAAGAACCCTAAGATCACAGGGGCAAAGTGGGCAGTTGGGGCTGGTTTAGTATAGTACTCATTGTGGTTCAGGCTCCATTTCCAGGGAATGTGTCTGTCTAGGCAGACAGGTGGACTGTGGTGTCAGAAGGATTTGGCAGCAGGTTCTGAAAATCCAACTTTTCATATTAGGGCATTGGTTCTTAACCCAGAGAATGTTTGACGCTGTCTGGAGATAATTTTGGTTGTTACACCAAAGTGGATGGTGATGCTACTGGTATCTAGTAGGGAGACACCGTGGATATACATCCTACCGTGCACTGGACAGCCCTTCACAACAAAGAATAATCCAGCCCAAAATATCAGTAGTGTTAAGGTGGAAAACCTTGCATTGGGAAGTTCTGTGGAGATGAGACAGATCTGGACTAGGTAAAATGTAAACAGAAGAAATGTGTGTCAGAGTCATTGTAAAGAATGAGCCCATGGGAGTATGTTCTTGACTGGGTAGACCCACAAAAAGCTTGTCCTGGATCTCCTCATCTTCATTTCTTGCATTTCAGTTTGGGGCCATAATTGGCTATCCTTTCCTTGACAGAATCCTAACAAGTCTATTAGAGTTGGAAGGAACCTTGGAGGTAATCTAGATCCCAGGTCAGGGAATTTCTGATGTCTTCAGTGGCCAGACTGTGTAACTCAGATCAGGAGTAAAGTCCAAGAGGGGCTCCGTCAGCTGACAGGACCTAAAAGAAACAACATCCTAGTAGCAATGAGCATACCTACCACCCAGGTCTTGGTTTCTAATTCCATTCTCCAATAAAGGGAACCAGGGCACTTGGAGAAATGGATGATTCTAGAACTGGGCAGGAAATATAAAACATGGGTGGGTCATGAACATCTTATAGTATCAGAAAGTAAGAAAGTACTGAAAAAAAATTCCAAAAGCTATATTGAGGGGGTATGTCAAAGGAGAAAATTCAGTTGAAAAAGCTTCAACTAGCAAACATGAGAACAATCTGAGCAATAAAATAAATAAAGTAGTATTGGATTATAATCCAAATTATAAAATAAATATGCGTGAGTCCATATTGATATAAATAAGTGACTGAATAAATTTGAAAACATGGAGAAGAGACAAATCTCCCATGCTGAAGAATTCCAAGTAATTCATGTAGATATTCCACTTTGAGCACCAGGAGCATAGCTACCCACTCCTTAAGTATGGGCTGTACCCAGTTGCTTCCCTCTAGTGTATTCAGCATAGAAAGGAGGGAAAAGTGACTTTACAGTGGATAAGCATAACAAACACTACTTCAGCCCAATGATCAGGTCAATATCAATAGTCATAAGTCAGGTCGATAGTATGTACCCTTGATATGATTTAAAGAAAATGTCACTTTATTCTGTGATCTTCCTCCCCAAAGCCCATAATCTGAGTCTATTTATGAGAAAAATAATCAGACAGATTCCAGTAGATAAGCATCCTGCAAAATACCTGACCAGTACTCCTCAAAACTGTCAAAGTCATCAAAAACAAAGGAAGTCTAAGAAACCATCATAGCCCACAGGCGCCTAAGGAAGTATGACTGAAAGAATGTAATACATGCATGGATCCTGGAACAGAAAAAGGACGTTAGGCAACAAGTAAGGAAATTCAAATAAACTAAGGATTTTAGTTTATAATGGTCTGTCAATATTGGTTCATTACTTGTAATAAATTACCATGACTAATATAAAATAGTAATAACAGGGGAAGCTGGATGCAGGGGATACATGAAAATTCCTTACTATCTGGTCAATTTCTCTGTAAATCTGAAACTATTCAAAAAATGAAGTCTGTTGGGGCACCTGGGTGGCTCAGTCGGTTAAGCGTCTGCCTTTGGCTCAGGTCATGATCCTGGGGTCCTGGGATTGAGCCCCATGGCAGGTGGACTCCCAGTTCAGTGGGGAGTCTGTTCCTCCCTTTCCCTCTGCCCCCCACCCCCGGCTTATGCTCTCTGTCTCACTCGCTTTCTCAAATAAATAAACAAAATCTCTTTTAAAAAATGAAGTCAATTAATGTTTAAAAGGTTAAAGGGAAGGAATGGGGATATGACATACTAGGAAGTGAAGGTCCTGCCTATATTGCATTTTGTAGTCTGGGAAAAAAACAGTGCATTTGTCTTGCAGTGAAACCTGGTCCATAGACAACCCAATTTGTAAACCTTAGTCTGGTCAACCATCCTTTATTTTGCAGATAATATGCTCTACCACACAACTACCAATTTCAGAGTCACTTCTGGGGTAGTGTTCTTTACTCTCTAAGCAGCCTCTGCCATGGGCACAATGCTGGACTGGTGAAAGCAGCAGGCAGTAGTGACCAAATTGGTTATTCTTTGCTCTTCATTATTAGATATATGTGACTAGATCAACATTGGAACTTATTACATAAGAAAAACAAAAATAAGGAAACTGAATTCTAAGCACAGCTAAGCTATCAGACGAGCAATTTTAACATTTGTCAAATGTTTTTTAAGAAACAGTGGAATAACATCGTTCTTTATCTTGTGTTAAGTTCATAGCAATTAAAATTGGTGAATAAAGTAGCCTTGTGGGTCTTTTTTAAAAACACATCGGTAATGGAGATAGAATAAATGAAGAATCTGGGGATTTATAAAAATCTGAAATTGTTTGAATGATACAAGATGAAATATTTAAGTAGGAATCAAAATCAGGCTAATTCCTAACTTAGCCAAGCTGTAATTTTCATGACTACGGACATGACAGAACCTGACGGTGAAATTAGAAAAATATTGCTGTGTTTGAATACTTTGATGTTATTAATGCACTTTAGATGAATTGATATTCTTGTAAATGAGCAATGAGGATAGCATATGAACATAAAATAGATTCTTTAGAAGTGTGATTAATCTTTTAACATGGAAATACTCTACATTCATCATCAATTTGAAAATTGACTATTTTTATTTTGAAAAATGGGTTATAATTTTACAAACTTCCAAAAGTCAATTATTGATTTTAAAAAGGCATACTTAATGGAAAGGAAATGTGGTTTTTCTTTCATCATCAAATCAGACCCTTGGAATTTGACACACTGGTCCCAGTTCCCATCTTCTTTCTCATGTGTTAAAAATTGGTAATATTTTTGAGCACTTGCTCTGAATTATCTGATTTAATCCATGATATAATCCTCAGAGGAGGAAGTACTGTTTTATTACTTTAAAGATGTGGACACTGAGGGTGACATAGCTACTAAGAGGCAAAACTGGGATTTATCATGTACTTACCTTTTATATTCTCCTGGCATATGTTAGTTTATAAAAATAAAAACTGATCATGTCTTATCTACTTGAAAGCCTGCATTGGCTTCCCATTCCTATTAAGAGCAAGACTCAGGGAAGTCTTCCTCTATGAACTGTCTGCCACCCATCACCATTTTCCAGAGAGCTAAGATGGCCTTTGTTATATGCTCCCATGCAACAGACATCCCTATATACTAAATACCTTGTTATTTTTATTTTATAGCACTTATCACAAATTCAATTATATATTTGTTTGATTATCTGTTCAATAGTTTTTCTCCCTGAGTCTGTAAGCAACCTCAGAACAGAGACCATACAATTCATTGGTGCCTCCCCAGCATCTAGACCAGTCTCTGGGGTATAGTAGACCCTGAAGGATATTTATTGAAGGAATGAATGGTAAAGGGAAATTTATTTTAAGAGAACAGCCTGGGGAGCTCAGTCCATTAAGCGGTTGCCTTCGCCTCAGGTCATGATCCCAGGGTCCTGGGATTGAACCCCACATCGGGCTCCCTGCTCAGGGGAGAGTCTGCTTCTCCCTCTCTCCCGCTCATGCTCTCTCTCTCTCACTAGCTCTCTGTCTTTCTCAAGTAAATAAATAAAAAAATCATTAAAAAAAGAACAGCATAATATTTAAATAGAGTGCCTTAGACTCTTACTCCATGTGGCAGAGTCTGTTATAGTAAGACTCTTTGTTATTCTTCAGAATTAAATGTCCTTTGATAAAGTACCAGATAGAATTGTTTTGGACTGAAGTCTATTTTTTATTCAATGATATGAAAATGGGACATAAATATATCAAAGTTTGTTATACACATTATGTATTTATTCTTTTCTTCTGGCATTACTACACCAAGAAATATCTACTACTTCTAATCTTAGGTCTTACTATTTTCTGGGTTGTTTTTTTTTTTGGTTGTTTACTTTTTTTATCATGGGACTTTTATATACATAGATATACATTTGAAAATGTTCATAAAAATTCCCATAATAAAAAAATTCTCCTAAAAATAACTTTTATTATGGGGAATTTCAAATAAATAAATAAACAAACAAATAAATAATTTAATATACACAGACACATATATTTAAAAATATACATATATGTATGTATTATACATTATATATACAGCATATACACTATTATATGCAATGTACATTATATTTGTATATATTATGGGGACTTTGAAATATACCTACACATTGAAAATATATACATATATACTTAAAAATTCCCATAATAAAATAGTAAAAATATAGATACATATACATATCTATATATCTACATACCCACATGCAGAGAGTGAATTAAACCCTATATGCTAATTATTGAGCTTCCACACTTAACTAATATATGGTCATTCTTGTTTTATCAGTACCCCATCCATTACTACTTCCAGAGTGTTTGGAAGCAATTCCCAGATGTATCTTCTCATTGTAAATATTTTAATACGTATTTCTATAAGAATAGGACTCTTAAATATGATGCAACCATGCCATTATCACAAAAACATATTTCATTAAACATCATCAAGTATCTTGCCAGTGTTCACATTTTCCCAGTTGTCTTATAGGATTTAAAAATTATTTTTCGGTTTATTTGAATTAGGTTCTAAATAAGATCCATGTGTTGCAATTGGTTGGTATCTCTCTTGAACTACAGGATTCCTTTCTGTCTCTTTATGTTCTTGAGTATTACCTAGAGTCGTATCATCCTCATCTTAGAAAAAAATAGTTCAGCCAATAATGTTTAACACAAAGTTAATTCTATGTATGTATTGGCCCTGAAGAATTCTTGGACCTATTAAGTAACTGTTATTCCTAGTTGTTACTTGCAGCATCTTAATGATTTAGAATCAGATAAAATGATATTTGTCAAAATCCATATGGCCTGGCATCAGGCACTCCTAGCAAGGATGGAGGGAACAGAATTTTGTGAAGAAAAGGTTCCCCTAAAATAAGTTGAGTACATCTTTTCAACCACTTTATTGTTTTGGCTACTCCATGGCTGATAGGAAGGACTAAGGAAGAATGTGGATTTCCCAAAGGGAGAATCATGACTGTCTCTTGGAGTGTCAGACATTGATGAGATTTTTAATGTTTTCTCTACTACTGGCTGAGAGTGTGAATGGAACATACAAAATGCAAGAATAATTCCATCCAGCCCAAGAAGCTCACTGAAGGGCAAGATACAATCATTCTGAAAATTTCCTCCTCTGAGAACTACATGAGGAGTTTATTGATTGAGAGAAGGCAGAGTAAAACAAATATTTTCAAGAATATTTTCAAAAGATTTCACGTTATGATGATTTTGGATATTGTGTATTTGCTTTGTCTGGATAGCTGACATCTCCCATTTTTCAAAATCTGTATGGCTTGGTTTGTGCTCACCAATTCCCTTGTCACACCCATCCATTTGTCATGTACAGGACTCTTTATCTTCCGATTTTCCAAGGATTGCCTTTACTCACACTGGTTCCACAATGTACTGCCCTTAATAAACAGAGAATCTGCTACTGACCTACTAAAAGTAGCTTTTCCAGTAGCAAGCAGTAAAAGGATGATGCCATTATTTCCAAGACAGCTACTTAGGGTTATGGCTGTGGCTTTGAAACTAAGGGATATTTCCTATATAAAAATTACATACTGAGCAAAGAGCAGGGAGTTCTGGTCAATTGTTCTTATACTTCTTAATCTTCCATTATGTCCTAAGTCAGTGTTTCTCAAATGTGGCTGCAAATTACAATCACTTGTTAAACTTATAACTTATAACAAGATGGAGCAGTGAGGCTTGAGTGTCTTGCACCAAAGCGTCTGATTTAATTGTTCTAGATTGGACATCTGGACATCTATCTGTGTGTCCAATATAGAGCCAGATTTGAGCATGTTTATTCTAGACGTTGTACAATGGCAGACCATGCAGATGATGGCTTTGCTCACAGGAAACTTACATTCTGGTGTGAACAGGGAGAACTACCATAAACAGATGGGTAAGATGAATTCATACAGTGCTAAGTTCAACAGAGAGGATAGAAATAGAAGAAAAGCGTAAAGAATTACTGAGGAAGAGCTACTCGAGAAAAAAAATGGTCAAGGAAGCCCTCTTGGAGGGGGAGAGAATTGAGCAGAAACTTGAATAAGTTTATTATGCTTGAGAGAAGAGGAGCAGAGAAGGAAGATATTTCTTTTCTTTTTTTTTTTTAAGATCTGATTTATTCATTTGAGAGAGAGAGCAAGAGAGCACACACAAACAGAGGGAGAGGGAGAAGCAGACTCCCCGCTGAGCTGGGAGCTCAACATGGGGCTCGATCTCAGAACCTGGAGATCATGAACTAACCCAAAGGTAGACCCTTAACCATCTGAGCCACCCAGGCGCCCCACGAAGATATTTCTTTAAAGATGGATCATAATATGTAAGATTCATCCATTTTCTTAAGACCTTTATTGTTCTTAGGAAGTTAAGTTCCAGGACTGGAAATTTCAGTAGTTTAATTTTATTGGACACTTACCTAATGGCAGGCACTGGGGATACAAAGATGAGTAAGACACAAGAAACTAAATTCAGTGCTGCATAAATAACATATTTGATATAAGATGGAACGTGTTAACCTAGAGGTAACGATAGGAAGGAGCTCTTGATCCATCAGTGGGTTTTAGGCTCCCTTTAGCGTACTCCAGGGACTACTCATTCAGTTTGTTTTCTTTGCAGCACTGCATTCCACCTTAATTTTGACTTTTGTCTTTCACATTTAGAAAGGTAGTTTTAAATGAAAGATAGAACTGATGTATGTTAGACAATTCTATCGATCTTTGGGTAAAAGTGATCAAGAGTAATTTAGTATTAGAATATTTATTTCTCTTTTATTGGGAGCTCTGCTAGGTACTATAGTGATTTCAAATGAATAAGATAGTTAGTTCCTTGGATGAATTTAAGAAAAAGTAGGTAAAACAGAAAAGAACATGATCAATCACAATGCAAAATTCTAAGTGCTCTGATAAGGTATGCAAACAGTGTGGGGGTGAGTAGAGGAGGAAGTGAAGAACTTAAAACCTTCTTGTTGATAAACCTTGTTGTTGAGTTTCAGGGTACCTCAGGGAGCTGGTGCTGGCTCCATTCATACCGACTCTACAAGAGGTTGCAATGAAGATGGTGTGGCTTTAGGTGAACCTCACTATGAAGGTGATAAATTAGGTCAAGGGCTGTTTACTTAAGAACATCTTGAGCATGGTTGTCTTTAATAATAAGTGTATTCATTGTGATTTTCTTTCTAGATGGTCTTTTCTTTTTGCTGAACATTTCTTTCACCTCAGCAGCAATTCTGGGTGATTTTTAATGGTTTGTTAACACCTCAAGGTAACATTGTGTTGTTGACTTTTATAGAAACTATCAATAGGACTTAGAGAAATAGAGAGGAAAACACGAGCTGGATAATAATAGTAATTTCACGACACCTTTTCCCTCTGGGACTTTTAAAGCATCTTGTAAAATACAAACAAAGTTACTGAGAATTCCCAGTGGGAAGGTGACAAAAATCATAGCCTCCATTCAGAGAGGGAGTTTTCCCTGAGAATCTCTGTGGAAAAGAAAAGTGAAGTGATATGATCATTTTATAGCTACCCTAAAAATATCCTTGAGTGAACAGTCTACTTGTGATAAACCAAATCTACACAGTGACTATTGGTTATGGACACATTCATTACTTATTATAACAATTGCAAACCTTTAATAGATATTTGCTATTATAGGTATCATTCAGCATTTAGGTAAGTGATAAACCTCCAGATTGGATATTAATTATACATACTGAGAGGTTTACCCATCTTACTAGGAGTAATTCTGTATTTAATATTTTTTGGTAAGATTTATTTATTTGAGAGTGAGAGACAATGAGGTACGGGGAGGAGGGGCAGAGAGAGAGAGGAAGAGAGAGTCTCAAGCTGACTCCTCCCTGAGCACAGAGCCCAATGTCAGGCTCAGTCTCACAACCCTGAGATCACGACCTGAGCCAAAACCAAGAGTCAGACACTTAACCGACTACACCGCCCAGATGCCCCTGTATTTCATATTTGATTCTATTCTGCTATCAACTAATTTCACCTTAGCAATCTGACTATAAGTTTGATGTGGACAGGGAGCCTTATCCTCATACTCAGCTTGGTCTTAAGAATATGGTACTTTTTTTCACCTTTTTCCAGGAATTAGATATATATTTAAGGTGACAACTTGATATTTTGGTATATGTATACATTATGAAGTATCACCACAATCAAGCTAATTAACATATTGATCACCTTATATAGTTAGCATTTTCTTTTGTTCTTGAACTTTCTTTTCGTGCTTTCTTTTTGTGTTTCTTTTGAGGGTAAACATTTCAGATTTACTCTCTGAGTAAATTTCAAGTATACAATAGTATTGTTAATTCTAGTCACCATGTTGTACAATAGATCTCCAGAACTTATTCATCTTGCATAAATGAAACTTTGTACCCTTTGATAAACAAACTGTCATTTCTCCCTACTCCCTGCCCCTGGCAATCACCATTCTAGTCTCTGCTTTTATGACTTCAACTGTTTTAGATTCTGCATATGAGTGAGATCATGTAGTTTTTGTATTTCAGGGTCTGACTTATTTCATTTAACATAATGTTCTTCAGGTTCATCACATTTTCTCTAAACATTTATCTGTCTGTGGACATTTAGGTTGTTTCCATATCTTGGCTATTGTGATTTATGCTGCAATGGATATGGGGATACAGATATCTTTTTGAAACCCAGATTCTATTTCCTTTGGATATGTTCCCAAAAGTAGAATTGCTGGGTCATGTGGTAGTTCTGTTTTTAATTTTCTGAGGAGCTTCCATACTATTCTTCATAGTGGCCACACCAATTCAGATTCCTACGAGCAGTGCACAAGGCTTCCTTCCCTTTTGTCCTTATCCTCACCAATACTTGTTATTTTTTGTCTTTTTGATAATAGCCGTTCTAACAGGTGTGAGGTGATATCTCATTGTGGTTTTGACTTGCATTTCTCTGACAGTTACTGATATTGAGCATCTTTCCATGTACTTTTGGCCATTTGTACTCTTTTGAGAAATATCTGTTCAGGTCACTTGCCCAGTTTTTAATTAGTGTATTTCCATTTTTTTTTTATTGAGTTGTCTGACTTATATATTTTGTATATTAACCCCTTATTAGATATATGGTTGCAAAATTTTCTCCCATTCCATATGTCACCTTTTCATTTTGTTGATTGTTTCCTTTGCTGTGAAGAAGCTTTTTAGTTTGGTGTAATTCCACTTGTTTATTTTTGCTTTTGTTACCTATGCTTTTGGTGTCATAACCATAATATGGTTGCCAAGATCAATCTCAAGAAACTTTTCTCCTATGTTTTCTTCTAGTGATTTTATAATTTAATGTCTTGCATTTAATTCTAATTCATTTTGAGTTGATTTTTGTATATGATGTGCCATAAAGGTCCGGTTTAATTCTTCTGCATGTAGATATCCAGTTTTCCAAACACCATTTATTGAAGAGACTATCCTTTCCCTATTGTGTGTTTTTGGAACCCTTGTTGACCAGAAATGTGTGAATTTACTTCTGGGCTTTCTGTTGTGTTCTATTAATCTATATATTTGTTTTTATAAAGTACCTGTAATATATTTTGGAATCCTGTAATATATATTTTTTTGATTCCTGTAATATATTTTGGAATCAGGGAGTATGACGCTTCCATCTTTGTTCTTCTTACTCAAGATTACTTTGGCTATATGTTTGATAAAGAATACCATTGGGATTTTGATAAGAGTTGCATTGAATCTATAGATAATTTTGTATATTATGGACTTTTTAACAAATTAATTCTCCTAAACATTTGTACATTTATGTATGTCTTTTTAAATGTCCTTCATCTCTGTTTTATAATTTTAAGTGTACAAATCTTTCACCTCTTTGGTTAAGTTTGTTCCTAAGTATTTCATTATTTTTGTTGCTATTGCAAATGAAATTGTTTTCTTAATTTCCTTTTTGGATTGTTCATCCTTAGTATATGGAAATGTCATCAATTTTTGTGTGTTTATGTCCTGCAAGATTGCTGAATTCATTCATTAGTCCTAACAGGTTTTTGTTGTTGTTGTTGTTGTTTAGTCTTTAGAGTTTTCTATGTTTATGATCATGTCAACTGCAAACAGGTAATTTTACTTCTTTTCTTGACTTGGATAACTTTTATTTCTTTTTCTTGTCTAATTGCTCTGGCTAGGATTTCTAGAATTATGTTGAATAGAAATGATGAGCGTAGGCATCCTTATCTTGTACCCAATATTAGAGAAAAAACTTTCACTTTTTCCCCATTGATTCTGATATTAGCTGTGGGCTTTTGACATGTGGCTTTCATTGTTTTGAGTGAAGTTCCGTCTATACTTATTTTGTTGAGAGATTTTATCATGAATGGATGTTAAATGTGGTCAAATGCTTTTTCTGCATCTGCTGGGATGATCATGTGGTTTTTATCTTTCATTTTGTTAATATGGTGTATCACATTGATTAATTTTTATATGTCGAACCATCCTTACATCCTAGGGATATATCTCACTTGGTTATGGTGTATTATCCTTTTAATGCAATGTTGAATTTGGTTTGGTAGTATTTTATCAAAGATTTTTGCATCTGTTTTCATTGGGGATATTGGTCTATAGCTTTCTTGTGGTTCCTTTGGCTTTGGTATCAGGGTGATGCTAGCTTCGTAAAATAAATTTGAAAATGTTCCTCTTCTTCTCTTATTTGGAAACATTTAAGAAGGATTGGTATTCTTTGGTACAATTCACTGGTAAAGATATCTGATCCTGGGTTTTTCTTTGTTGAGAGGTTTTTACAGATTTAGTCTCCTCATTTGTTATTGGTTTGTTCATGCTTTATATTTTACTTCTGTCTTGGTATGTTGTATGTTTCTAGGAATGTATCTGTTTCTACTAGGTTATCCATTTTGTTGACATATAATTATTCATAATAGTCTCATGATCCTTTTTATTTCTGAGGCATCTGTTGTAATGTCCTCTTTCATTTGTGGTCTCATTTATTTAAGTCTCTCATTTTCTTAGTGTAGCTAAAGGTTTGCCAGTTTTATATTTTCAAAAATCCAATTCTTAGTTTTGTTGGTTTTTTTCTATTCTCTTTGATTTCTTTATACTCTAATATTCATTATTTGTTTTCTTTGGATAATTTTGGGCTTAGCTTATTCTTCTTTTCTAGTTCCTTACCGTGTAAACTTAAGCTTTTGAGATCTTTTTAAATGTAGATTGTCACTATAAACTTCCATCATAAGACTGCTTTTGTTGCATCTTAAGAGTTTTTTTGTTTCTTTTTGTTTTTGTTTTAGAGACAGAGAGAGAGTGGGTGGGCGGCACAGAGGGAGAGGGAGAGAGAGAATCTTAAGCAGGCTCCAAGCCTAGCATGGAGCCCCAGGCTGAGCTCCATCTCATGACCCTGAAATCATGACCTGAGCTGAAATCAAGAGTCAGATGCTTAACTAGCTGAGCCATTCAGGCAACCCTCTCCTTGTACTCTTTTAAACTTTCCTTCCTCCCTTCTTTATTTTTTTTTTAAGATTTTATTTATTTATTCAACAGAGATAGAGATAGCCAGCGAGAGAGGGAACACAAGCAGGGGGAGTGGGAGAGGAAGAAGCAGGCTCATAGCGGAAGAGCCTGATGTGGAACGCTGGGATCACGCCCTGAGCCGAAGGCAGATGCTTAACCGCTGTGCCACCCAGGCGCCCCTCCTCCCTTCTTTAAATATCTTTCTATTCTTCCTTCCATTTTTAGATTCCTTTCCCTTCCATTGTGCCTTGGGTTTAATCTTCTGTATCTCCCTGAACTTTGCTCTTTCACAGTTTTCTCTCTTCTTCGCAGTAGTAATCTCCCTCTTTTCTTTGGATTCCTTTCTGAAACTACAGCCTCCTCCATTTTAGTTTACTTGCTCCATACTTTCACCCCAGCCTCACTGTGACCTGCAATGGATAGGTACCAGTGCTCTCATTTCTCATTAGTACCTCCTGTTTTCTAATTCCATTTTTGTTCCTTATCTATCTTGTTAATCACTACCTTGCAATCATCCTCAACTTCCATTCCTTTTTTCCTATATTTTGGTTCCCTACTCTGTAGAATGGGGATAATAGAGGTGCCTATTTTATGGGATTGTGATGCAGATTAAATGAATTTATGGAAAATGCTTAAAAGAGTGCCTGGCATATAGTCAGCCCTTTATATGTGCTGCTGCTCCTGCTGATGATGGTGATGATTGTTTCTACTTAGAAGTTTCAGTACCTCACAGTGCCTGCAGTGGTAAAACGCTAGCTCTTCATCTTGGCATTCATAGCCTCAACAAATGCTTCTTTCTTTCCTGGCCTCATCTTCTGACCCGCCACTCCATATACCCCTGCTACTGCATTTTGAGTCTCTCATCATTTCCTAAATATATTGTGTTGTTTTGTATCTCTGTGCCTTTGCATATTCTGTTTCTTCTTCTTCCTTTTTTTTTTTTTAAGATTTTATTTATTTATTTGAGAGAGAGGGGAAGAGAGAGAGCACACAAGTGGGGAGAGGTGTAGAGGGAGAAGCAGGCTCACTGCTGAGCAGGGAGCCTGACGAGGGGCTCAATCCCAGACTTGAGCCCAAGGAAGGCACTTAACCAATTGAGCCATCCAGGCATCTCTTATTCTTGGAATGAATTTTACCACTTCTCTATCTAGCTCTTTCCGGTTGATCCATTAAGAGCTGTGTTAGTTATCTATTACTGCATAACAGATTAACCCCTAAGTTAATGAGATAAAATGATGATAAACATCAATCTCACACAAAATTAAAGAATTTGGGATTGGCTGAGTGATTCTAAACTTGGGGTCTCTCATGTAGTTGTAACCAAGATGTAGCTTGGAGCTGGAGGTTCTGCTTTGAGGATTGCTTGCTCACATGGTTAACAAATTGGTGTTGGCATTTGGTGGGAGGCCTTAGTTACTGAGCTTGTAGTCTACTCCTCAGGGCTGCTTGAGTATTCTTACAACACAGAAGTTAACTTCCTCCAGAGTAAGTGATTCAAGAGACAGAAAGGCAGAAATGGAAATATCTTTTATGATACAGTCTTGGACCCCACACACTGTCACTTCCTCAGTAGTCTCTTGGTCACCAAGGGCAGTCATCTGTCAGTGTGGGAGGGAACTATGCAAAAGCTAGAATGCCAGGGATCCAGATTGTTGGGGCTATCAACTTTTTCGTGACCCTTTCCCTTGTCCTCCAGGCATATTAATTTATATTTATTTTTTTGATGCCTCCATGGTAGCCCTTATAGCATTCTGCAGTTTGTTTGTTTGTTGCTTTATACCTGCCTTCCTTCCTCATGAAATTCTACATAATGTAAAGGCAGAGGTCATGCAGTTTCATGTCTGTTTCCCCTGGGCCTGTGACAGTTTCTACCCATAAAGTGGGAATGCAATAGATGCAGATTGCATTGAATTGAATCGTTACATAGCCCCGTTCAGCATTCAAAATCTATCTTCTAAGACAATCGTTTCTTGAAATGGAGAGCATTATGTAGTTGGTGTTGTTTTCTTGAGAACTAAATCATATTATGTACTCACAATTTGTCTTTCTTATTTTTTTAGCAAGAGAATTTTCCATCTTGTTTAGATTATTACTTGAGCCCAAGCCTATAATTTTCTTTTCCTGTGAAAAAGAGTGAATCTTGGTCTAAGACTTTATACTGTCCGCCTGCATTTTCTACAGCTCAAGTGAGATCAGTTGGATGAGGTCCCTTCCACAAAAAAAAGCTGTTTTGTCCAGTGCATTGCAAAAGTTCAACATTACGTTTTTGCTTGATATATTATAAAGGTCCTGCTTCATTTGTTTTAAAGGAAATTAAAAGAAAAGTGAGGAGTGATGCAAGCAATGGAGATTTTGTGACCATCTGTTTTCTAGGAATGTTTCATCAAGGAGTGAAACAAAGGAATAGTGTGTTTCTCTCTAGACTTCAAATGCTAACACTAATGGCTTATGTTAAGAGTAGGTTTCAGATTTAATTCTAGTGATCAGTATTGAAAGCATGCTATCAAGCTTTAACCTTTCACCATAAAGAGCTGAACTCAAGGAATTCACTTTCAAACATGAATAACATAACAAAAACGTTAACTTAAATAAGCAATTGATATTTGCAAAAGAAGAAACAAGACTAGGACCATCCATTCAGTTGCTCAATAAATATTTATCAAGAACATAATACACACTCATATGGGCTTGCTGGAGATTTTCTGACTTTGACTATTACTTGGGTCTATTTTAATTTATAAGGTTTTACAATGTCAAAGAGAAAAACACACTCACCCTGTAGAATTTTCGTTGTGTGCTTCTGTCTTCATTTCCCTTCTCTCACTATATTCTAAAATTATTTTTGAGGATTTGTTTCAGTCTTTCCTCATCTAGAAAGACCTTGCAGTCTAACATTCTATGGGAGATGCTATGGGTTGGTTCACTCAACCATACCTGCTTCCATTAGCTTTCTGTACTATAAAGGCCTCAGAGGGGAATATTTGGATAGCCAGTTTCCATTGCAGCTAGAAATGGCCACTGAGAGTGAAGACTGATGAGATACAGAAGTCCCAGTAGGAGAACCTGTTTGCCTTCTCTTCCCCCTCTTTCTTCCTACCTGGAATGAGCAAATGATATTAGTAGGCTAGGAAGCCACTTTGTGACCCTGAGAACAATAGCCACACACTAAAGATAGCAGAGCTGACATAGAGAGCCTTGTTTCTTGGTAATATTTACACAAGTACACCAGCCCTGGGCCATCTCCTTCTGGATTTTTTCTGTGAGATAAAAATAAATTATTTGCACAACTGCGTGTTGTATTTTTTGCTATTCACAGTCTAATACATTTAGTGGATAGGCTCTTCAACCCATCCTTTCCAGACTGTGTTGAATTAAGAGTTCAACTTTCTCTAAGTTAAGGATGTTGGAAAAAGCCTAGTGGGTTCCGTAGGCTTAGGTAGGCTATCCCTCCCTCCCTGTCTTCCTTCCTCCACCCCCCTTTTCTTCCTCCTACTTCAAATTTTACTGTTAGTACTATGATTAGGACTTAATGTAATAAATTTATCTGAATTTCTTCTTTTGTATGTGTGTTATATATTTTAAAATATGTCTCTAAGTGTGTATGATAATATTTTCATAAAGCCTTAAGTAATCCTCACAAAATGTATGCTTATTATCTGTATGGCTTGATGGTTGATTTTATGTCATATTGGAAAAAAATGAATGTCCAAGACCTTAGTTAAAAGTCTCACAGAAGAAATATAAATAAATATATGAACATGTATATTTTCAAAATACTTTGTGTGCACAGCAACTGCATTGTCTGTTGTTTTCTCTGGAGATGACAGATTAATGTATGTCCACATAACAGTGAATCTTGGTGATATGGAATAGACATTTCAGGAACCATGGCTCCAGGTTCAAGTTTTATTTTAGTGAGAACTTGAGTGAACTTGGGAGATTTAAGCTTCTTTTTTTTAATTTTTAATTTTTATTTTGTATTATTATACTATATTAGTCACCATACAGTACATCATTAGTTCTTGATGTAGTGTTCCATGATTCATTGTTTGCACATAACACCCAGTGCTCCATGCAATACGTGCCCCCCTTAATACCCATCACCAGGCTAACCATCCCACCCCCAAAACCCGCAGTTTGTTTCCTGGAGTCCATAGTCTCTCATGGTTCATCTCTCCCTGTTTGACCCCCCCCCCTTCATTTTCCCCTTCCTTCTCCTAATGTCCTCCCTGCTATTCCTTATGTTTCACAAATAAGTGAAACCATATGATAATTGTCTTTCTCTGCTTGACTTATTTCACTTAGCATAATCTCCTCCAGTTCCAACCTTGTTGATGCAAATGTCGGGTAATCATCATTTCTGATGGCTGAGTAATATTCCATTGTGTATATGGACCACATCTTCTTTATGCATTTGTCTGTTGAAGGGCATCTTGGCTCCTTCCACAGTTTGGCTATTGTGGCCATTGCTGCTATGAACATTGGGGTGCATATGACCCTTGTTTTCACTACATCTGTATCTTTGGGGTAAATACCCAGTAGTGCAATTGCTGGATCATAGGGTAGCTCTATTTTTAACTTTTTGAGGAACCTCCACACTGTTTCCAAAGTGGCTGTACCAACTTGCATTCCCACCAACAGTGTAAGAGGATTCCCCTGTCTCCACATCCTCTCCAACATTTGTTGTTTCTTGCCTTGGAGATTTAAGCTTCTTTTTTTTGTTTTTTTAATATTTTTTATTTATTTGACAGAGAGAGTGACAGCCAGAGAGAGAGGGAACACAAGCAGGGGGAGTGGGAGAGGAAGAAGCAGCCTCCCAGCAGAGCAGGGAGCCTGATGCAGGGCTCGATCCCATGACTGTGGGATCACACCCTGAGCCGAAGGCAGATGCTTAACGACTGAACCACCCAGGCGCCCCGAGATTTAAGCTTCTGATTTATAAATAGAAATATTTGACTTAGTCTCTTTGGTAGGTTATGGTGAAAATAGTTGAAACAATTGATTAAAATAATATAATGTACTACATAAATGCAAACTATAATGTTATTAACTATTAATAAAAGTTCCAAAAGATAAATGTTTCAAATCAAGGGTATCTGGTATCTATGAAGGTAGAATTTAGTCTTTCTCCTACACCTTCCTTTTTGGGGGGTCATAACAATGAAGATATTAAAGAGTGATGAAAAACCTATTTGTTTTCCTAATTCCATTTCCAACTCCAGTTTTGGAGTGATTTTCCTACTAACATCAATCTGTAGAATGTTGTGTGAGGTAGATGAAGCATGGTGAAAACATTAGCATACTTCTTTCCAGGCTGTGATTAGGCTACTAAGAAAACCTACCTCTTGTGAATTCTCCAGCTTCCAGGAAGGTTGCCAACAGAGAAAAATGTTCTGGGGGAGGGAAGGTTTCTCACAAAATGAATGCATTGAATATATTCACCTCTTAGGAAATAGAGAAACAAGAATATCAGTTCAAAAGCAATGGAACCAGCCATAATCATGTAAAGAAGCCAAAACACCAAGAGAAAAATGTTCTTGCTAATTTTCCCCTGTCTCAATGATTTATTCTGACGAGATGTCAGGGAAAAGAACAGGACTGGAGGTGGCACTTCCCCCAGCTCCAGTTTCACGGAGTAGACTGTAAAAGACAAATATGTTCAAGATGGACGTCTTACTTGTTGACCCAAAATGGATGCCAGTGCTTCTTTGGGAATAGGGAAAGCCAGTGTATAACCTGCCTCACGACCTTTTTAAGTCTGGAGAATAGAATTTTCTTTTTAGAATGTGTATTCCAAACCCTCTGGACTTCTGCCTAAAAAATCAGCTTTTACATAAGTTCTCACTGGCCTGAGGTGACCCTTTCCTAAGATATGAATAATTTTATACTGGGTTGCTTCTGGATAAAGTAAATTTTTTTGGCATTGGTCATGCTTATTTTTGTGTTAAATATATATGGACTTCTTAGAGTATGTCCTACTAGGATATCTAGCTGGACTTTATAGGGAATATATTTAACTGGGTCATCTCCACAGATATTTCCCATAAACAATCTGCCCCATTTAGTAGTAAAATGTCAAATCATATCTTATTTCTTGGGTTACATTTTTAAAACATATCTTGTCTCTTAAAATAGTAATAATATTCATAAGGATTTCTTTACTCTAAATCACTATATATAAATTGAGCAAGTTTTGTCATTTTTAGTTAAGTAACTGCCATCCATTTCAAACTCTAATATATATAAATTTAAATTGCATCTTGGAAACAATGAAAAGGACTGTCTGAACAATACATTATAAAATGTAAAAATATTTTACTTAATTTCTTTTCCCAAATTCCATTCATTGCACCTGATTTCTTTACTGGTTTTGGACAATTTAAAGATTTACTTTTCCATGCAGAGCTTATAGCAGAGTATGTATGTTCTTGTTCAAAATAAATGATCTAAACATTCTTTACCCATAATGTTACATTTGGGACAGCTTCACAGTAGATTTTTGCATTTCTTACCAAGATGTCTCAATCTGTGATGATTACTAATGGAAGATCCTTGTGGACTTATGTGCATGCCTAGACCATCAAAATTGGAGAGAACCAACTTCATTTCAATTTTTACTATTTTTTTTGTATGTAGGAGATTGTCTCTAGTCAACAAATCTTTTTCCTACATAAGTCACTATAAGGTTTGCATTGTTGTTAGTTCTCAGTTCTCTCAGATGGTGGCTGGTAAATGAGCAGTAATCCACAGGATTGCAGGGGAGGGGTGAATAAAACTCTTCCCAGGTAAACTACATAAAAATATTGACCAAATGACCAAATTCATCTAAACAGTTCATCATAATTGGTAACTGCTTCTTAACTAATTGACTAGATTCAGTTGGCTATTTAAATAATCAGTTGCAGAGCACACGGTGGCTCAGTTGGTTAAGTGTCCACCTCGATTTTGGTTCGGGTCATGATCTCAGGATTCTGGGATGGAGCCAGTGTTGGGCTCTGTGCTCTGTGGGGAGTCTGCTTCTCTCCCAGTCCCTCTGCCCCTCCCCCTGCTGGCACACTCTTTATCTCCCTAAAATAAATAAACCTTTAAAAAATAAAATAGGATAGTCAGTTGCTTGACTAATGTAATCAATTATTTTTTTTTCCAAAATGACTTGAAATAGTTGGGTTTAATTTTATGACTGACATGAAGGGTGGGCTTGAAATCAGTAGAGTGTATACACATGCACATGTGTGTATGTGTGTGGCATATATGTTATATATAGAGAGAGAGAGAGAGAGAAAGAGAGAGAATGAACTAAAAGAGAAATGTTTTGACCTCGAGAACAGTGATTTGAATGTGAATTACACATTGTGTTCTTTTGGCAAGTTGAGATTTCTTGTTCTATTCTTGGTGGCATTGCAGTTTTGCAATGTGATTGCTTGCTTCTCTACTTCTGCAATGACATATTTTTGGTTATAGGTCTCTTTCAAAAATTTCTGAAATAGAATTTTATCCTATTTATTTATTTATTTTCTCGAGGGTAGAACTCAACAGCCAGTTTATTTTTTGCATAAACATACACACAGAATTAAATGACTTCCTGTCATCTCTTTCCACTCAACAAATCGTTATTCAACTTATTCTAGGCGCTTGTCCCTTGGCAAGATTCTGGGGATATAAATATGAATAAGACCTGCTACTTGCCCTTGAAGAATGTATTAAACAATAAGTTCTAAACTAAACAGTTGGGAAAACAAACATCTAAGTGGTTGCCCATAATATACAATAATAAGTATTGTAAAATATGAACAAACTGCTGATAACAGCCATCAATCCATTTGTAGATTTAGTGATACATGGATATAGCTCTGAGACAAGAACACACATTAAATTCTTTTTAAAAAAATCCTAGTAGGCTGAACAATGATATACAATGATGTTTCTTGATATTTTTGGAACATACTCTTTTCACAAGGCATATATTATCTAGACTTTAAATAATTAAAAGTAAAATCGTTAACAGAGCAATGAGAATGAGAAAAGTCTGTAATTGGGAAGAGGTGGGGGTAAAATGGGGGGAGCTAAGGAGACAGAGTTTTAAGTGGACATGTGGGTGAAATCTGGTCAACAGCAAGTGGAAGAATGAGAGTGATGGTTTTGGCAGGGAAGCTGCCATCACTGTGAAGTCTGATGGTCTTGCTGAGAGTTGCAATTTCATGGCTCAGTGGAATTATTTGAGCAGGAGAGTTTGAAGATGCATATATAAACCTTTAGAGGAGAAGAAATTATACATTTTTGGAGATAGTAGGTAAGTAACAAGAGGACATCTGAGCAGATTGTGAGGTTTTCTGTAGACTATTGAACTTCTCCCTATCCACACTGAGTGGATAATTTTTTTTTTAATTATACCATCACATCTAATCCTTGAAAAGCTCATGGATGACCCTTTGCAGAATATCAGCAGTTGCTTCACACTATCCTTGAAGACAAGTGCATGCATGTTTTCATCAACAGTTGTGATAAACGATATCTAAAAAAACCCCCCAAAAAACAAAAAAAGAACAGAACTCTAAAACAAAATTGCTGTGCCTTCTTGATAAGCATTATGTGGAGAAGTGTGTGTGTGTGTGTGCACACACGCGCGCGCGTGCGTGCGCCATCAAGGGTTTCCTAGCCCTCAGGCTGTGTCTCAGACTCTGATTTAAATTAGAGATTAGTTTCTTTGTCTTTTGTATATCAGGAAAGTCACATTTTCCTCAGTGAAATACAGAGAGCACCATCCTACTCTTATCAGTTTTGGGAGAAAGGAAGGCTTCAGGGGAAGTAGGAAGGTACTAAAGAAAATTCATTAATCCATTCATTTATTCAGCAAATAATTATTTTGGAAGGTTCAATGATATGCAGTTTCCAACGGGATAAAAATTTTCTGGATTTCGATAACTAGAGAAACGGGGCTGCAACAATGGGAGATGGGGATAGGGAAAAAGTCACTGTTGAAGTGAGGTTGTGAATGGTGCACTAGCTATGATATCTAAGGCAGTGCCTTCTAGCATTTTTTTCTGTGGGGGTCCATGTAGTTTGTAGCATATCTCTACAGTAATCACAGGATTGCCTGAGGCCGGGAGTGATTGGCTGGGGACTTTGGAGGCTCATACTCTTCTCAGTCTCTGTAAGGGCAGAGTAGCTCTCAACTCAGGAGTTTTGATCTGTGATATGACCGTGGGAGCAGGTGGCTGGGCCAGAGTGAGGAACAAAGAACCGCGAGGCCAACTGTTGGAAAAGTCATGCACATAGTTACAGAAATCACCAAGGATTATGACAGAGGTTGTACAGAAGAGTACAGGACTAAGCCAAGTACTAAAATCTTTAAAGAGGACTGCAGATAATGCAGCAAGGAAGATGGGTATCTGACTGTATCAGTCATCCAGGGCTGCTGTAACAAACACCGCAGGCTGAATGGCTTCAACCACATTTATCTAGACATCTGAGATCAAAGTTTCTGCAGAATTGGTTTCTGAAGCCTCTCTGCTTGGCTTGTGGATGGCTATCTTTTCCCTTTGTCTTTATATGGTCATTCCTCTGAGTGTGTCTATGTCCAGTTTGCTCTTCTTATAAGGACACCAGTCCTATTGGATTAGGACCCCCCTCAGTGACCTCATTTAACTTTCATTAACTCTGTACAGACCCTATGTCCAAATACAGTTACATTCTGAGCTATTGGGGGTTAGAACTTCAACACATGAATTTGGGGGGACATGATTAAGCCCATAACACTGATGATTATTGTTATGAACAGAGAGGGAGGTTAAGAAAAAGGGAGTAAGAATTGTCTGGAAGGGGCAACAAAGAACAGTGAGGTCACCTACCCTACCTCCAGACCCAATGTTATCAAAGCCATTCCAAGAAAGTGCAGCAGGGAAAACTGTAACCTCAGGGGTACAAAAATGTGAAAGGAAGATTTAGAGAAGAGGGCGAAGTTCTAGGAGGTTTTGCAGCTAGAAATATGGTAACATAGCTCATTGTTTGCTAACTTAAATCCCTGCTTCTCTTGTAGACCCCAAATCCTTCTACGAGTGGGTATCAAATATCTGTGTATGAGCATTCTTCTCATGTTCTCTCACCCTAACTCATTTGAGGAGCCTCCCCGTTCCAAGGGTTCCTAGAGATTGTAATTTCCACCATCTCAGTGGTGGCTCCCGCAATGAACATGCTGCTACCTGCACTTTCTGCAGCCCTCCAGGTGTCAAATGGTGTCCTTTTCCTCTTTGTCCACAAGGAGCCTGAAACACACTGGGCTTCTTAAAGGGGTAGGGGGTATACCTCTCCAGTGCTCTGGAATGTGCTTTGTCCCCTATGTTGCAGGATTTCTCTGCCTTTAGTGCCTGCGGTTCTTGGTCACACCACTTTGAAGAAGGAAGAGGTAGACCAGACGCAGCAAAGCAAAGTTTACTGAGCAAAAATACAAAGCTCCGAGACGGGGAGGGGGCCCGAGAGGGTTGCCCTCGGAGTTTCTAAGTTTAGGGGGTTTTATGAGTTCTTTTGCAGAACTATCTTAAGCAATCAGGGTGTGCTAAGTGGTGCCAATCAGGGCTTTGGTCGCATATCTGCCTACCTATTAGGTTAATGTCTCTGTGCTGATAGTCTTTTTTTTGCTGATGTCTGGGGGCTTATGTCTTAACTGCCCTTTGCCCATGATATTGACAAATGCTTTGTGGTTAATTGCCTTATTTTAGGACATTTTGCAGAAGTCATTTCTGCAAAGGCTGCAAAACAGAACGTTAGTGCTGTTTTATTTCAGCTGTCCTGACTCCGTATTTTCTTGTTGAGGACCGTGGCCCTGACTACCTAACCGTCCCAACTAACTCCCAACACCTACACCATGGTTCTCTTGTGTCTCATAAGCCCCTTGTGAAAACAATGCATTCCTCCATCTTTGGCCTGTAGCAGTTCTTTTCATTCATTTCAGATGGTAGTCTCTGGACACAGGCTGGATAAGACACTTGACTGGGCTTTCTCAGTGCTTCTGTCTTTTTTTTTCTGGGTCATTACTCCCTTCTCTTTCAGCTAAACACCAAGGGCCATGGCCAAATTAAATCATAGAAACTAAGATCTCTTGGACCTGAAAGCCCTGTTCATCAAACATGCCCAGACATGCTTGAGCCCTAGCAGCAGGTGCTACTTAGCTCTCTGCTTAGAACTCTGTTCTCTTGCTAGCCCCTTCCCACCATTCGGGTCTCAGTCAGAAACTACCCCTTCTGGGAAAGGCCTTTCCTGATCACTCTGTTTAAAGAAGTCACCTCACTTCCCCTCCACAGTCAATCTCTATTATATGCCCCTGCTTTATTATCCTCCCATGACAATCAATAACTGGAATAATTTTGTATTTTTCTTGCTAATTCTGTGGCTTCCCACCCCATTAGAGTAATTCTGCATGTCTTGTCCATTGGTACTTAGAACAATGCCTACCATATGTTATTTCTGCAACAAATTTTTACTCAATAAATTAATGAGTTAATGTGTCTATGAGCAGTGAGGTGCAATGGTGTTGCATCTGGTTTTATCATTCAATATTTTTAATTAAAAATATTTGTCTTCTTAAATCCGATTCATTTTGAATCTAGTTTAATTTTATTGTAGGCTACTTTGCATTTGAAAACTTGGTCTTGATGGGAGTGAGGATATGCTTTAGAACTGATCTAATTTACTAATGGTACCCAAAATTAGTAAGTCCTAGACCTTGCATTACTCCTGTTACCACCATTTCCTTTTTCCTTTTTAACTTATTTCTCACACGCATCTTTTGACTGTTCCTTCAGTCAGTAGCCAGTAGCCAAGAGGGTCTGAAAATACTCTTCAGGCCATTCCTAATGTTCTAGTGCCCAGAGGCAAATGGAACCTTATGTGCTAGCAAGAGCATCTCATTGCAACCCCATCAGTGACTGTCCTTGCTGTGTGATCCACTTGTGGGTTCGGGTAGGTGTGCACTGCCATGCTAACACTGATGTCTTAGCTGGTGGACTGGGAAGATTTCTATTGCCATTTCCTTCTAACCCATGCCCCAGGTTGCTGGGTATTTGCTCTGTGTGTTTGACTCCAATTGTAAATCCCTTTGTCTCATGTGACAAGTTGACAGCTGGCATTGCAGACAACTCCCAGCGCCTCATTCCACCCCAGTTCCTCAATTCAGATGCCTTCAACGAAGGGGTTGCCCAAGACTCAGCTTGAGTTTACTCCCATCCTTTTTACATAAATGTTTTTCTTCTTTTGCATGGAGCCAGTTCTCCATCTGTGAGTTAGTGTTTCTCAACTTCACCTAATTTGGTGCTAGCTGAGCCTTTCCTTCAAAGCTTCATCTCTTCATAAGAGTTCCCAGCATATTTTCCTGCTTATGCATTATTCCAGCTGCAAATTCATCCAGCCTTCTCTATAGAAACATGTGTTCATAAAAATCAAAAGCAAAGAGATACCAAATAGGGAATACATTAGAAGGATTTAAACTCACAGCTTATTTTCAGAAGGTGGACCTTAACAGAATGCTAAGCTTCCATTGGGTATGTATTCAAATAACTGGAGTAAAACCTAATATTATGCAGACATTTAATGTAAAGAATACCAACCATCACATTAAGTCCCTGAATAATAAGAGCTGCATACTATAATACTTTGTAGTATTAATGATTAATTTATAGCCATTCAATCTGTTTTTTGACACCAACATGAACATAGGTTTTTCCTGCACAGCAGAAAATGGAATAATTTATTTTGATCATTAATAGGATATACCAGAACTTATCTTCATGGGTCTGTATTAAATATTAACTAATTGTGAAAATTATTAATGCCACTGTAGCAAAGAAACATTCTAAGAAAAAGAGGAGAAAACTCATAGCCAGATTGGCATTAAAGTAGCAGGGCTCAGATGGTGTATTGTACCTTAAGATAACCAATTTATTTATGGAAGAACCACTTAGAGAAAGACCAAGAAGGTAGTCCTTAGAGTCCTAGTCAAGGTACACACTTGTTTTTGACACCATATGCCCATGAGAACACCTTTGTGTGGATATTTCATGATAACAAGCATAATCATTATTAATTCTAAAGATTGATTAAATGCATGTATCATACTGCATTATTGTGGGGGTATAAAATATTTAAACCAAATCAAATATATACACATATATTTAAAAGTATAAAGAAATATATTTGTCTAGATTCCTTAAAATTGGGACATTTTTGGAATCAATAAACCACTTTAAGACTTTCAAAATGCTAAAATGTTTGCTCATTTCCACCATGGGATCTCTCTAGGGAATCAAATGCAGTTTTACTTTCTGTTTTATTGCCTACTGGTGGTTTGTGGTTTACTTTTCTTTAAGAGGGAGTGTGAAAAATAATGTGAATCAGTGACATACTGGATTTAGGGTAGTTAAATGTTCTTCTTTTTTTAAAGATTTTATTTATTTGAGAAACAGAGAGAGAAGCAGACTCCCCACTGAACAGAGAGCCCGACGTGGGGCTCCATCCCAGTACTCTGAGATCATGACCTGAGCTGAAGGCAGATGCTTAACCAACTGAGCCACCCAGTTTCCTCAGGACAGTTAAATGTTTTGACCTTAGATTCCACTGTAATTTTAAGTAATTGGGCCAAGAGGCATCCCTTACAATAATATACATCAAAGAACATATAATTTGATATAGATCAGGAAATTTCATCTCTTGTGCCTATGACTAGGAAGTTATTTATGAGGAACAGGGTCATTACCTAGGTCAGACCTAAAAGTTTTCATGTGCCAAAATGACCTTCCCCAATAGCCAGCCATGGGACCTGTGGTGCTATCATTGGAGATCCTTCCTCTGGGTGCTAATTCTATAAGGCCTAGGGCCTAGGAGCACCATGAGATGAAATAGCACCAGGGTCTAACCTGGAGCCCTAGGTGTCCATAGCATGTGGAACTCAGAAATCTCAGTTTATAATTTCTTCTCTTCTTTGTAATATCTAACACCATGCTAAGTGCATAGTACACTTAAGACTAAAAAAAATGTAATTGTGAAACTCTTCACAGTCTTTATAATTCTAAAGACATTAAAATGGTAGTGTGGTCTAGAAGAGGAAATTAGTTTCACAGATTGTGAGAAAGAATAAAAGGGCTCTCTACATTAGACCAAGTTCATTCATTCGTTAATTTATCAGCCATTTGTTGAGCACATGAAATGTGTTCCCTAATAGCACATATCCAAATATAGAATTGCCGTATAAGAATGGTAGGTACTATCCTAGCTACAGGCTTGTGGAGGGCGGATACTCTGGTGGTCCTTGCAGGAAAGCTGGCATCAGCTGTTAGACATTAAAATGCTTCTTTACTGATTCATGGTCACTGTTTCAGGTTCCCCAAGTGTGCCTTCACTTCCCTGGATTCCCAGATCCCTTCTTAGGATTTTCAGGGCCTTACCTTCATCCAGAAATTAAGATTCAAGAGACTATGGACTCTGGGAAACAAACTGAGGGTTTTAGAGGGGAGGGGGTGGGGAATGGGCTAGCCCGGTGATGGGTATTAAGGAGGGCACGTATTACATGGAGCACTGGGTGTTATGCACAAACAATGAATCATGGAACACTACATCAAAAACTAATGATGTACTGTAGCAGTTCAATAAAGTCTCAAAGGATTTAAAAAAAAAGAAAGAAATTAAGATTTGACAGCACAGTTGAAGATCTCTCTGACCCCCCGCCCTCCAACCTAACACAACTGTCATTGCATATATTGATTGGTTGGTGTCAAATTGTTCTTAATAATTTTAAATATTACCCCTGTGCACCTGGTGGAAGAGTTTCCATTATTCTTTAACTTCTTTATTCAAACTTCCATTATTCCTTAGGATCAATGAATACAGGGGACTGAGCCTACTCTGGAACTCTTGGATTAAAACCCCCCAGGTGGGATCTGTAGGAGGTTAAGAACTAGAGGAACATAGCCTGAAGGTGTGGCCTGTTATTTGGAAAGGAACTCACCGGTTAAACAATGAGACTCTTGTCAAAGCTAAGGAAGAAACTTGAAGTCCAATGTGTCTCCATCTTGGTTGTACATTGGAGTCACCTGCACATAAGGAAGAAGACAAAAAACAAAAATGGTATCAGAGTCTTACTCCAGAAATTCTAATTCAACTGGTCTGGGGTATGTCCTGGACACTGGCCTTTTTTTTTTTTTCCCTAATGCTCCCCAAGGAATTTTAATGTGTAGTCAAAGCTGAGAACCACTGCTTTAAGCAAAGAATAAAACAAGTTAGAACATCTAGCCTTGGGAACAAGTATAAAGAGCTTAGAAAAAGAAAAACATAGGGGCGCCTGGGTAGCGCAGTCGTTAAGCGTCTGCTTTCGGGCTCAGGGCGTGATCCCGGCATTCCGGGATCGAGTCCCACATAGGTCTACTCCGCTGGGAGCCTGCTTCTTCCTCTCCCACTCCCCTGCTGTGTTCCCTCTCTCGCTGGCTGTCTCTCTGTCAAATAAATAAATAAAAATCTTAAAAAAAAAAAAAGAAAAACATATATATTGATAAGGTGTGTGTGTGTGTGTGAGAGAGAGAGAGAGAGAGAGAGAGAGAGAAAGACAATAAACTAAATAAACAGGATATGGTATAAATGGCCTCATAGCTAAACTTCCTTACGTTTTTCCTATATTCTAGCAACTATTTTATTATTTTTAGTTTTCTTTAATAATGTGTCTCTGGGTGATTGACAGATTTGACAATTCTGATCACAAAAACCCTTGGTTTTTCATATTTCAGGGCTTTAACAGTATTATAAAAACAGCTCAGCTTGCTAATTGGTGCTTCCTTCTCTCCTTGCTGCTTCTTTCCCTAATGCCCTACTGCAGGCCCAAGTGTCACCTGTCACCTTCAAGAGCCCACTTTCAGCTACAGCTATGACATCAGCCCTACTTTCTGGTGTGGTTTGGATTTAGGTTGTGATAAGAACTAGTTCCAAGACCCTGGGGCCTGGGGCAAGCTTTGGCTGGTATGTAGCTCCTAACTTGTTGCAGTTTTAATAAATGCTCATTCACTAAATGTGAGCCCATTCCCAAGAACTGGGCTTCTGTCTTCAATCCAACCTCGTGGTGTCCATGCCCTCCAGCCAAACACCACCAGGAACATACCTGTAATCAAACAAGTTGGGTTTATTACTTGGGTTGGTGAGGGAGAACACACCATAGGAAACCATGGGGTAGCTCAGTAGAGGGTGTTGGCCTTTGGTTGAGTGATGTAAGGGAGGGTCTAAGAAAGCAGGAATTCACTCTACATTGGATGCCCTCAGAAAGCAGGGGCAACAAGTGAGGATGAATAAATCTTATCTGTAGAGAGGGCAGACTAGGAAAGAAGTAGCAGTCACCAATTGGTGCCAAGAGATGGAGTGTTTGGTATTTTAGGGGTGATATGGTGACCTTGGTTTTATCCGTGCTTAGACAAAATTAGGAAATAGACTTGTTTGTCTTACTTTAGTATGGTCTGTCAGTAACCTTGTCTGAGTCGGTATTCCTGAGATTGTTTATATCCAATAGGAGAATAACATGTCCTGGCCATTCATGCAGGGCCACCTTCTGGATGTGAAGGGCTGTTTCTTCCTCTCAGTAGTCTGCAAGGTAATCCTGCCCAGGTTCTTTCTAAAACTAGGACACTGCCCCAGCCCAGGTAGTTGGGGCTAATGCTATGTCCATTTTTCGGCAGTCCCTTTTACCGAGAATGGCAGTGGTGGTGGTGGTGGTACCTCTCTACCACTGAGTAGGGGGCTGTTAAGGCTGGGATAATGTTCTGAAACCCTAAAATCTGACTTCGTATTGTAGTCTGCCACCTTGATTCCTCCTTGTCAAATCTCCTTCCCAATAACTGAACTGGTCCCACTGGTATTACCTCTTGCTTCATTCAGACCTGTTCTGACAGCTCACTGGACAGCTCAGTGATTCTGCTACCCAGACTGTGTACCTGGCATAGGTGCACACAGCTCATGGTGGTGACCAGAATTCCCTTCTATTTCTTCTTCTAGTGGTGTAACGGTCTCCTCCTGCATGTCTCCCATCCGAACAAGTCTCTGTGGGAAGAAAGCGTTTATGTTGGGTCAAAATTTATCTCTTTGAAACTTTCTCCCAACATTGTCCTGTTTTTGTCTGATGGTCCTTCCACTTTGTTATTGATTACATGCTTTCTGGATGAATAAAGTATCTACCATGTAATATGGGGCCTTTCCTTTATGTAGGGAGTTTGGAATATTAAGAACCAATGTGGTCTATATTAAAAAAAAAGATTGGGGAAGATGCAGGGAGCAGATATGAAAGAAATAAGGCAATTACAGTTCTGGGGAACCTGGGTGGCTCAGTCAGGAGTCCGACTCTTGATTTTGGCTAAGGTCATGACCTCAGTTGTGAGCTTGAGCCCCACTTTGGGCTCCAGGCTCAGCGGGGAGTCTGCTCAAAATTCTCTCTTCCCCTCCCCCTCCTCCCTCTGCTCATGTGCACTCTTTCTTTTTCTCTCTCAAATAAATAAAATAAATCTTAAAAACAAGAAAATACAGTTCATGGTGGATAAATTTTCAGTGAAGAACGAGAAATGAAAAAGAATAGTAGGCCTTTACAGTTTCTTTATCACTCTAAGTTATTTTACTGCCCAAAGAAATATTTCCTCTGACTCTCTGCTGTAATCACACAGTTACCCAGAAATGTTGGATGGTGACTTCATAAAGGATAGTAAACAGAAAAGCAACAATAAAGAGAATGCACAAAAATAGGAAGAAATTAGGGGCGCCTGGGTGGCTCAGTCATTAGGCGTCTGCCTTTGGCTCAGGGCGTGATCCCGGCATTCTGGGATCGAGCCCTGCATCAGGCTTCTCTGCTGGGAGCCTGCTTCTTCCTCTCCCACTCCCTCTGCTTGTGTTCCCTTTCTCGCTGGCTGTCTCTCTCTCTGTCAAATAAATAAATAAAATCTTAAAAGAAAAGAAAGAAATTAAGGTGATATTAGAGAAAAGACGTCCACATTTTTCCGTTGTTGTAGAAAGAAACTCTGAAATGCAAAGAAAAGGCCAGATGACTTGGTCAATGTCACCTGGGACCTCAGACCAGAATGGAAGAGTGGATTATGTTCAGTCTGTCCACTAGACCCTGGTGTCTCTCAGTGGCAGCCTCCCTCCAGGCTAAACTTATCCTATAGCATAGTTAGCACTGTGCTTATCACCGAGACTTGAAAAGGCTAGCAGAATCACCATTTCAGGAGAAAGATTTATAGCTGTACTTAATGAATCTGAGTAGTTGTTTTTGTAAGTATCTTTACAAATATCTTTAGTATGGAGAAACAGAATTTAGCCTTGATAGCCACCTCATAAATGTTGACCCTGAATGCTTTGTTAGTGACATGTCTGGCTAAAAAGGAAATGGTATATTTATGAACTGCCATGAAAAAAAAAAAAACTCCATAAGATTCACATTTGTACTACAGTGTGATACAGGTGATCTTATGGATTGTTCAAGGAAAATGTCTTGGGAACCAGCTACTGCAGTGATTCTGAGAATTACCTATAACAATAAAGTCAGATTTGGAGGGTGGACTGTTCTGTCTTTACAAAGAAAAAGTCATTTTACTTTTTAGGAGAGTATCTAATGTGTGCTAAAGTAGTTTATCACTTGCTTATTTTCTTGAAAAACTATTGCCATAGTACAGTACGACAGAACAGTACTGGTCAATGATTGGATTTAAAGCTGGAGGCGCATGCACGCATGTGCACACACACACACACACACACAGGTTTTACAATGTATTCTTAATTATTATATTTATAGAAGTTTGAAAGAGGCTAAAAGTAACTACTATTTTAATATAAAAGATTGGACCTCTAAGTGTCAAGGTCATACCAGTTCTAGCATTCTACAGGGTTGAAGCCCAAGTACAATTGAATCACATCTTTTCTACTCTAATTATCAGACCTTAAGGATACATTTGATCTAATGCAGGCTTTTATTATACTTTTTATCAAATTATATTCTGTCTGCCTTGAAATGATGATGACATTCTTTATGAGACCATTAGATTAACCCAGATCATGAGCTTTTGGTGGCAAGTAGATGGATATTTGGGGCCAGGAAGAAATAAATGGTGACAAGAATGACTTGTTTTCTCAGTAAACATAGCTTAGGGGAGTGTTTTCCTGGGAGAGCACTCTCCACTTCCTCTAGTTAATCATCGGACCCCCTACTTCTTCATGTAGGCTAATGTACCACTGGCTAGAATATTCTTAAGATATACCCCCACCCCACCATGCCTAGCTTCCTTTTCCTGCTTTCTCATGCTTCTCAGGACAACTACAAGAAGAGTAGAGAATCAAATTTATTGATGCCCCATAACATTTCTAGTCAAGGTGTGGACATGGAGTTCCTGTGAGTAATTTAGTGGCTCACTTCTATAAATGCCATATGTGTGACTAATCCGTTCTTGAGACACGTCCAAGACAAAGCAGCCCTCATCAGTGCTATGATTTATGCTTTGTTTGCAAACATGGACCTTATTGTGGCCTGCACCTCCTCACTGGCTCTCTCTCCTAATTGTCAAACCTCTTCCAAAACAAGCTTTGCCATGTTGGGAGGGCCATCTTCTCTCATCTCAGCGGCTGCCATCCTGCAGAGCCTTTAGTCTCAACCAGCTGGTTTCAACTGGTTTTGACTGTGGCAGAAATGTTGTTGACATAGCAGATGGTCTTGATATTTCTGAAAACCAGCAACATGTTTGCCATTTCCACCTCCACACTCTTGGCTACTCTTTCTCCTTCAAGTGGTTTGGGTCATTTTTAGCAAACCTGTATATTCTGATGATTTTTCTTAAATATCAGATTAAGAGCAGTATAACACATAAATACCCTTTCGGAATATAGACAGAGGAAGAATTTTAGGGCTCTTCCACGCACATAAAATAAACCCTTCAGCTGAGATAAATTTTGTTTGGCGTGAGGGATTCTTAGATGAATTAGGCTGAGCAAATAGTGAATAGATTTTGAATATTTTAGGTATGAAGTATCAAGCAGAGAGATGTGGCTAATGGGTTGTACTAGAAGAAATAGAGTCTAATATTCATGGTGTTTGAAACCCTTTTTAAGAGTAATATACCATTGAGTAATGTTTCTTCTTATTGAACATAATAGGACTCGAGAGGAGGGTGAGTATAATTGGGTTAGAGAATTCCCCAGCAGTGACTCCAGAGCCAAAGCAGAACGAAGGTGCCATAACAACTTGATGATCTGGGACCCAATCCAGCCATTCTGAAAAATTAAAGCAGACTGATTTATTCTTTCTTGTTTGCCCCATGCAGGCAGGTCATGTGAACAGTCTCTTAACTCACTAAATAATGGTATAAAAACCTCTGCTTCTCTCAAGCTGGATAAATGCAGTTTTGGAGAAGTGCTCATTCTCCCAGAGAGGACTGCACAGATGGGAAGGAGACATGAGTAATGGTGGCCCCACAAGGTTCAGCCAGCCTCTTGTGAGTCAGCATGCTTCTCCAAGTCTGTAGGACTCACTGACTGAGAGTGTGCTTTGGGTTGGTTAACAAAGGATGAGTGAGGACCCTGCCTCCAGAATGTCACAGTTAAGACACAGTTTAACAGGTACAAATATTTCCTTCTCAAGGTAGTAGTAATGATCATAACAGCAGTGAAGTTTAGCTAATTGACTCCTCCAAATGCCAAAAGCAACATTCTGAGGATAAGGACATAGAACTGTGGATGGAGGGAGTAAGTAAAAAGGATGGGAGGCATTTGTGTGGGTGAATATCAGATGTCCCAGGTAGGGCAAGGTGAATGAGGAAAACCAGTTTGAGTGTGAGGTCTATGTGGGGGGTGGGGAGGAGTGGGATGAGAAGAAGACATACACATTGCACAGTTGAGCCAGCTCCATGGGTCATTATGAGAACCTAGTGGTAGAGGGGCACTGGGTATATGATCTAATTTCAATCCTGCCTGCCATGCTGATTATGTTAGTAGGGTCTCCAGAGTAATGCACTGCTTGAATTAAAAGGTTTACTCCATAATGGAAAACAGCTCACTCGGCAAAGAATATTCTTTGATGGTAACCCTACCATCAAATCTAGCTTGCTGTTGCCAAGGAGAGTAGAGCAAGTATAGTAAAGAGAATTTAGATGATATGAAAATTATTTAACAACTAGATGGAATGCCTAACAAGCAATCAGAATAAGCATAGTCATAGAACTGGAGTATTTGCCAGATCATGGGGGATCGGGGGAGCCAGAGGGGGTAGGGAAGGGAGTTCTGGGATCATTCTAAGGGCACCCAAGGATTTTAGTACTTTAATAACCAGATATACCAGCCAAATATAAGCCCTGAAGACAATCAACACTCCTGTAAGTCATGTAGTGAAATAGATTTGTCTGTAACAGGTTAAGAGTCCATTTCAGAAGCAGTAATAAAGTTTATAGAGCCAAGAGCTCACATCTGAGACCCTTCTCACCTGTGAAGATGCCTTACTCTTCATCAAACTATATCTGTTAACCAAATAAAAAAATAATAATAAAGGATTCTCCCATGCCTTTTCTCTTTGATAGTAGACAGGAACTTCAATGGAAAAGTATAAAGATTCTGCAAAATGTTTAAATTCAGATCACATTATGGGGCACCTGGGTGGCTCATTTGGTTAAATGTCTGACTCTTGGTTTCAGCTCAGGTCATGATATTGTGGTCATGAGATTGAGTCCCACATCAAGCTCCACGCTCAGTGTGGAGTCTGCTTCAGATTCTCTCTCTCTCTCAAATAAATAGATAAATTAAAAAAAAAATCTTTAAATACAGATTACATCAAACACAAGGATCATTAAAATATAAGTTAAGTTGATCTGGTCCTTCTGGATTAGCTTCTAAATTTTTCAGTGTTCACCAGTAAATACATGTGCAAACACACTATATGTGTAATTGTCCTTGAAAACAGGTATCTAATGATCTGTTTAGTGACTATATAACTTGGGCCTTTTTTCCCAAGAAACTGGAGGTAGTCCACATTTTAGGAAACTATACTTCACACAAACTCATGGAACATAGCTCAAGTGATATGCCTATGGAGCTTGAATATTTATTACTCTTTCCTAATAGAAAATGCATCTATCCACACATTTTCTCACTACTTATGACAAATATTCCTTTTTTTCTTTTTTAGACAAAGAGTAATCTCAGTGATCGTATAAAAAGAATAAAGAATTTTATATTAGTTTTAAAAATTGCATTATACAATATCTCAGTTAGAAAAAAAGATTTCATGTATTTTTTCACAAAGATATTTTCTTTGCATTTAAAATAAAATATTTGATAAAATATGCCATATATGTAAAAATATGTATGGAAAGTTTAGGTCAAGCTCAAAATAACATTGTAGATGTTAAATCATACCAATTAGAGGCAGATTCCAATATTAGAAAAAGTTGTTTTCCAGGCTTTCTGTGGTTTTATTCAACAGACATTCCACCTGAGTTCTAAATTTATTTCTCAAAGCAGCTAAGCTTCCAGGAGAGAAATTATACTGCCAAGGTAAGAGTTTATAAGGCAACACACAGAGATACACCCTCACAAATGATAGTGAATCAATCCCAACCCACATCCAGCACTCGGTAGTCTACTAGAATTCCAGATGAGATGAATGGAAATATGGAATTACAGTGATTCTTTCAAAATCAAGTGATTTTGAAAGAAAATAATGAAAAGATTGAAAAGATTCAAAATAATGAAAAGATTTGAAAAGATTCAAAATAATGATAATCAATAAACAAGTCCTAAAATAGGGTTTTTAAAAATTCCATCTTTCATGACCTCTGTTTTTAGCCTACTTGGGTGTTACATATATCCATTTACAACCTTCTCCCTGCCCCCCCCTTGAATTTACCAAAAGCCCTTGGACTTTGTCTTGCAGCAGACAGTTTAAGACATTATATTTGTTCTACCTCTGCTTTTTCCTTTCTCTATTTCAAGGCAGAATCCAGGCTTTAAAATTCCTTGCTGCATGGATGTTACCCTGGCAAAAAAATTTAAGCAACCTTTAAATCCAAGGCTTCTTTTCTGTTTCATATACAAACCTAAGCTCTTTCAAGGAGGTGGCATCCCCAAGTTCATGAGGAATGGGGGAGAGGTTTGGAAAGCAGCAAAAAGCTAAGTCAGGGTGGGCAGGGGAGAGAGGACCACAAGCTGCTTAGCTTGTGGACTTGAGCAATCTGTCAGTGAATGAGGAGTCCTTAAAGGAATGGCTCTGTTTTCCTAGACTTGCCTAAATCCCTATGCCCTAAATGTGACCCAGGGGTCAGGTTACAGGACACAAGGAGAACATAAGTGTTCTCAGAACTAGAGTGAAAATCGAAGGGTCTAAAAAGGACCTTTCCAAAAACTGTAGCTTTGTTTTATCCTAACCAATGCCTTCTCCATGACTGTGCATGTGTGTGTGTGTGTGTGTGTGTGTGTGTGTGTGTGTGTGTGTGTGCGTGCTTGCATGCACACATGGGGTGGAGAGGTTGGAAGATGGGGCTAAGCATATGTGGGAATTCCAATGGTATGGGTCACAGTTGAAATAAGTTGATTTAAGGAAATAAAGATGTGATATTTCTCCTACTTTATATAGACTAAATTTAACTCTACTCAGAGGACCCTTGAGGATTATACATAAAGAACCAAACCCCTGAGCTTAAATATAAATGGAAAGTATCTGTCTTCCAGGAAGATAAATACATCATACTTATTACGTTTATCTCTCAGTTACTTCATGTCACATTGTGCACATGATAACACGTTACCTACCCTGCCAAATGGGGTCATTTATTGTTTTAACACCTTCATCCTCTAGAGAGGTACAGTGGATGTTATTTTTTGCTAAAACTCAAAATGCCCTTATTCACTTCACCAATGTTTGCAATGCAACACAAATGTAGTGTTCATTATACACTGTTTCTACTAGACACTGCACACTGACCTAGGTTTTGGAATGTGAAGACAAACACCATACCATCCAGCTCCCAAGGCACTTGGAGTCCCCGTGCTGACAATCTACTTTACTCCCAGATTTCTTACCACTGAGGGAACCCTTGTGTTTAACAGAGATAAGCCGACCAACAGTGCCCCACTTGTGGATGTTTTGCCAAGGAATGTTCATCAGTCTCACTCTCTGGAAGATAAATTTGTACCTAGAGCAGATAATGCTTCCCATTCCCCATCGTGTCTTAGGATGCATATGGCAGGAGTGATGACTATGAGCATATGCTAGAAATAAGACTCTATTTCACCAGAATAGCAGCAAGTCTTTATATTTCAACATGGGCTTACAGATCTCCACATAATGTGATTTCAAGTAAATTTACATTATATGGATTGGCTAACTCCCTAAATACTTGCTATACTGGTATCTTTATCAAATATCTCTTCATTGTCTTTGATGGGATTATCGCCATCTACCAATACCTTCTGCTCTTTTTTAAGTCATTCAACAATCTGTATAACACAACAGAAGTGCCAGGAATTGGATCAGGGAATGGTGGTTGATGATTAGGCCACCCTTGCTACTTTGGTTAATCTCCATATCTTTTCTTGATTATATCAGCATTTTCTCAGCTTCTTTTATTTGAGGAAATAACTTTTTTTTTTGAGAAAATACCAAGTTGATTTAGCAATATAGAAAGTGAGGTAAAGTTTAGAGATATTTTGTAAGTGGTACTCTAAACCAAACTTTTGTCCCAAAGACTTTTTTTTCTTTTTTGCCTCTTTATACAGCATTTATTTCTTCTGGTTCAAGCTGTCTGTAGCAGAAAGAACGACTCAGATTAAACATCAATGTTATTCTAAAAGCAATCATCTGCAAAATTTAGATTCTCTCTACAATGACTGCCTTGAAAAATGAAAAATTCGGTCACACAATTGGGTTTTTTTAGCCTTGAGAATATCAAGCAGTTTATTTGACTGACTTTTGCTGGAGTGACTATATAGTCATTTGTGAGATGATATGCTCCTTAGGTAGGACAGTCTGCCAAGTTGTTACCAAAGCATCTGGGACTCACAGTTTTTTGCACCCCAATTATCAGCACAGCTTCTAGGCCATCCGCTTAGCTACCCGGACATCTTCTAGGGCACAGATTTAAGAGAACTGGTTCTTTTTTTTTTCTTTTAAAATTTTATTTATTTATTTGACAGAGATAGAGACAGCCAGCGAGAGAGGGAACACAAGCAGGGGGAGTGGGAGAGGAAGAAGCAGGCTCATAGCGGAGGAGCCTGATGTGGGGCTCGAGCCCATAACGCTGGGATCACGCCCTGAGCCGAAGGCAGATGCTTAACCGCTGTGCCACCCAGGCGCCCCAAGAGAACTGGTTCTAACAAGTCACTTTCTCTTCTTTATTCCATAGGTTTTCTCCTTTCAGTCCCAATCTGAGGGCAGAATGTTTTCCTTCCACTCTTTAATATTTTTGTTCACCTACAGTCGCTCTTCAAAGGTAACCTGGAAATCGTTCACAGGAAGAGATTTATGATGCAGTGTATGAGACTATAGTCCTACACCTTGCATGGTCACTATTGCTTACATATCAATCAGAGTTGTAATCAATAACTGATTGTGGAATAAATGAATAAAGGAATTATTGAATGACTATAACCAAAAATCAATGGGTAAAAATGAGTATAGGAGTTGCTAAGTAATAAGATACCATAGGAATAACTTAAACATTTTTACCAGATTGCATTTTTTTCCAAGTAAAATATTTTCAGTTCCAATATAAGCCAAGTTAGGGTAGCCTATTGTTTTACCCAGTGTCCAGGAGGGAAACAACATACTCAAATGCACCATTGAAAGAGTTTAATGGAGGGAGTGTTTACGGTGATGTGGGCAAGAGTACTGTAGTAGCACAACAGAGGATAATGTGGTACCTCGGATCCAGTGAAAGCAGGAATTCTGAGGGGCTGCATGGGAAGCAGTTTGTTACTTGAATATAGAGAGAGTAACTGGGTGGAAACATTCACCCAATAGAAATTGTGGCCTTACATGGAGGGTCAGAGTTGAGTTGTGATGACATGGCAGGGAGGTTGCTACTGGAATAAAAGTGCTTGCCTTATTCTCCACTAATCTTGCAATTTCTTGGTGAATGTCTTCCATTGGTTGGACTGGAAACTGGAAGACAGGGAATCCTGTTGGCATAGTCCCTAGAGGTTAGTCTTGGGGCTCAGAGCAGAGTGGAGAAGTGTGGAGAGTGAATCTGGAGGGACAAACGAAACTATTGAGATACCTTCTTTAGTAACCAAAACTATTGAGATGTCTTCTTTATTAATTGGTGGTCTGTGAACTATTGACACTTTCCTCCATATCTATAAATGCAGGGTAATTGGAAGAAGGAAAAATACATGTGTCAACAATGAAGGTCCAATAAAAAGAAAAAAACAAGTATTGCAACAGAAAAGAAAAACAGAACTTCAATCTATTTTAGATTCCTAATGGTGTAATTTGTAGAAAATCAAAGTGAAACAGCATGAATGTCCCTCAAATTTGTTTGAAAACAGGGCTCAAAATTGTCCACATATTTTTTTTTTTTTGCCATTTATATTAGAAAGAAAAAAGTCCTCAATTCTGTCTTTAAAAAATGCATTGGGTTCTTTAAAAATGGAGTCTGTACAGGGATCCTTTAAAGGAGTGCTTTCAGGAGACATCTTTATGGATACGAAGAAAACAGGAAAGTGCAGGGGAGGAAGCTAAACAGAGGGGTGGTAACTGCTCCCTAGTCTCAGCCTGATTCCGTGGGGAGCTCTGAAGTGTGAATAGCCCCACGAGACTGTCCTACAAGGAGGCTAGGCATAGAATGGGTAATTAAGTGCAGACTGCTGTGGTGGTGGTAGAAGCAATCCTCCCAGGCATCTCCAGGCAAGGGGGCTCTCCTTGGCTGATGCCAAGTATACAGAAGAGGGTGCATCTGTGAACCACTAGAAACCAACACCATCAGCTGGGGAGATGGGTGCATTGGCCTAATAAGGGAGATCTGGGTGGGTCACATCTGCTAGATACATGTTAGCTGGTAGGCAGAATCCTCCTTAACCACAAATATTCCCAATTCTTTTTTTTTTAATGTAAAATTTTTTTTTAAGATTTTATTTATTCATTTGACAGAGAGAGAGACAGCCAGTGAGAGAGGGAACACAAGCAGGAGGAATGGGAGAGAAAGAAGCAGGTTCCCAGTGGAAGAGCCTGATGTGGGGCTCGATCCCGGAACTCCAGGATCACGCCCTGAGCCGAAGGCAGACGCTTAACGACTGAGCCACCCAGGCGCCCCCCCAATTCTAACTTCAGGGGCTGAGTATGTCTTTTATTACACTGCAGAACACAATAAATCAGCTCATCTCTGACTAAATGTCAACCAGGGAGAGTTATTTCTGACATTATTTGTTGTCATTGTGATTGTTGTGCTGTTTTGGGTTAAACCTAAATAGCTGTGGCTTTGAACCTTATAGCAAGACCTCAGATAATAGAAGTCAGACACCCATCCCCATTACGATTACAATCATAGGTCTAACTTAACCCCAAATCAAGATTCTCATGAAACTTTTGCACCTAGTATAAAACAAAAGGTTAAATAGCAATGTAGAAACTTACTGTTATTATTAGGTCATTTTTTATTATACATTTTGACAGCAGGTGGATAAGAACTTTCCAATCACAAGTTATAACCTTGAGGAAATGAATAGATATCAGGCTATCTTAGCTGGTATGACTGCAGCCAATGATTTTTCTATTCATAATTTTTTAAACTGTGGCACTTTAATGCATGGTACTGCTAATTTATTTTTTTCCAGCATCATTTGTACAAAGTCTCCTAAAATCCATCACAGTTGAGAACCCAGTCTAGACAGTTATTATGATACAATCAAAAGGGAAGCTGGCAAATAAAAAAAGGGAACGTGAATAGAAGTGCTGATTAAAATAACAGTAGTTTATATGAGGCTCCTTTTAAATTTGTATTTTCCAAATTCATCTTTTGGAAGACTAAAATCACACTAAAGTATGTAGTACTGGAAGTCAGATTTATTTTATAGGCCTAAAGAGGAAAGAAGAAGATTTGCATTTATTTCTCCATAGAAAGAGTTCTGCAACCTAATTAAATAAATATTATGACAGTGCATTTGAATAGTTTTCCTATCTGTGAGGAAATAAAATGCTCTATTTTCCTAAAGCCGTACATTTTATGTCACTGTTGAAGGAAGGCAAGTCAGCCATTGCTGAAGAAATGGTTTTATCAAATCTAGATCTGATTTGAGGAAGTTGACTTTTTTTTATGGGGTCTAAACATGTGGAATTCACATAATCCAACCCCTGCACACAATCTTTCCCTTTAGGTTTCCAGAAGAACTCCTACTTCAGTTTTAGAGCCCTCTGCTATTGTCTTTTGCCACTGAGTGTGTGAATGGGTAATTTCTCAGGGTGCAGTGAAATGAACATGAAGAAACACGTTCATGCTATAAAGGGATCTGGGAAAGCTAATGCATAAATGATAACATCTGTGCAAGGTGTGAAGGAAGGGAGGAGGAAGAACATGCATGTTAGTCACACCCCATCAACACAGAAGTCCACGTTGCAGGCAAATAAGCTGAATGGGACGATGATTTCCCGAACACAAACTCATCGCTGTCATAGGGGTAGAAAGGACGAACAATTGGTCAGATGCATTCATGTGGCATGGAAAGGCACTTGCAACTCAACCGAAGCCCTAAGAAAACAAAAAACAAAACCAGCCCAGCATGAACAAAAGACTCCAATCGGAGATTTGAACGTCTCAGTTTGTTAACACAGAATTTCATTAAGTCTGAAGTGTCATGGTGGAGATTGTCTGTTCTTCACAGGGATCATGGTTTTGTTCTTTCCTGGTCCCTGTATCATGTTCCGCTGTTGTAAGATATTGGCAGATGAACTTTGTAGCAATCCCTTTCCGGGAGGGGCATTCAGTCCTTCATATGGCAAAGTCACAGTGTGGCAGGTGTGAAGAGATTTAATTTCACTAAAAGCCTACAGCAGAGGTTGCCTTCTCATATTCAACACAGAGAATGCCCGTTGGACGATTAATGCAACTTTCACATCCTCTTCAATTTGGCTCTAAAGTGTCTCTTTCAATGACCATAATTCTCTGAGTGATAACTTTTCCAGATGGACCATTTAAAGCATTTTCACCACTTCAGATTAATGCTGAGAAAGTATTTCATTAAGTCTTTATTCTTGGTGTTAAGCATCTTATTTTTAGGGTCAATTTGAGCTTAGAGCACGGCAAGTGTTTGGACCTCAAGTTCCAAGCAAAGGATTAAAGCCAGAGGCAGAAGCCTCTATTCATCTTATTTCTGTATTTCCGACTGCCTCTCCTTCTCCTCATCCCCACCCACCTTTCCACCTCTTTCAAGGCCCAACTCAACTCCCCTTTCTCCCTTTAAACTTTCCCTGGCCCCAGGGCGCCTGGGTGGCTCAGTTGGCGTCTGCCTTCCACTTAGGTCATGATCCCAGGGTCCTGGGATTGAGCCCCGAGTCTGCTCCCTCACCCTCTCCTTCTGCCCTTCCCCCTGGTTCATGCTCGCTCTCTCTCTCAAATAAATAAATTAAATAAAAATAAGCCTATCCTGATCCCTCTGGCATTTATTAGCCACACTGAACAGCTCATGACTGCACTGGTGAGCCTTCTTGCCGCTTTAGGACTGGGCATCCCCCACCCTAGCCAGCACCAGCATTACTGGGAGGATTTGTTAAACACAGATGTCCAAGCCCCAGTTCACAGTTTCTGATTCCGTAGGGGTGAGAAGGGGCACCGAGCATTTGCATTTCTAGCAAGTGTTCAGGGGATCCCGATGCTGCTTGTCCAGGGACGACACTTGGAGGACTGCTGCTATAGGGATGGCCTTTTTCTCCTTCTCCATCCACTACCACATTTGAACTCATTTTTCAAAACTCTTCTCCATATCATCTCCTCTGTGAAAGCTTCCCCTGGCAGAGTTAGGCTTCTCTCAGCCTACATTCTCACTTAGGAGTTGTCCTACGTTGATTAAGGCAGGATAGCTTTGCTAGTTTCCTAGGGCTGCTGGTTTATACAACAGAAGTGTATTTTCTTACAGTTCTGGAGGCTGGAAATCCAAGGTCAAGGTGTCAGCAGGGTTGGTTTCTTCTGAGGCCTCTCTGCTTCCTTGCAGATGGCCATCTTGCTGTCCTCACATGGTCTTGCCTCTGTGATGTCTCCCTGTGTGTCCTGAATCTCCTCCTCTTATAAGGACGCAGATTGGGTTGGAACCCATCCTAATGGCCTCATTTAAACTGAATCACATCTGTCAAGGCCCTATCTCCCAATACAGTCACATTCTGAGGAACAAAGTGTTAGGAGTTCAACATAAGAATTTAGGGGGACACGGTTCAGCCCAGAAGAGTAGCAAACTCAGATACCTAAAGGGGCCCAGACAATTCTGCAAATCCATGCATTTGGTGAGATGTTAGACATGAGAAATGAAAAGTGGTCATGCTGGCGGCTTCCCAAGGGGTCATAAACATGTTCACAGAATATATACACCATTCAGACTGAGCTACACAGTGACCATATTTGGGACACGGTTACTGTTCAGACAGGGTCACACTGCAAACACAAAAATGACAAATCCCCACCCCCTCTGTCTGCTACTTTTACCCATGATAACTCTAAACCTCAACTTAACCCTCCTGCCTCCACATAAAAATTAATAAACTAATCAGTTATGAAAAACGCCGCCCCTGACAGCCTCCAGTCCTAGTTCCATCTTCCTTAAATCCTCCTCAGAATCCTCCAGCTGGTCCGCATCCGGTAAGAAGCTCCTCCCAGCTCCTCCCAACTGCCCCCCAATGGCTGTGGTCCCTCAGGAATGTGCTTCTCCTGTGCCCACGCGAGTTCAATAACGGGAACTCTGACCCAGCTCTGTTCCCAGTGCTCCTTCAACACCGGGCTTTATGGACAGTAGGAAAGATGGGCTTGGCTGTAACATGAGAGTGGGTTTCGAATGATGTGCCACTTGTAAAGGTATTCAAAATAAACAAGACGGAACAGCAGGAGTGTCACATCACAGAAGCCGTAGGTGTGTTGTGCGACCAGCATATTGCCAGCTCACGGCCCTTGTTCAAAGGTTCAAGACTTCTACTCTGAGATCTTTGACCTCTTCAGTTCTCACCAGTTTTTCTCACCCTTCGGGGACACAGTGAGAGTCAGCTGTGAAAAAAGCAGCGAGCATTTGCATTGTTTCCTCTGATTTACAAAGCCTGTTTACAACCCTTTTGCCTCATTCAATTTACATTCACAGCTACTAGCGAGTATGGTAGATCTTTTTAAAAATGAGGAAACTGATCCTCAGGAATGTAGGTGTCTCCAGCAACCTGAATATCGATAGCGTGACCAACTTCATATAGTCATTAAGTAAAACAGTCCAGGCTGAACCCAGGTGCCTGTGTATCTTTTTGCTCTCCTGGTGCTCCCTCAGCCTCCCAGAAACCTACTCCCTGCAGTTGAGCAAAAACAATGCTCTCCTCTGCTCTTGCGTGTTTTGCTTTCCTTCCCTTCTAGACCATAGCATCCTCAAAGTTAGAGATCGTGTTATATATCTCTCTGGCATCCCCGGGAGCTAGATCTAATGTAATGCTGAGCACGCAGCCGACCCTCAGTAAGAAGTCACTGACTGAATGAAGCTCATAAACATTGCTCAGAGGTCTACAGAGGGAAGACATTGTTTTAGAGCAGGAAAACTTTTCTGTCTTTGTGTCACTGTTGTGGGACCAGAGGCTGTAGTGACTTTAATTCTTCAGGGTGCTTGGCAGCAAAGAATTTCTCCTGCCGCACGGTTTTTCTTTTCTTATTATGGTTTCTGCACTGAAAACCGTTGGGAGGTTCAAACTTCAATTCCATGTTCGCTTCCTGGGATTTGGTGGGTATTAAAAACACACCTGAGGAGACTGTGGTAGAGACTGTGATGTGCTGTCCAGATCCTCCTTTAAGGAAGGATTTGTTGCTCCACCTGTTGGGGGGGGGGGCACTATTGTCACCAGCCTTCACCTGTCAGCCCCTGCTGGGACTGCCTGAACTGCAGTGAGCTGCAGTGAGCTGCCCTGCCTCCACAGGTGGCACCCTTTCCTGGAATGGTCTGCATTCAATGATTGATCAGTGAAGGTTTGAAGTCCTGGCCATCTTGATCCAACTCAGGACAACTCTGAAGGGGCCTCATGCATCAGAGCTGTCCATTGAGTTGTTGGGGTTGTCATGAGTCAGGATTAGGACTCAACTTCTTTTGCCAAATCCTGCTTTCCTTTCTTTCCTTCCTCCAGTGTTGAATTTTAGGGTTCTCCTAGGTAAACATTTTTGCACATTAAACTCTGTCTTAGAATCTGCTTCCTGCAGAAACCAGCTTGAGACAGAGAAGATTGGTGAGCCATGGAGATGTGGAGAGAAGGAAGGGCTTAGTGGGTTCATGTGAAGAAGGTGAATCCTGTATGACCCTGTAAGAACATAAATGAATAGAATGTGTTTGGCTGTGGTCTGTTACAGCTGGCTGTGCGTTACACAGAGAATGTCTGGATAGGTCTTGTGGTGTTGCTACGCACCATTTATGCCTCCTACACCTTGAGGGTGATAAAAAGGAAGGGGCAAAGGCTGGAGAGGGCTCCTCAGAGCTACTTGGGGCTGCTCAGTGTTCGTTCAGCTGCTTAATATTTTTCCAGTTCTTCTTCCTTTAAAGCCAAGAAGATGGTTTATTTGCTTTTATAATATTTGCACGATCTGGATCATTCTTAATCCAGTGAATGGGGCCCGTGTGCATCGTGATGGCCCTCCTGTTTTCTCCCTAACATTGCTGGTAATCCCTGAACTTCTGATTGAGTTCATGACATTTCTTTTTTTTTTTCATTTCCACCCAGATTCAAGCCTGGTAATAAAGACTTTAGGTGGTCATTGGTTTACTCTTTTAATCTTCCTTTCTTTCCTGGAACCAAAGGCACAGGCCTTCTTCTAATTAGCATCATTTTGGTTCTGATGTCCACAGTGGCAAGCTCGGGACTCCATTTGCTCATATATGTTCCCTGTCACTTAGATGAATTTTGGGGCACTCCTGGCACCAGACCTCCCTCTGGAGTTTCCTCAGCAGGACTAATTTGATATATTGCCTCAACAAATCCCATCAGCCCTGCCCGATTTGGAACTGAGGGTAAAGATAGTTTATAGGGGCAATAACAACATAACTGTTCTGTCTGAGACAGGCAAATAATTTCCTCTCTGCACCAGTCCAATACTATTTCCCTTAATCTTCTTAATGCCTGAGAAGCTGCTGCTTCCAATGTCCTTAAAGTCATTTTCTCCCCTGAAGGTTAATACCCTGTGGGGAGAGCAGGCCCATCATTTCTGCTCCTTTGGGCAGGCAGCCTATTTTCTTTAGTTTCATTTGGCATTATATTAAAATGGCTCAGTGTTAAAACACGTGATTCATAATCATTGATGGCATGGGTTAAGCTAAGACCCCACATTACCTCATCCAGGGGTCCTTTAAGACAGAACCAGGCTGGCGACCTGAGTCCTCCTGGGTCTCTTTCCCACTGGGACTGCTGATGACCCATTAGACTACTCACTGGGCTTCTAGGCCCCAGTCTCTCTTGGTGCCTGACTCAACTTTATTCCCATTTCTTCCATATTCCCACAAGGTTTGTTCCTTACCTTTCTCCCTACACTGAGTTTCCTGTCTTTCCACCCTTCCTTAACTTCCCTGGAAAGGACTTCACTCCAGTCAACTGACATCGTCCGTCTCTGAGTAATTCCGGTTTAGGGGAAAGGGGAGCCAAGGCTGGACTGGTGCGAGTGCCTCCCTGAATCTTTAGTGACTTCACTGAAATCTACTTTGTTTCACTGTTTAATCAATGCCTCCATTCTCAAATCTTAAAAACCCTCTTTTCTGTCTAAAACAGTTCCTATATTTAATAGAAACATTCACAGTTCTGGTGTGCCTGTCCAGCTAGCCTAGTATTTTCTCAGCTGTCCTCTTGGATGAAGACCTGCTGTTCTCTGTTGCCAACACTTCTTGATGGAAAAGGACCGGGACACCCTGACCCGGAAACCCTCTGCCTATAACTGCTTCCTCCAGGTTTCTACTGGGGTTTTTTTCAGAGTCATTTTTGGTGAACTTAAAATGGGATTTTTTGGTAACTTTATGGTAATCCTCTATGTGGTACATGAATAACTAGATCATAAAACTTTAACTATAGAGGATTATTTGTATTATTTATAATACTCCCCTTCCATTTTTTACTGAATGGCTTAGTTTCATTCACAAAGAGGGTATGCGCTGTTGAGATTTTTCAATTAGTTGTCTTTTTAGTGATCTCTCTTATATTAGCTATTAATGTCTGGATCCAAATGCTGTCAGGGTTTTAGGCAAGTTTCTTAAAAAACCGCAAAGGTGTATTTCAGGAGTTGGGGCTGGAAGTTTCATACTTCTCATCTCCTTTCGGCTGTGTGATCCAATCAGTTGTGGCTTTGGCCTTCTCTGCCTCTCTTTGGCTATCTGGGCCTTAGTTTATCTATGAACAAAATGAGTGTTTTGTACCAGATGACCTCTAAATTCCTTTCCAGACCTGACATTCTATGTGTCTATGATAATGATCTACATTTTGAAGTTTTGGGTTAGACATTCCAAGTCATATTTGCATATACCATTTTGAAAAGCATTACACTTCCTTTTGTTCAGAAATATTTTTTTCCACACCCTGCTTGGAGAATTGCTAGAGAGAGGATCTCTCAAATGAGACTCAGATGGAAGAAGAAGAGGAGTAAGGGAGAATTGAGTTTCAAGAATTGAATGAACACTTTACAGATTGTAAACAGCTATCATCCAGTGGGCCCTGAATGCTGGGAAAGGAAAAAAAAATGTAGAACAAAGATTTGGTTCCAAAAATGGGGTATGTGTGAGTAAGGAGTGTACTATTGATTCTCTCCACTGCAGTGGACTCAATGCTAAGGATTTCTCTACCCAAAACAACAGCTCTGTCACCTTGATCTTAAATCCTTCCCTTGTCCTTCCTCAGTAATATATTTGATCAAACATTTTACACACACACACACACACACACACACACACACACACGTATATATAATAAATACATTTATATTTATAATTTATCAAATCAGAGAGAAATCACATATATCTTGGATATATATTATATAAATATATATGCATTAGCTATCTCTCTGTTTTGGTAGCTAAATTACAGTAAGTACAACATCCTGTTATTTATGCTAGGTAGAAATAAAAAGCTTTCCATGGAATAGAGAGTTGGCTTTCATAGACATTTATTTTTCATGTCACATTTCTTTTCTACACTGGCTTCTCATCTGAGTCCAGGCAGATCTTTCTTTTTTGAATTTCTGATAACTAAGGACATTTGTGCCTGTCTGTGTAATCTCTTCAAACCTTATAATCCAGTTAAGAATGCCCATCTCACATATTGAGCAGTAATTGATTCTCTTAATAGGCATTTCCATGAACCAGTCTCTCTCTTTCCCAGACATTTTTTATCTGTCTAGACAAGTTTCTTTCAATAGCTGTCTACAGCTTTCAAGCCTTTTATCCCCCCCCCCCCATACCTGTTTCACTTCCGTCTGTTGTACTCTTGGTGACTTCTACTTGCCTCCAAGCCCTCTGTCCTCTGTCCCCAATCCTATTTCCAGTGTCTTTGTCTCCAGTTCAAGAATTCATTCTCTTGCTCACTGATTTCTTTTTGGTCATTAAATTATAATTTTAACATTTCTAAATATGATGTTTACAATTAATGTCGCTTCTACCCCATGCTGGAGCAAAGATATCTATACAATATTATTTCAGACATGTACATCTATATTTTGGGAAGACATATTTCTTCCATGGGTTCTGGAAGAATAAGCTTTTTTGCAGTGCTGATGGACTGACTATCTAAATGAAATAATATTTTTAAGACACCTAGCTTGGGGTTAGACTTCTAGAAGGTACTCTGTAAATAAATGATGATACCCTTTCACTGTCATTGTGGACTTTCATAAACCACAGCTGGTGAATCAGGGAAGATGTTTTGCTCAAGAAGGTTCACTTGCCTGGATCCCTCACTTCATACCGTTAGTGTCTATTCTGCCTATTCACAAGGCCCCCATAGACACGCTTCTCATTTTCTCATGGCACGAAACAGGATTTATGTTTCCACAAATAAAGCCTTTCAAGAGAGATTCACTCTCATTACCAGGTCCAGAATTCCCATGGAAGGAATCTTGTATGAGGTCCTCACTTCCTGAACTATCCAAAAGGTTTAGGTCTTGGGGAAGATGGGATTAACCAAATTTAGATTTCGAAAGGGGGCATCTGCAGTATACATTCCACAGAGAGGGCAGAGAATTAAATCTCTCCCAGGCAACTATTCATACCTTTTGCTTTCTTCTTTGTTTGTTTGGGTTGTTTCTTTTAAGATTTTATTTATTTATTTATTTGAGAGAGAGAAAGAGCCAGTGTGAGCATGAGTGGGGGAAAGGGCAGAGGGAGGGGGAGAGAGAATCTCAGGCAGACTCCTCACTAAGTGTGGATCCCGACTCTGGGCTGGATCTCATGACCGTAAGATCATGACCTGAACCAAAATCAAGAGTCTGATGCTTGATCGACTGAGCCACCCAGGCACTCCCTTTTTGCTTTCTTCTGAAGCCTCCAACATCACCTTTCCATTTCTCAGTCTCAGCCTTGCTTTTCATTTCACTGAAACATAAAAGCAATTTAAAAAGAGAATTTGACATGTTCTGTTAGTATATCAAATATTTCTTTTCTTTTCCTTAACTCCAATAACCATGGTTGATCTGTCCTTCTTTATTCTGTCTAAAGACATTTCCTGTACTTTATCATTAGTTCCCATTTTCTCTGTGACTCCAGGACTTCTCTCCTACTGCATCATCAGTTTTCACTCTCACTATATAATTCCCATCAGCATATAAATGAACCATAAAATCTTACGTTTAAAAAAATCCTCCCTTGACCTACATGTTCCTCCAGCTATGACTCCATCTTTCTGCTCCTCTTGGAAAACCCTCTTAGAAGAGTTACCCACGTTCTATGTTCTCAGCCACTCTCCTTCCATTCTTCTTGAACCTCCTACTGCTAAGCTTTCTTCCCCATTACTTCTCATGGTCACCAATGACTGAAAGTTGTTAGATTCAAAGGTAAATTTCAGTCTTCATTATATTTTAACCATCAGCAGCATTTGTCACAATTGATCATTTCTTCCTTCTTAAGACACTTTTTTTAAAAACCAGGTATACAGGGAATTAATTTGGTTAATTAAAATATTAGAACTCAACACATTCTACACAAAGCAGTACTAAAATCCGTTAAATACTTCTTGGTCAAAATATAGATGATAATATTTGAGATCTATTCTGATTCTGCTGATAAATGAACTGAGAGTTGTGCCTTTCACCGTTTTTAAAACTGAGGCTTAATATTTAATAAATCTGGATGTGCAATAAGCTAATGCCCCTTCAGAGAGGAGTTAATTTTTCTCTGCTATCTGAGAATGTTCATTTATTTATACCACATAAACCATTACTCAAGATCTATAACTCCGACTTCCATAAAGAAGCATCATACTCTTAATGGACTGGTGATCCTTTAGCCTAATCCACAAAAAATAAAACAGTTCTTTTCTAAAATACAGGATGTTCCCCCCTCTTAACTCTTAACGCAGTAGAAAGATGTCCTGAACACCTACTTTCTGATGTTACATCACTGTTATAGGTCCACCAACACAACACATGCTGATTTAAATTCACACTATACATTTTTAGTGATTACATCTTATAGTGGTTACCATATAAATGTTTGCTGTTATTATTTCTAGGCATCTCAAACATACCACATTTAAAATTAAACATTTTATTGTTCATCTTTTTCTCACCTTCAAACCACAAAAGGAAGGCATAGACAATTAAATACTTTCCCAATTAGTTCTCCTTTCTTCTCAACCTCCAAATCTCTTCTCCATTTTACTCTTAGACCGCAGTCTTGCTTCTTATTTCACTGAAAAAACCTATTCCTCGTGCTGACTTTTCCAACTCAAGTGAAGGCAATTCTTTTCTCCCAGGTACATAGACCAAAATACTTGGTGTCAGAATTGATCCATTTTTCTTATTATAACTCATGTCTAATCTGTCAGCAAATCCAGTTGGTTTTACAGAATTCGGTAATTTTCACCATGGCTACCACCTATACCAAGAAATGTCCAATTACCTCTTGACTGAACAACCTCAAGTGGATAGCTGACCTCCCAGTGTCCTCCTTTGCTCCTCTTCAGTTTTTTTTTTTTTTTAATCCTTAGAGCAGCCTGAGTATTTATTGTCTGCTTTTCTTACTAGAGTGTCACTACAGTGAGAACAGGAACCTTTCCCCTTTCATTCACTGCTATTTTCCTAGCACCTAGGACTATGCCTGGCATATAGTAGGCACTCAAAGCAATGTTAGTTGAAAGATCTGCTAATTTGTGAGCTCCTTGTCAAACAAGGACCTTGGCACATCAACTTGTATTTCTTGTGTATAATGCATTGTAGGCAAAGAGCAGGTGCTCAAAATATATTTGTTCAATGAATCCCTGAGTTACTGGAGAGTAATACAAGTAAAGTACAAATTCCTCTCTAGCTCCTTTTACAGGTTGTCTTTTGTTCCCTTCGTTGTAAGGGCACTATAAAAAGTCAAAGGGATAAATCTCTCCAGAATTAATAAAGGATCATTTGTTAGGATCAAGATCTGCAGATCACAGTGGATAAGAAAGGCTGGAGGTAGGGATTTGATTCAGTAGGGAGCACCAGAACAGTGCTGCCTGGGAGATTATTTGCTGGGAGATGAGGTCACGGACTCTACATGGGAGGTTAAAACACCTGTTGCGGCAGGATAATGGGGTCTATGAGTTTTCAGAAGCTGAAGAAAAAAATACCCTGAGACTTTAACATAGTGAGAAATAGATGTTTTCCCATCTTTTATCCATTCATTCTTAACATTCTATTTGCTCCATTCCTTCTTTCTTTCCTTCATTCATCTACTTGTATCGAGCACTTACTATGTGTCAAACATATGATAAGGTGAAGAGACAGACAAGATTCTTGTACCTATAAAGTAGATGGTACTGGATTGGGTGGGGGCAGGAGGAGACAGGCTGAGAAGTACAAACAGAATAAGGTGATAAAAGCTTTAATGTGGTTATAAGAAGATGTAGATACACCCAAAGTGCCATTCCCATACAAGTGGAGGAGTCTCTAAATGAGACTGTGGGAAAGAGGACGTTTCCCAGGAGAGTTTGAGATTTGCTCTGAATTTTAAAGATTGAATAGGAAGCTTCTAGCTGATAGAAAGGAGAAAGGCATTCTGGATAGAGGCGATAGCAATGTGGATATGCTGAGAGTACAACAGGGTATGTTCTGGAAACTGCACTGGTCCCACGTGTTTAGGGAAGAGACATGTGAGAGTGATTAAGGAAATGAAACTAAAGGTGGGCAGAAACCAAATTATGACGTTCATAGAAACTAAATGAGGAGTCTAAACTTATTCTGGGTGCTTCAGGAAGTAATTTTAGGATTATAATCAAGAAAGCAAAATAACTACTCAGATTTGTGTTGTATAGTAAGGTAACATTAATAAAGGCAGAGTTTCTTTCTTGAGAATTTTTGTGCCAGGCAATGCTTAAGACCTACTCATTTAATTCTTCTAACAAATCCCTGGAAAAGTATTATTAGGCTCATTCTGACATTAAGGAGACAGAAATTTAGACAAATTCCTATAGGGATAGGGGAATTCTCAGAATTCTCAGACCTCTCACTCAAAATTCTGAAATTCTTTATCACCACTACCACAGTTGTGCCTAGAATAGAGGAGGAGAGTGGCAGGGTTGGTGCAGGGAGACTAGTTAGCACACTATTTCACTAAATCTGGAGGGAAATAAGATTGTGAACTGTAACAATGGCAGTGAAGATGAGAGAAAAGACGATTTTGAGACAAATGAAGGAGATATAATTTATAGGATGGTGACTAACTAGATGTGGAAGAGCAAGCAAAAGAATGAATATGAGGTTTATGGTCATGGTAAGTGGGTGGGAGTTAGAGCCATTCATAGAAATAGAGGTAGATCAGGCCTGGAAGGGGTTAGATGTGTTGAGTTTGAGGGGCTTGAACATGGGCAGTTGGATATACAGATTGAATCCTCATAGAGGGCTATGAGCTGGAGGACAACTGTCAGCACATAAACATGGATAATTGGCCAAATGATGGTTGGTAGCATAATTATAGCAGAGGGTTTAGGATAGAGCTATGGAAACTAAACATTTAGTGGATTACAAGGGGAAGAAAACCTGCAAAAAGAGTCTGAAAGGGAAGAGAAGGAAAATAGGAATAAAGTGAGAAGATAGAGATCCCAGACCCAGGAGGGATTCCAGATTGAGAAGATGGGCTACAATGAAAAATATTACAACAAGGACAAGTAAGGTAAGAACAAAAATGTCCATTTTATTTGATGTTATTAGGCTCATCTTTCAACTTATCCAAAGAAATCTACTTGGTAAGGAAGCTGGTGAACCCATGTGACAGATGGAGGGAGTAGTGGAAAGAAAGTGAGGGATTGGAGCAGCCCAAGGGTAGGCAAGTGAGGTGTGCAATGCTGGCTAGAGCAGGTTGGGATTATGGGAAGGATTTTTGGGAAGGGCTATGGAAGTCATGTGGGAGGGATGAACTCCAAGGAAATGTTGGAAAGACGATTCTTAAATAGCGATTATGTTGGGAACCTCAGAAATAGATCTTTGGCTTGTTTGAAATGTGCATGTGAGGTAGAGGAGGGGTGCCATTTATGTATATCCTTTTAGCTTTATTCAGACTTGCAACCTGTACAAATATTGTTACCTCTTGAAGGACAAAATAGGCTTTTTAATTTCTTTCCTCCTTCCTTACCTTTCTTCTCTTCTATCAGCTGAAGCATAGGAACTTGGAGAATAGAAGTTGTGGTTGTAATTCACCGCCAGTAAATTTTTTTCTTCCAGTAAGTTAGTATTAGCAGTTCCTACCAGAGTGCTGCCAGGGGAAGATTTTGAGCTGGACTAGGATGCCTGTTTAATACTTTGAGGTACAAAGTTATCAACAATGTCAAACTGACTTTCTATTTCCATTAGCCTTGATCCCTCCCTTCGAAGCAGTCTGTGTCCTTGATCCCAGCTTTCGTTCTCTTGAGTGAAAGACTGAACAACTTCCTAGTTTAGGTGTTTCCATACAAGGATTAGGAAATAGCTTCTCTCTCTCTTAACTAGAGTAGGGGCACAGGAATTTATAATCCCATGGAGGGATCATCATGAACCTTATCGTCATCTTTACGTTCAAAAGTAAAGACTTTAAATAAGTTGGAGTTCATTGATTTCAGAAGCATTTGATTGCAATGAGGACGGGTGGGGAGGGAGTGGACAGAGCAGGGGTAAAATGGATGGAAACTTCCTCAGATGGAGTTGTGTTTTTATACCTCCGAGACTGAGGATGCTGGAAGATGCAGAATACTAGGTTGGCTCTGTCCTTTGGTACTTGTATGTAGACTAACTTTTTCCAAGGGTAATTGTGGCAGTCTGCACTTTCTTCACATCTGAGTGCCAGTGGCTTCACTCATAGGCCCGGAACCAGTGGCATTTGCTTGTTCTGCCAGGGGTTTATGCCAACCCTACCTGGAATCTGTGGTTGTTCTGGTAAGGAGGACTTTGGTGCTCTCGCTGGGCACCAAGGAATGTCTAAAAACTCAACGAACTCTTCACACTGGCTACTGTGGAGACTCAATGGTAGTTTGAAAGCTGGTACTGACTGAGCTATAACTTGCAAGTTAGTCAATCAATAACTAGTGTTTGGGAGCCTTAGCACAGCTTGGCGAAAGCATGACCAGCTGTGGTGAGTCGTTTGTTACATTTAAAAATTGAAGTTTGCCTGCCCTCCTGTTTTCTCAAGAAGCTCACGGTGCTGAAGTCACTGATTACTTGCACACTTGTATCATGCTCGCTAATTATTAACAATAACAACTAAAACTTGTATTTGCTTACTATTTATACTTTCCCACATGTTACCTTATTTGAAGCTCATAACATTGAAGAGAAGGTAATTAATATTGCTAATTTAGAGATGGGAAGAACAAGGCTCAGCATATGTTAAGTGCTATGGCTAAAGTCACATTGCTGGTAAAAGGCCAAGGGGAACTTCGTTTTCTGTCTTCCATGGCGTTTCTCTGCCCATGGTTGCTCCTACCCCGGTGTCAGGAATCTTTCAGGGTTATAGCACCCAGTAAAATCAGTAGGTTCCTGGGGTTAGGCGTTGCAGGGCAAATAGAGCTTGGAGGTTGCTGGAGAATGAGTTTCTTAACATCGGTCAGCCTTGAGGTCAAATGCAATATTAGTAACACTAAATAGTTTTGCCCTTGAGAAATTGAAACCCCATCACCTCTAACCAGACATGGATGAAGCATGTTCTCAGGTCTCATGAAGGATTTAGCACATTCTATTTTTATGTAAAGCATGGGAGCCTTAATATGTATTTTTGCATATTTCCCACAAAAGCCTGTAAAGGAAGAGTAAAAATAAGAATAATTGGAACAAAATCAGTAAGTTACCAATAACCTTTTTTCTATAATTCAAGCATAGAGTTTCTCATTAGCCAATCTTCTAAAGGAAACAGATTTTTAAAAATGAAGTAATTTTTAATATATAGCTTATTAAAAATACTGTATTGGTTGAGTAAATAATGGTGCGTCCACACAACGAGTCAGTGCAGAGTCTTTAAACTTGATGATGCTGAAAATATCTAATGAAACAGAAACACATACACAATATATTGTTATTTTTTTTAAAAAGAAGCATATACAGCAATATGAATGTGTACGTGTTTATGTGTGTGTGTGTGTCTAGAGAGAGAAGGAGAAATAGGGACAGGACTGGAAGGATACATACAGATGCTTAACCAGTTGCTACCTCTGGCTCAGGGATGTGCGGGTTGGGTTATCTGGGAAGCAGACATTGTGACACAGGAGTGCACAAAGATTATTGGGGATTCCACAAATCGCGTTGGGAAAACTAAATATCTACATGCAAAAGAAAGAAAGTGGATCCCTCCCCCCATGAAAAGGAAAGAAGTTGGACCCTTACCGTATGCAAAACTTAATTCAAATGGATCGAGCGCCTAAATGTAAGACTTGAAACTCTAAAACTGTTAGAAGAAAACGGGAAAGCTTGTTAGTGTTGGATTTGATGGTGTTCTTAGATATGACACCAAAAGCACAGGCTACGAAAATAAAAATAGATAAGTTGAATTCCATCAAAATTAAAAACCCATGCATCAAAGGACACAATCAATACTGCAAAAAGGCAACCTATGGAAAAGGAGAAAATATTTGCAAATTATATATTTGATATGAATTAAGCATTGAGAATATATAAATAACTCCTACAACTCAACAAACAAATAATCCAATTAAAAATGGGCAAAGGACTTGAATAGACAATTTTCCAAAAAGGATATTCAAATGCCCAGCAAGCATATTGAAAGATGCTCAACATCACTAATCATTAGGGAAATGCGAATCAAACCCACAATGGCATACAATCTCACACTCATTAGGATGGCTGCTATCAATCAATCAATCATCGATAACAAATGTTGATGAGGATGTGGAGAAAATCAAATCCTTGTGCAGTATTGGTGGGAATGCAAAATAGTCCAGCCACTATGAAAAACGATATGGTAGCTCCTCAAAAACCAAAAATTTTTTTACTGTATGATACAGCCATTCCATTTCTGAGTATATTTCCAAGAGAAGCAGAAGCAGAGTCTCAAAGCAATATTTGCTTCTCCATATCCATAGCAGCATCATTCACAAAAGCCAAAAGGTGGAAGCAACTCATGGACAATGAATGGGTAAACATGTAATAATGTTTAGCCTAAAAAGGGAAGGAAATTTTGACACATGCTACGACATTATATTAAGTGAAATAAGCTAGCCACAAAAAGACAAATACTACATGATTTCACTTGCATGAGGTATCTGGAGTAGTCAAATTCATAGAAACAGAAAGAATTGTGGTTCTGAGGGCCTGGGGGAGGAAAGGATGGGCCATTGTTGTTTAATGGGTACAGAGTTTTAATTTTGCAGAATGAAAGCTCTGAAGATTGGTTGCTCAACAATATATACTTAACACTACTGAACTGTGTACTTAAAAATGGCTAATAAGGTAAATTGCATGTTATGTGTATTTTCCCACAACTTAAAAAAGATTAGTGGGGAGTAATACCTGTTAAGGAAAAGAGGAGGAAGGAGAATTAGGTAGGGGAACTACCACACTGTGATGTAGGAGACTGTCTAGGAGAATTCTCATAGGAGTTCTGGAGCAAAGATTGCCTATTAGAGGGGGTCACTTTGGGTGGATACGAACAGGCCTTTGCATCACCTCTTGACGTTGGTTGTCATGAATTTGGCCACCATGACTTACTCAGTTATTGTCGGGGCCTGTCCTGAGATGAGTAGGACCTCTGCTTGAAAGCTGGCAGGTGCTGAAGGAGTTAACTGTTGGCGGCTGTCAGGCAGGCATGCTCCTTGAAGCTGGGCAGCAATTCCTTCTTTGAAAAGGGATCTGAGTGACAGACCTCCATGTTCCTCACATGGGAGTAAAAGGGAGTTTTATCTTCCTTCAGTTTGCATTTCTGTGTATCCCACATTTCTAACAATGAATAAAAATGACTTTAATAAAAAATAAATGAAAATTATTATACTCTATGGCAACCAGTAATCTTAGCTATCAAGCAAGTAGTATTAAATATCCATCTCAGATTATTATGTGCAGACCCCTACCATGTAAACAAACACATTCTATCCTAATAAATCAAGGAATTATGAATTCTTCTGTGAAGCTGAAAGATGTTTGTTCTGTCCTGTTGGTTGATATTTGTTAATTTGATCTTGGCATATGAAATGGGCATCACTTTAGATATTGCCTACTTTAATTTTATCTTACCAGGGTACAGAAGGCATTCAGATGGATTAATGCAAAAATATTAACCACAACACACAAACCTTGGAAAGTATCATTTTATTTCTGTTGAAACAATGAAGTTATTGGCTTAAAGCAGTGGTGGAGACTTCCAAAGCAGGCAAACACAGATGCAGGAAGACAGTCAGGTATGGTCATCCAGTAATGCTGTTAAAAAATTGTCAGATCCTCACATGAAAGGAAACTTCTGAGAAGAAGATGCAAGTGAAATCATCAGAGTGACAGCTCTTTTAACTTTGAATTATTTATGGGTTATGTACCTGCATCTTGGGTAGGCTGGTGTCAAGAGGGCTTCATTCACAAAAGAATTTTAAAAATCCCTAATTTCAATGAAAGGAAGATGAACTAAGGGAGCAAGAAACTTGTAGAGAGAATTACAGATCCAGAGGCTGAGAGAAATGCAGTGCTGTTGGCTTTTCTACATCTGTCAGGAATAACTGCATTGAGGTATTGGGAATTCATTCATACAAAATTACTTGAGTAAAAAATTACTTTTTCCTACAAACTCACAAAATAGAGGATCGATATACTGCCAGAAGATAGAAAACTCTGAGTAATAAGACATATCAAACTAAAACTGTTCCTGCTGTACACTTTGGAGACCTGGTTTTATGTCTAATTAAGCAACTGAAATGATTTATGGACTTTAACATTTACTTTAAAAGTGGAATTTGAAGGGCAAATCTGTCTTTCTAAATTTTACCAGTTCAAACATGAATCTTAAGTCATCAGTGGTGAGACTCAATAAAATCTCCGGTTAAATGACTCTCCTGAGTTTGGATAAGGCTAAACTGATCACAGTGTAATTTACTAAAATTTGGCAAGATTTTCAAGCTCTCTTAACCTTGTGGGGGTTTAGGAGGGTCTTTGTTTTGTTTTGTTTCTGTTTTTGTTTTGCATGCATTAAAAAAATGTCTATTCCATGATAGGCACTGTTCTAAGTTTTCATGATATGGCAGTGAATAAAACCAAACAAAAGTTTCTGACCTCAGGGAGTTTAGCACCTAGTGGGGAGAGTGGAAAAGCCATAAATAAAACACAGAAGTGAATAAGTTGTTATAGTAGACATGATAAGTGTCATGGAACAGAACAAAGGAGGAAAAATGTAGAGGCTGATAAGTGCTGTGGAAAGGAACAAAGGAGAAGTGCAGTTCTAAATCCGTAGAACAGGGAAAGCCTCACTGAGAAGGTAACATTTGAGCAAAGACTTGAAAGAGGCTCCAGGGTGAGTGATGTGCCTGTCTAGGGAGAGGGCTGTAGGTAGGGAAAATAGCATGTGCAAAGGCCCTGCATCAGTCTGAACAGGATGCCAATGACACAATCAAATGGGGTACTTTGAGGAGAGTTGAAAAAAAGTGATTATTTACAGAGATGTGCACAGGTTGTAGGAGAAATGACAAAGGACAGTACAGTATTCAGGAGCAAAAGACAGTGGAGCCCCATGATCATCACTGAGCTTGAGTGGGTGACTGGTAAGTGGTTATTGGAACTGAGAGTAATGAACAGCTGTGTCAAAAGTCTGTCTGCCTAACAGGAGCTGTGTGACCTAAGGTTGAGGAATGCTGCAGCTGCAACACTGCAGGAAGGAAGCACACAGGGAAGGAGAGAAAATGAAAGACTAACCTCACTTTCATCCCTCCTTCAGATCTTCTGCTGGGCTCCCCATTGACCACATGAAAATTAAGAAAGAGAAACCTCACTACTGTGGACTCCAGGGGCTAGAAGGGGAGGCTGGAAAGGGGAGTTGTGCCATCCAGTGTTAATTAGAGGAAGAATTGGACCCCAATAGAAGAACCTCATTAGGAAAGAATCATCAATTACAGGCCCTAACAGGGAAAGATGTATATGGCATGTTCTAGAAAAACTGACTATCCCTGAAACTCAACAAATGAGAAACTATCATCACCCTGAACTCTTGCTTTTCTCCAATGGGCTTTCATTCAAAACAACCTCTCTCAACTTCCTCCTTCTTCTCTATAAAATAACATTCCTCTTTTTTGTTTGTTGGACTTGTCTGTAATTTTGTCATAGCTTGAATGTCCCAAATTGCACTTATCTGTTATTCCCAAATAAACCTCTTGTTGCTGGTAAAATAACAGACTGATTTATTTTTAAGGTTAGTAGCCAAATCCACCTGGAAGCAGAGGGCCAGAGAGATCACTGTGGTAGGTCATAAAGTTTATCCTTCCAGGGCACAGAGCAGGGATGAGAAGGGTGGAGACTAGGTCTCGAGCGGTGAATGGAAAACTTATTTTGCAAGCTCTGAGGTGAGATTATGGCTGATGTGAAGAGAAATAGCAAGGATGCCATTGTAATTCAGAGAAGGGATCGTATAGAAGAATACCAGGCAGTGAGGTCAGAGAACTAACAGATTAGAATTTGATGGACATTATCAGGGATTGTAAAGCCCTTAGCTCTTACTATGAGTGAAAGAGGGAGCTATTGGAGAGTTCTATGTGAAAAGGTGACAAGAGCTGGTGTGCCTTAGAAGTGTATCACTGGATGTTGAGTTAAGAATAGACTCTGGTGAGGAGGCTGAGTGATGGACATTAGGGAGGGTATGTGTTGTGGTGAGCCCTGGGTGTTGTGTAAGACTGATGAATACCTTTACCCCTGAAATAAATAATACATTATATGTTAATTGAAAAAATAGACTCTGGTGAGACAAAGGTGGACTCATGAGATCAATGAGGATGCTATTGCTTAATTCGGGCAAGAGAAATGGCAGTTTACAGGTGGACACAGTGAACTGGGTGTATCTATGTGATAGAGGGAAACAGAGGAATCAAGGATGACTTCAAGTAGGAAGGACAGAGTTGCTGTTGATTGATTTGGGAGAGACTGTGGAAGAACCACTGTTTTTGAGGAAATCTCAGCAATCAGTTCAGCGTGTTGCATTTGAGGTTGTCTGTTAGGTCACAGTGAGTAGGCAGTTGGCTTTATCTGAGTCTTGAGCTTAGGAGGAAGGTCTCACTGGGAGATAGAAATTTTGTAGATGTTAGTGTTAGAAGGTATTCAAAACCATTAGACGAAATGAGATCACCTAAGGAGTGAGCATGGAGAGAACAGAGAGGGAGGTGCAGAACTCGGGTTTGGAAAAGCCAACAGAAGGGACGGAAGGAACTTCCCATGTAGCAGGGAGAAAAAAATAAAAAGAAAAGGAAGTGAAGAAAGTGTTTGCAGGAGGAGGGAATGATCAACAGTGATGATCAATGATCAATCGCTGCTGATAAATCAAGTACAATGATGATGGAGAAGCTACTTAGCCATTGGGTTTAGTAGCATGGAGGTCATCAGTTCCTTGATACACCCAGATTTCATAGAGTAGTGGGGGGAATGGGTTTAATGACAATGGGGATAGAAAGAAATGCACTGGAAATAATTAGTATAGATTTCTCTTAAGAGTATTTTGCTGTAAAGGTGAGCAGAAAAATAGGGCAGTAACTGGAGAGGAAAATAGGGCAGTAACTGGAGAGTCAAAGGAGATTTTTTTTTTAAACAAGAGCTAGAACAGCATGTTTTAGGAAATTGGAAATGAGCTAGTGAAAAAGACAAGTTGAAGATGCAAAAGAAAGAATAGAGAAGAGAATTGCTGAAAAAATGTCCTTGAGGAAGCAAGAGGGGGTGGAAGCCTTGATGAAATTGACAGATTGTCTTAGATACGGCTATGGACCTTCCATTCATAGCAGTGGTTTCCAAACTTTTGTATTAGAATCACCTGGGGAGCTTTTAAAACCCCTGAGATCTACATCTCATCCCCTAAAATTTAAAACAGACTATCTGGGAGAGGACCCAGCATAATTTAAAAAAATGTTTCCCAGATGGCTTACAAGTTTTAGCAGGTATCAAATCACTTGGGGAATTTGATTGCCAGCCCTACTCCCAGGGTTTCTGATTCAGTACGTCTGAATCCATCTGAGGATTTGCATTTCTGATATCCCTGGTGACACTGATGCTGCTGGGCTGGGGACAACTCTTTAAGGATCACCGATGTACAGTAATAGGAGCAAAGTTATAGTGCATGGGGGCCAATGCTGGTGAGTGGGTCAAGGTAGTGGTGGGAACTTGAGGAAGTTCTCTTCTTTTTATTTAAATATTCTCAGTAAAGTGAAAAGAAAGGTCATCATTTGGAAGTGTGAAAGGGTAGGAGGGTGTGGAAGATTCAAGGAGAGAGGAGAAGGTATCTTATAATCATTTAGTAAATGGGACTGTGAGCGGTCTAAGGAAATGTAACACAATTTTGGAGCAATTTTGGGGCATCAGTGAGGGTCTACTTGAAGTTGGAAGTCATAAATTTAAAATGAGACCAACCAGCATGTTTGGGCTTTTCACTCTAGCTACACTTAGTTGCATAGATGGAAGTGTCGATATGGTAGAGAGATGCATTTGACCAGGGTTCAAGTTTTGCTAAAAGAGTGCAATAAAGTAAGAAGGGAGCCGAGGATGGGGAGGGTTCACAGGGGAGGATCTATAATGATTGAAATGGAATTGAAGTTTGGGTAAGGAGGAAGAGAAAGACATTAGGAGAATGAGTAGAAAGGGGGCAAGGTTAAAGGAATGAAGATTCATTGGAGCAGAAGGATTGTTGTATGTCAGAAAATAAGAGCGTTTGAAATTGAGATTAAGGGGGAGTTGCATTTATTTATTATGACAGGGCCTGACTTATGAACATGGGAGTGTGTGGTTGAGGAATTGTTGAGATTGTGATTATGGGGGAGAGGAGTTTAATGAGTCGAGAGCCCATGGTATTAAAAAAATCATTCATAAGAATATTGAAATCAGTAGGATGAAAGGTAGAAGTAGTTTTGGAAAGAGACTAACAGTAAGCTGGATGCTGAGGGTTTTTGCAAAACAAGAGGAATTCAAAGCTGGGGCTTTTGGGACGCATACAGTGGTGTGGAAGTGGCAATGAGAAGCAGGGACGACACCGTTCAAGCTCCCCACTTGTGGTATGGGGTTGTGGGAGAAGAACCATCCCTTGAGAGGGCTTTCGGGGCAGCATGCCCTCACAAAAATCCAGATACTCGTTAAACTAAGAAGGGCAATAAAGCCCCAGAGAGAGGTTGAGGTGGTTGGGTGTTTGGGGATGTTTGATCTGAGAACCAGAAGGCACATGGAAGAGTTTTAGGAGTTGGGGAAGAATTAATGGACTGGGACAGACTTGGGGATATGGAAAGATACGGAGGATTAGAGGAGGTGAAGTGTTTTTGCCAAGAGTCCCAGCCTCTTGGGATGATACATATAAATATTGCAAAGGGCTATAATGTGATGAATCCTGGCGGCCTCAAGGCAGAGAGTGGTGCTGAGTTTTCAAATGTAGAGAGATAGTGAGGGGTGGGGGCCTGGGACACCCCCCTTCACAGCTTCTGAGTGATGTGTGGAGGCCAGGGAGGGGTGGTGTTATTTTGAGTACATGAGGTTTTCTCTTGTCTCCTGAAGATGGAGTTTTGAGTCTATGGAGGGGGATGTTTACTCGGAGTGCCCAGCCAAAAATTATTTTAATTAAAGGAAATGATCTTGTAAGGGTTGCCAGACTCAGAGGAAAGGAACTCAAATGATTACGTGGAGAAGTGCTGCAGTGTTTTGGAAAGAGTTCACCCCTTATTTCTGGTAAAGAAATCCATAAACAGTGACATAAAAATGTAGGAGAATTCCCACCACCGATCCATCTCTTTGTTGGTTAATGTGGTTTCATTTTTCTAGCTTTTACAGATTTTGTCTTCAGTGTTTCTTATCCAAATTGGCCAAGTCGCTGCTTTGGCTTTGTACTACACCTTAGGAACAAGGCCATTACGGTTTCTTGGCAGAACCCCGATCTGTAGGCAATCTCAGATATTTTGTTTCAGTGTTCCTTTAAACCTTAATTTCTCAGGATTTGGTGGCATACAATTCATTCCAACTGGAATTTATTGAATTTTGGTATGCACGGTAATTGGTTATGTCCTCTGGGAGCTGCAGAAGAACTTTAAGATGCTGGGTAGCTTAAATGAAACTGAATGTTGCTTTGCATTTCTCAGCATTTTTTCCTGCTGAATGTTTCCAGATAATATCGAAAGTGCACCCTGAGCTTCAATTTGTTTTATTATGGCTATTATTAAAATTAGAATTTATAATTTAAGAGAAAGCCTGCACATTTAGAAACCCCCACCTATGAACATTGAATTGATTATAAGGCAGAAGCTATTTTATAGCTGTGACCAGAAAATCTAGGATACGTAAATAGGCTTCTCCTTCAGCTACTGCCACATATCTCTGTTCTTTATAGCAAAATTCCTGGAAAATGTTTTTTTTTAATATTTTATTTATTTCTGAGAGAGACAGAGAGAGAGAGCATATGAGCGGGGCAAGGAGCAGAGGGAGAGGGACAAGCAGACTCCATGCTGAGTGTGGAGCCCAGTGCGGAGTTCGATCCCAGGACCCTGAGATCAGGACCTGAGCCAAAACCAAGAGCTGGATGCTCAACCAACTGAGCCACCCAGGCGGCCCCCTGCAAAGTGTTTTTATCCTTGTTAACTACATTACCATTACCTTCTATGCTCTCTGGCATCTATTCTGTTCAGGCATTGCCCCTATATTATTCACGATCATTAAATGCTCTCTAGGTTGTCAATTTTTAGCTTCTAGCCTGATTTCTGTGCAGTGAATGTTTAGCCCTCATCTTGTTCTCTCACCACGTTTGACTCGGTTGATAATTTTTTCCATCTTGAAATACTGCTCTTGCCTTCTTGGATCTCACATTCTCTAATTTTCCTGCTTCTTCTGTGGAAATTCCTTATCAAACTCCTGTGCTGGCTCTTCTTGGTCTTGCAAGTCTGTAGGATGCTGTTAAAAACTCAGCACTGTCTTTGGCTCTCTTCTTTCTGAATAGACACTCTTGTATCAGGTGCTCTCATCAATCCTGTGGTTTTAAGAAGTATCAATAGAATGGTGTTTCTCCAATCTTCCTTTCTAGCTGTGAGCTCTCCTTAAACTCCAGACTCAAGTATTCAACTGCGGGACATCTCTGTTTAGATGCCTAGTGAACATCTCAAACTTCCCAGGCCCCCAAACTGAATCCTGATTTCCTCCTCTCTCCAGGAGTCCCCATTTCAATAAATGACAGCACCACTCATCCGGTTGCTCAGGCCCCACGATCATGGTTCTTTCTCTTATACCCAAAAGACGTTTGTAAATCCTCTGACTCTATCTCTGAACTAGGCTAAAATCCAACTACTTCTAAGCTCCTTGTCATTATTGCCCCGGTCAAAGCCTTCAGCTGGAGCCCCAAAAAAGGCCTTGTAATTCATCTTCCACTCTTGTGTTTCTCCTAGAGTCTAATTTGCATACAGAAAACAAAGTGACCTTTTAGAAAAGCCAATCAGATTGTGTCCCTTCTTATCTTAGAACTTTCCAAAAGACATTGCATGACATTGACTACAAAATACAAAGACAGGGCCCTACATTTCCGTCATGCTCACCCTGTCCCACGAGCCTCTGCCATGCTGGGCTTGCTGTTCCTTGAACACACTAGATACGTTTCTGCCTAGATCTGTGCCCTTGCTGTCTCCTTTGGCTACAATGCCTTCTGCCAAGATCTGTACAGACTTACTTTATTATTTTATTCCGTTCTCTGTGCAAATGTCATCTACTCAGAGAGGACTTCCTAGACTGTAGTCTTTGAATACTAACCCCCCACCTATCACCGGCTATCTTTCTGACTTTTTACTGCCTGACATTCAATTATGTGTTTATTTATTTTTGTTTTTTCCAATGGAACGTAAGCTTCCTAGAGTCAGGACTTTATTTCTCTGCTGTGCCTGGAGCACCTAGAACACTTTGAGCCTAGGAAAAATGGGATTACTGCTGGTGAGGTGAGCCAGAGTCGCATCTCCCTCCAGGGAGAGTTTTGAGAATGGTAAGCATTTGACAGATGGCCTGGAGTTATCTTCTTCTAATAGTTGTTATGGTCTAAGTGACTATTTCTGATCAGGAAATAGAACATTTAAAACATTTTATATTTTTATATTTTAGTGGTGATGTCTTATATCTTTATGGTGATGAACCAGACCCATAATAAGACTTAACAAATTTTTGTTTAGTAAATAAAGAATGTATATATATATATACATATATATATAATACACAGAGATCATGCTACAAATTACAAGATCTTCAGATAATTTCTTACTTTGCAACAACTATGCTTCTAACGTTAAAACTGTTATTTAAAGAAGTAAAAAAATACATTTCAGCTTATGTGAGTATCAGAATGATTGTAGCATTCTTTCTCTATGGCTTAGGTAGGTTTCAAGGCAAAGAACATCCTGTAAGTGAAAGAAAAATATGAGTGTATCTTAATTGACTAAAAATATGAACTCTTACCAGAAAGTGTTTTTCTGAATCCAAAAAATTTATTTTTTAGGATTCTGTAAACCTCAACTTCAACTTCAGGCAGTATTTGATTTGTTACTACAGAGTATGGCCCTTTTATTTTACTTTATTCACATTTTAGAAATAGCTTAATGAAATAACCTTATTTTAACCAGAAACAAAAATACGAACTCTTACAAATATACTTAAATTGTAGTTTGAGAACTATTTAAGACAAAAATTATGTGTGTTTTCAAGTTTCTACACATCAGGTAACTCCACATGACAGGAATTTCTTGCAAAACTACTTATCTACAGGAAAGACATATCCAAATATAAGCAATATAATTTATTCAATTTTGGAGTATTGTTTTCTTTCATTCTTGCATATAAAGAAAAGGTTTATTTATTTATTTTAGAGAGAGAGTTCGAGTGCAAGCGGGAAGGGCAAAGGGAGAGGGAGAGAGAATCTTAAGCAGACTTCCTGCAGAGCGTGGAGGCTTAAGGAGGCTCCATCTCAGGACCCTGAGATCATGATTGGAGCCGAAACCCAGAGTCAGATGCTCGACCAACTGTGCCACCCAGGCGCTCCTCTTGCATTTTTATCATACAAAGAAATTAGTGTTTGACATTCCTGGACATGAAATTCTGTTTCCTTTTTTCTGTGCTGATCACGTTAAATGCTTCCTTCTCTCCTTTGCATTTCACACAAAGCATAACCAGAACTGAGTGTGGACAGAGTCAGGGTTTGGAATGAGCATCAGTTAAGTTGTCAGGAAATGTGGTTTCTAGTCCCTGTTTTACCTCTCATTAGCCGTGTGACCTTGGGCAAAGCACCTAACCTCTCTAAAAAGAAGGCATTCTTGTTGGCCTCTAAGAGGGCTTTTCATTCTGCAAGTCTCTGGATTTATGGAGTTCCCCACAATTCATTCCAGGGTGAGATTTCCTCCCACTAAAGTACACCCCTCTTCAACATTGCACTCCATGGATGAGGCCCAAGTAAAGTGGTTTAAAATCTTTTGGGATTCTAAATTTTGGCCACTCTTTTTATTACTTCAACATTAACTCAATTCATATTCTTATGTTTTTAAAAAGTCAGCTCTTTATCAGGAAGTCACTTGGTTTGTGCAAAATATAAGCAGCATTCAACAAGACTTGGTTAATGTTATGTACCAGGATGAATGGGACAAATGGCATCTTTTTGCTGAGTTTAATATGCTGGCTCTAATATAGTTGAAGAATGTAGGACAAAATCCTGTTGTACTCAGAGAAGAGCATAAGTTCTAATATGTATTTTACATGTCAAAATTTTCATAGATGTCCAATTTTTCTAAAATCAACTTTACTGAAGTATAATTTACATTGTTATAATGTACACATTTTAAATGTACATTTCTTTGAATTGTGTCAAATGTATAAACCATGGACTATGGGTTGAATTTTGTCCCCTTCCCCCCGGAAGAGATATATTGGAGTCCTAAACCCTAGTACCTCAGAACGTGACCGTATTTGGAGGAAGAGTCTTTACAGAAATGCTCCAGTTAAAATAAGGTCATTAGGGCAGGCCCCAATTTAATATTACTGTTATCCTTATAAAAAGACTGAATTTGGACACAGAGACATGCACACAGGGAGAATGTCATAGGAAGACTGGAGTTACACTTCCAGAAGCCAAGCAACTACCACAAGCTTGGAGAAAGGCCCTGGTCAGAACCTTTAGTGCCTTCAGAGAAACATGGCTCTGTTAACACCCTGATCTCAGATTTCCAGCTGCCAGTATTGTGAGACAATGAACTTCCACTGTTTAGGCAACTCAGTTTTTGAGGTTTTATGATGGCGGACCTAGGAAACTAGGATATACTATGTAACCGTTACTCCAAATAAGATATAGAATATTCCCATAACCCCAGAAATTTCCCTGGTGTCTCCGTGTAGTCAATCTTTACTCCCTACTCCAGGCAAAACACTGATCTGATTTCTATCACTATAGATTAGTTTTGACTGTTTTCCACTTCATATAAGATCGTGCAGTATGTTCTTTTCTGTGCCTGGTTTCTTTCACTCAGCATGTTATTTTTGAGATCTATCCATGTTTTTGAGCATGTCAGTAGTTCATTCCTTTTTATTGTCAAGTATTTTCTACTGTCTGTGAATTGTTGCAACTCAACTGAGCGTAAATGTATGAGTCTGTTTCTGGATTCTCTATTCTGTTCCTCGACTATTTTGAAACACTATTTTATATGTTCTGCTACTCCAAGTAATATGAAAATAAATAATTAGTATGCTACCAAAATAAATTATTACTGAAATCCTAAAATAAATGGTTTGACCCAGTAAGTCAGTCAGTCACAAAAGATTAATATTATCAACATATCTTATTGTAGAGATAGCAAACGATGCCATCAAAGAGGCTGTTCAGTGGTACCATTTTGCCTATTGTGTGAGATCCAAATACTTGAAAATATTGACATATACCCTAATTTGGGGATATTCCTTCCTTTTGCTTCCTCTTTCTCCATACATGTGCTTTACTGAAAATCCTCTACACAATGAACCCTGCCATGCCTAGATGCAGAAAGTGATCCATTAAATATTTATGATATATCATAAAGCTTATACTTAACTTTTATCCACCTCCATTCAGATAATAATGACTCTTATTCTCCAAAAGTTGCTATAAAAATTTCTTAACATTTATGTGGTACTAGACCTCGGCATTATATGTTGATTTTACATTTTCCAACACACTCTACCCATTATAATCATGTCATTCTTCAACCTGTCCCTCATACATGTATGCACTTGTGACTTTTCATTTGGAATGTTCTATTCCACTGCTATCCACAAGGCCTTAAATGGTTTTCTTTTTCTTCTACAAACATTCCTTAACAGTCCTATTTGGCAGTGACCATTCACTTGGTCTACTGCAACAAGTACTATGAAGTACACATGTTGGACACTGTAAATATCTTTTGAAAGAATGAAAGAAATTAGCAAGCACATCAGTAAGATAGAATTTCAACTTGGTAATGTTTTTCTCCCCAACTCTTAAGTTCTATGAGGACAATGATAATTTCCTGAACATAAGGATCTTTTACATGAAAGGCTAATCTCCAGGGTTCAAACTGTATAATCATTCTAAAATGATTTTTTATGAGATCTCATTTTTAAAAACCATGCTCTGGTGATAATTTACAAGTAGTCCACCTTGATTGACGAGAAGGATACTTGGTGAAAAAATGTTAAGACATGGTCTACTGGATGTATGATCTGGGGGTGAGCTCTAGATTTTTGATGTCAGTCTGTAAGCTGCAGAGAACCATCAGAGGCTTTTAAACAGAGAAGCCAAGGACAGTTGTAAATTGAAAAAATGAAGTACTAGAAGGAAGCAATTACAAGAGTATTATAAGATTTAGGATTATGGGGATTTGGGAATCATGCATGACACCACTACACCAGCAGAGCTGATGGTTTAGTTACGAGGATTTGGAAGAGGCAGTAACAGAAGGAGAGACTAGAATAGACATATATTTAAAAGATAGGCTTATTAACCAGTTGGGTATAGGGGGTGGAGTGGAAAGGGATTCCAGAATGATGTAGACTATTCAGATTCCTACAACAAAATACCATAGACTGGGTGGTTTATAAACAGTAAGAATTTATTTCTTACAGTTCTGGAGGCTAAAAAGTCCAAGATTAATGTGCTGGCATAGTTGGTGTCTGTTAGTTGCCTGATTCCTGGTTCATAGTTCCTTCTTACTGTGTCCTCACATGGTGGAAAGGCAAGGGATCTCCCAATGGCCTCTTTTATAAGGGCACAAATCCTGTTCATGACAGTGCTACCCTCATGACCTAATTACCTCCATAGGACCCACTTCCAAATGCCATCATATTAAGGATGAGATTTGAACATATGGATTTTGTGGGGACACAAATATTCAGTGCATAGCACAAGACATCTTAGACTTTTTTAATTGCTAATTAATTTTTTAGACTTAGACTTTTTAAATTACTAATATTGTCAATGCTCCAATTCCTCTCCATTTAATCAATTAATTAATTAATTAATTAATTAATTAAAATATTTCATTTTTAGGTAATCTCTACCCTCAGTGTAGGGCTCAAACCCACAACACCAAGACCAAAAGTTGCATGGTCCACTGACCGAGCCAGCCAGGCACCCCCAGTTCCTCTCCATTTTACTTTCCCCTGTCCTCTTTTTTTTTCTTAGAGTGTAAAGGGAGCCATAAGGCCAGAACAGTGCCTTCAGAATTTGTCTCCATTAGATGGAGTCTCTGACAAATAATAGACATAGTCACTTTATTATGTAGGCCTTTTAAAGCGAAGTCTACTTTAGTAATGTTTTTATGTATAATCAAGTGACTTCATGTTCTATATATAAGGACAGAAGACTTACTTGGCTGAAAATCAAGAAAATGACACCATTTTGAAGGGAGAACAAAGTAAAACATACAATGTGGGAAGGATAGGAAGGAAAACATAGAGGAAGGCCTGTTGGTAATGTCATAATGCTTTTGAGCTAATGCTATCTTCTGTCAATGATTAGTATGCAGACATTATCTAACAATTGCTCTTAATAAATAACACTTCTGATGAGCCTGACATTCCACATTCCTTTTGGCTTCTCTGTACTTCATCGTATTTTGCTACGATTGGAAAGCTGTTCAGTCTGAAAGTAGCATATTCCCTATATGACTTAGGTAGAGAAGTAAAAAGAGCAACAAGGAAGAGATGAAGTAAAAGAGAAATAAAATGGAAATAAAAATGTCTCGCATTATCCTTATATAATCATAATTGTAGTGTGTGTTTGTAGCACTTAACATTCTTCACGTTTCACTTTCTTATTTTACGTTTATGGTAAGATTGAGAAAGCAACATCACCCCTCCTCATTTTACAGATAAAGGAACTGAGTCCCTGAACATTTGGGTAACGTCTAATATTTTATAATTTATGAGTGGCATGTCCTTATCTTGAATTTTGCTTCTTTAACTCTTTATTCAGGTTTCTTATTTCAATGTGTTTATTTGTTTTGGGTTTTTTTGATGGAGGTGGGGGGTGTAGCAGGAATAATTGGAGGATAAGCAGAGAAAGACACTGTCTTTTTCTAAACCAGTTTTCTCTCCTTTACTCCATCTCACACATCTGAAATTCAGTACCAGTGGTGACAGCTCTCTGCAAAGTGAGTTTGGCCAAATTCCATTACCCTCAGACTCTGCATAATTTTCGGTAGATGCTAGTCACTGTAACTACTGCTCTGCTCCGCTGTCTCTGACTGTTTGTTCTTAGATATGTGGTAGTTTACTGCTTACATATCTGGATGGATACTGAAGTAGTTTCACACACCTGATTCTCCTGATACATGAAAAGTGAAGAAAAGCTAGAGCAAGAACTTAACAATGTGTGCCTTTTGTCAGGAGTTTAAAGAATGAAGTCATAATAGGAAAGCAGACCCACTAACTCTCCATCTCCGTGGTTCTCCACCTGTTGCGTTAGTGAGTCACCTCTACGACACCTCTGGGTCCCAGTCTGGCTTTGTCTTGTGCAGACAGAGCTCAGTTTTGCTCTGACTCAGCTGGCTGCTGCTCTAACTTGGTTGGTTCCCGTTGTCTCTCTTAGAGCTGCTGCCAAGCTGCCTTTTCAGCAGTTTCTAGCTCCAGCAGCTCTTGGCTTCCTGCCTCCTGACCACTCACCTCTCCGTTGCTACTTAATTTGCCTCTGTCTTCTGTTCTACCCCAGATTTCCCAAGCCATATGACATTCCCTGTCCAGCAGGGAGCAAGCACAGGTGTTTTGGCTCTAAGTTTTGCCTCTTTTTTGAGTCACTTGAATTCTGTCTTCTAAAATTGCTCTTGGGAAGAGGGCTAGTGGACAGTACTTCCTATTGTGCTTTTCATCTCCTCCCACATCTGATGTGCCCTGAATGAGGTGTATGTCTTAGCTTAGAGTGAGGATCTACTTTTGGAAAGCCTGCAGCCTGGCCACCCTCTTGACCTTCTGGGTGGAGGAAGTCATAGCTCCTCCTGGGGCTTATGCTCATTATTCCTGGGTCTTGCTACTAAGGATTGAAGAACTCCACCAGGAAGTGTGAATTAGATTCAAACAATACTCCTGGTTGCACTAGTGACTGACAATAGACAGCAGATCTGATTCCTACCCAGTATCCTCTGAAGATATCATCTGAAGCTGCAGATCATGATGCCTCATCTAGAATACTTTTTCCATGCTAAAATAATAGAACACATGTATATTAAAATTGCATGAAATTCCAGTTGCCCATCAAGTATCTGAAGAGACTACCATGGGGGTTAGCAATCTCGTTCTCTTACTGACTTAATCCTTTCTGTAGCCATGTTCCAACAACGTGGAGGCATAGATGATATCAATGTGGGAGAGAAGCAGAGCCTTGAACATTAGTACCACCTATGTCACAACAGATTTCAGGAGTAAATTAAAGTTGAAGGAGTCAAATATGAGAAATGGCAAGTTTAGGATGACAGGGCCATATCCTAATATAGGTGAGCTCGGCAAATATTGGGCTGGCATCTCCAACAGTGCAAGCCAGTGGGAGAATGAAGAAGCCAGCACTAAGAGGAACCAGGGATGGTTGAGGAGGTGGATGTTTGCCTACATTATGATGCTCAAAGGGATAAGTTCATCTCAGTTTGACCTGGGCTGGCCTAGATTTTCTTTCAAGACTGAATGGGAGGTTTGGAATAGTGAGAGGAGAGCCCAGTTTCAGTGGTTGTACAGAAATGAAAGAAGTAGTGGAACTCAATATCAAGTGGGAAGTTGAACTGGTTCAAAAGGGGATTCTGGCCTTCATCAGGGAGTGAAAATGGCAGACACAGCCCTTTCAAGAGAATGGAGGAAGGGTGTGGCAGGTTTTCAGGGACATAGATAAGAGGTCAGGGGGTTATAGCAAGATTTCACATCCCATACATTGTCAGTGGGCAAGCATCTTACCAAGGGTCTCTTAGAACCCATTAGATAGAAGCTGAGAAATAGAACCACAAACCTAGTTCGCAGTTCCTTACATAAAGTCTTTCTTGGTTGAGATAAAATCAGTAACTGGGAGGAACTGAATCTTCTGACTGAGGGAATTAATTCCTATGGGAGAGAGGAGCTATGGAGACTGTGGGTGGGAGTGACAGTAGTAGTGCTGTGGTGACATAGGGTGACTAGCCTTCCTGGTTGGCCCAGAACTCGGAGATTTCTGGGATATGGACATTTGAGTTGTAAGACTGAGATAGTCCTTTTTTAACTGCTGGTCACCCTATGAGGAAATAAATGTATTCCATAGTCTTGATCAAGTGCCTCAAGTATTGCTCAGGGTAAATATGGAAAAAAAAATAGTTCTTTATGTTTATACGAAATGTGAAATGTGGGCTTGGTAGTAATTTTGGTGAGAAACTAATATTCACTTATTTTTGCTGACATATTTAATCATAGAATCTTAGAATTTCTGAATTGAGATGGAAATTCGATGTCATTCGAGAGACATGTAATTGAGAGACAGTTGTGAGAATGATAAAATTGAGAGCTAGGGAGATTCGATAAATAAGCCAAGTTTGGATAGTTAATTAAGGGCATACATTTTTTGCATCCAAATTCTTTGCTTGGCCTCATTTTTTTTCTGCAGCACCTAAAGATTTTTCCTTTTTCCTCTTGGCAAGCGGGTTTAAGGGAATAGATCCTAAGAATTTCTCATCACAGGGAAAAAAAAAACATTTGTGTGTGTGTGTATGTGTGTCTATATGAGATAATGAATGTTAACTGAACTTATTGTAATCACTTCACAATATATGGAAGTCAAGTTATAATGCTATGTACCTTGAACTTATACAGGGCTGTATATCAATTATATCTCAGTAAAACTGGAGTAGGAGAGGGACAGTCTTTACCACATAGGCTGATAGGTCTTTTTTCAGTTAGGTTCAGTCAGCCTTCTTCAGGAAGTTACAGCAAAATCTATAGAACTCTAAGAATATCAGGTTGTAATGTTTCTATAAAAGTTATTACTATTATTACTAATAGCATGACCACCATTACCACAATTACTGCAGTATGCGGAATATAAGACTATGTTTGTTTCAACCCCAATTTCTTAGGTGGGTTGAAATGAAGAACACCATAAATTCAAGGACTCTAGGAGTACTTCTTGGCTACTAGCTATCTCTTCGTGGTCCCTACCATAAATCTCTGAGATGGATGCTTAGCTCTGGGGTCAGTCAATTTATTCTTTCCTACATGTTGTCATTTTGGTTACTGCCTGGGCTATAAGTCATATCCGGGCCTTACATCCCTGCAGTAGGAAAAGAAATAGAGTACTGCACAGGGACCAAAGCTTCGACCCCGTAAACTGTTACAAGAAAATTCCATACCTGAGGAGTGAGTGAAAATGACAAATAACTCTTTACACTTCAAAATTTAAGGGAACAGATCGATTTCAACTGAAGGGTCAGCCTGTCATTTTTCATTCCATATATTGTCAGGTCCATCATGTCCAACATGCGCAGAGTAGCTCCTGGGGGGATTGTCTGCTACTGAGACTCACAAATAGAAGAATGTTTTGAACAAGTCCATGGATAAGATGTGTTCATACTTTAAAGGTGTTCCATCCATGTAAGCTCTGCAGAAAAAAAATAGTCCAGATTCTTCACCCCTTAAAATTTAATCTAGAAAATGACCCTTAAAATTATTCCTTGGTGTTTCACCAGGCCCCCTTTAAGGCTGGATTGAGAATAAATTTGATCTGGGTTAGGGGTTGAAAACATAGACTCATATTTTGGCTCTTGAACCTATAAAATTACCAAATGAAGATTAAGTAATGAAATCTCCCCACGAATGAAGTTGTTGTTAAAATGACATCACAGATTTAATTTGGTTGAATAAGCTGATATATTTGTCCAAACAGTGCCTTGACTATTTTGGAATTGAACAGATACTATTTTTGTTGGGGGGGGGACACAAAAAAACAGAAAAACTTCTCATTGTTCCCAGGGAAATTGTGGATTTTTGGAATGGTGAAGAAAGAAAATGGATGTTACTAGAAGCCCAGAAATGACATATCTGGGATGGAAAATGTGTTCTTCCATAGTAGCATTGAATCAGGGGAAGAGAAATTGATGTTTCTGAATTAAATGTTTCATCCCTAGAATTCCAGGGAGTATTTTCTAAACCACCCCAGAAACTTATTTTAGTATTGCAAATCTCCAGGTAGTTCTAAAATGTCCCTTGTTGACCAGTAGGCAATTTCTAATGAAGAGTTTTTAAATTTGGCTAATGTCACCTCTATCATGCTCTTACATAAGCACCAAGTTTAATGTTATATAAGTGGTAATAACCAAGAGTTTCAGGCTTCAGTAAATATAAGGCCTATTAAGTACAAACTAAGTGAGGTTCATTGCTTTTGATACTTAATAAGTGTTTAGCTTAAAATAGTCACTTTTTTTTCTGGTATAAAAGGCCTTGCATGTACTTGTTGGACAATTAAAAATAAGCTTCATGAGAAGATCAAATTTAAATGGTTAATAAACCCACACTGGAACTGGGAGATTGCTTTCTCAGACAGAGTAAGAGTTTTTCCCTGTAATATATTGTTTTCAATAAAGAATCAGTCCCTACATTAACTATTCTAATATTCATTACAAAGGAAAACATAATAAAACATATCTTGTCAGATTAAGAAGCTCTTGAATCAACCTTCGGAAGACAAAGTGGAGCTTCTGAATAAATGGATTATATTATGTAGGGCAATGCCAACAGGCAATCTTACTTACGCTTTCTCCCAGCATGTGATAGTATTTCCTATGAATTATTGTGGCAAACACTTGGGACAGCCACCAATAGTGTAATTTTTAGAGTAGCTGAGATGTGTGGTGGTTCTTTTGCTTTTCTATTGTTCTTAACAATGTCTAGTTTCATCATTTTTTTTAATTGATTTAACTTATATTTGACTTTGTAATTTTGTCAAGAATAAATCCCTATCTAATTAGTAAAACACAGGAAAGTAGGGAGAACACACCCATGGTTTAGACACATGCAAATGAGCGGTACCTTCTTTTTGTGCGCACAGTGGAGGTTGAAAATCTGTACGTATTTTCCTGTACTGATACACGTTGTGAGAAAGGCAAGCCAAAACCATCTTCTAGTCTGTTTTCCCATGGATAAACATTTTACCCATGTTTTATGCACAAAAATATTCCTGAAAATTTTCATTGTATATCTAGATTATATGAATAGAAAATTAAATTCACTGAGGTTGGACTGGTTATTTAAAATGCCATTGATTAATCTTCCTGTAAAACAGATTTTCATTTCTCATGCTTGCTTAAAGCACGGCAGAAACCATCAATAAAATTAGTCCCTGTGTTTACAACAGACCTAGTGAAGGTATACCGAGGTTTCATATTTTGGATATGGAAATATGTTTTGTAGCCAAGGTTTGATAAAACTTTAACTTGGGGCCATTAAGAAGTCTACCCAAATCAAGGAAATCCTCTGAAATGATCTCACAAAATTTGACTGGATTCACATGAATGTGCTTCTAGACCAAGGCTTCTGCATAAAATATCACAGGAAAGCAAAATGCCTTTGTCAGTTTAGTAGTCTGATGTATGATGCACACCTTTCTACTACTTTTGATATATAATCAATTCGAGGTCACCAGAAATAGCTTCTAACCAACAGTCTCATTCCAACATTTCCGACATGTACTGTCTAAAATGTGACCAAGATAATGTGAGGATTGCTTTCTGAACTTCTAATGCTATTTCCTCTGTAAAAAGCATCTTTATGGGTAGATAATCTGTGACAAGCTTGACTTTTTAAGGTAATTTCTTAAAGTGACAACCTTGCCATATCTAATTTATTTTTCCCCCCAGTCTATATGACAGGAATCAGCCTGACTAGGTGTTCTCACATCAAATAAGATGTTCTAACATTAATGAAGTATAATTTTATGTGTTTCAATTTTAGTTTTATTTAATTCTTAAATAGGCAATATATTCACATGGTTCAAAATTCAAAAGGCATAAAGGAATATTCATTGAAAATTTTCTCTTCACTCCTGTCAGCCACCTAGTTTCATTTCCTGGAGATAACAATGTCACCAATTCCTTGGGTATCCTTCCAGAGAGATTCTGTGCTGCATACATAAACATATACATCTATGGGTATAAATATATTATATTCTGGGGAGCGTCTAATAAGCTATGCAGAATGTGCCTCAGAGTTGCCTGATTTCATATGTGGTATTAACTCCCTCGTACTTCCAAACCGTGCATGCATCAGAATGTCTGAGTGGTTTCCACAGGTGTACCAGGCGGTAGCAGCAGAGAAACATTGGGGCAGGAAGTGATGGGTTGCTGGAACAGATGAGAAGAGGTGCCGTGAAGCTACACTTGTGTTGCGGTGGCTCCTGAGTGACAGCTTGCAGTAAAAAGTTGAGGCAAGGGACACCTGGGTGGCTCAGTTGGTTGAGCATCCGACTTGTGATTTGGGCTCAGGTCATGATCTCAGGGTCCTGGGATCAAGCCCTGCATCGGGCTCTGCTCTAGGCACAGAGTCTGCTTGAGATTCTCTCTCTCCCTCTCTCTGTCCCTTCCCCCCCCCCGCCCTCTCGTGCTCTATCCTCTCTAAATAAATAAATAAATAAAATCTAAAAAACAAAAAAACTTGAGCCAAGAAGACATGAAAAAAAGCGCAAGAGACGTCCATACATAGGACATTCTGGTGTAAGTATGCACAGCCAGCCCATCCAAGTTGAAGAGAGGGCAGGAAGCAGTTGTTGATACTGAGATTATAACACAGACTCAGATTTTAATAAACTATGATTTTAGAAAGAGACTCATCTTGAGAATTTTCACTCCAGGAATTGGCTTTTCCTACTAGGCTTTCCTAGTAGGCTTTTCTTTTTCTTTCTTGGTAAAATACACATAACATTTCCCATTTTGACCATGTTTAAGTGTACAATTCATTAGCATTAAGTACATTTACATTGTTGTGCGGCCTAGTAGACTTTTTAGAAGTGGTGCATGGTAGAAATTTTCAAAAAGTTGCTGTTTTATGTCTATTTTTTTTTTCACTTAGACCCTTGATATATTAAAAAATGTATGACTTTGAAGTCTGTCTGTGAATTCACCTTCTGCAGATCCCATGCCATGGAGATCATTAAAAGAATAGTGTTATGTCTGAAATTCTAGAATTCCATAAATGGCTGAAAAATTCCGGGGGCAAAAATAATTTAAAATGGCTGTTATTTTACTTATTGTTTTGAGAAACACCACTTTTTGAATTATCTGGACATGTATTATTGATGCCATTTATAAGTCTGGGCAAACACCAAATTGTGCAAATATCTTTGTCCTAAGTGGGAAGAGGGATGGTGATTCATTGTCCTTGGATAAAATGTGAAGTACCACATCAACTTCAGATTGGGTTGATGACAATTGGTACAGATAGGATATGTCTTCTGATTATATAATCCTTAGGAAGCAATGCATCTTTCTGCCTTTTAGTGGGTTTGTGCACTGGCTGGCATGACATGATTTTTCCCCTTTAAGTCCACAATTTCTTAAAACATGCCTTGGGAGGGGCATCTGGATGGCTCAGTCAGTTGAACGTCTGACTTGATTTTGATTTAGGTCATGATCTCAGCACCCTGAGATGGAGCCCTTTGTCTGGCTCTGCACGCAGTGGGGGGTCTGTTTGAGATTCTCTCTCCCTCTCTCTGCCCCTCCCCCCAGTCACGCACACAAACTCTCTCTCTCTAATAAATAAATAAAATCTTAAGAAAAAACGCGTCTTGGAAAAATACCTAGATAGATTTCAATAATCAGTTATTTCTAATGGCATAAATACTAAATACTAGAATACTAAATTCCAAGGTCAGGAAGCATATTCCTCTCAAAAGCATTTGGGCCTTCCTTTCTCTAGGATAGATGGAGCCTCTCTCTAATGGGGCTGCACTGCAGGTTTGTACACTCCTACTTCAGCAACATCAAGTCTGTGATAATTGGTAGACATACGCACACATTCACACAAACCACTGGTCAAGGATCTAGACAGAAAATATTTGTCAGTAGCTTTTCTAATTAAAATAAGGCAAATCAGAGTCACCCTCCATCTTACACACACAAGAATTGATAAGAAGTGGGGTCAAGGCTGCCGGTTGCTGTCTTCCTCTGTTTAGGCTGCTGGAACAAATACCATAGATTGAATGGCTTGTAAACAACAGAAATTTATTTCTCATAATTATGAACGCTGGGGAGCCCAAGATCAAGGCACTGGCAGATTTGGTGCCTGATGAGAACTTGCTTCCTGGTTCATAGACAACTGTCTTTTTGCTGTGTCCTTACTTGTTGAAAGGGGCAAGGGAGCTAGCTTTCTGGGGTTCCTTTTATAAGAGCACTAATCCCATTCATGAGATCTCATCTCTCATGACCTGATTAATTCCTAAAGGCCCCACCTCCAAATAGCATCACATTGGGGATTAGATTTTAATATAGGAGTTTTGGGAGCACACAAACATTCAGTCTACGGTAGTTCTTAAAGCATTTTGTCTTGGGAAATGTACACATGACAAAATTTTAATCATCTCATGCTCATGTTAATAGTTTAATTGGAGCTCTTTGGGGAAATGATTTGCTGTCATTTTTTTTTTTTTTTTTTTTTTTTTTTTTAGCACATGGCCTTTCTTAAAGAATCTGTGGTTGGTATTTTTGACTTTGCAAATGGAACGTAAATTAAATTGTTCAATGCCTTTGGTATGCCAAACTAATCTGAGAATGTTACTGTGTCTGAGGTTTCCTGTTTTATCAAAGAGCAAGAGAAATATGCTTCACATTATGAGAAGCAAAGATACTAGCAGCTTTGAAGTTATTTCTGTGTTATGTTCTGTTGCATTATTTTGGCCATTGAAATATCAATTAATTCTGTAAAAGAATATTATTAGAAGACTTTATTATAACTTTTATACAATGTTCAAGGCAGTACTTCTCAGCTTGGGCACTATTGCCGTTTTGGGCCAGATAATTCTTCCATTTTTTTTTTCCCCAATTGAGGAATAGTTGATCAGATTACTCTTATTGTGAAGGCTGTAGGATAGTTAGCAGCATTCCTGCTCTGTAACCTCTAGATGCTGGTAGCTCCAAAAATGTCTCCAAATGTTGCCAAATGTCCCTGTGGTTGGAAGTCATGGGGGGGATGCTCACATTTTCGAATCCCAATTTTGGGCATGGTTTCTAGAGCTAGTCTCTCTCTCGCTCTTAAAGATTTATTTCTTTTGGAGAGAGAGAGAGAGAGCAAGTGAGAGAGTGCAAACGGGGAGGGGCAAAAGGAGAGGGAGAGAGAGAGAATCTCAAGCAGACTCCCTGCTGCGAAAGGAGCCCGACGCGGGCCTCCATCTCACAACCCTGAGATCATGACCTGATCCAAAATCAAGAGTCAGATGCTTAACTGACTGAGCCACCCAGGCGCTAGAGCTAGTCTTAATGGCAGATGCATAAATCTAAGATGCATAGGGCTGTAGCATTGTTAAAATATGGAGATAATTTTATACCAGTTGCTAAATGGTTCCTTTCTGAGTCCTCCAAATCCTTACTTCTACTCTGCTCTGTCTCCTCACATAACCCATTTCCCACCTCTCCACTAGGCAGAAACTCAAGGATTAAAACTGGCATAACAAGGGGACTCCAGGATCTGCCTTATCGATTGTTAAATTTAATTATCTATTATTATTTACTAATTTTATTTTTTATATTTATTTTGTTGTCACTCCTTTACACGACTTAGAAGTAGCTGGGCTCACCATAGCTCTCCATTCACAGTTCAGTCCTACAACAGAAAACCAGATTGCTGCCTTTAGTTTGTTGTCTTGATAGACAAATACTACACATTTCCCTGTTCTACACATCAGCCCTCTTCGAAAATGACTGAGCTCTCCTTATCCCTGATCTCGTCTTATACCATGTACTGTCTGGAGTTCAGTTTTAAGATGGGCTTGTTTGGAGAATTAATGGGAAGATATCCAGAGAGAAATTGCTACACAAACTTACAACGTAGAAATAGTTCCAGCTGAGATGATACAAAAGCTCTGTCAACTTGCACAGGATAGAGTCAGTGGTAGACGAGGCTTGGAATCCATCCAGATGTATGTAAGTCACTCATTGACAAACTGCTCATGCATTTCCACAGAGTTAGAGACACTGACAAACATACTTATTCAGTAGTTACCATGGCTCTCAGCCTACACTGTTATCTGCAGGATTATTGAGCATTTGAACAGTTTCTTGTGGACTCCTTGGATTTCAGAGAATTCAGAGAATTGTTTGAGTCTGAAAAAAAAAATCACTTCTGCTTATGCTTTACATTAAGAATTGCTAATTTTCTGAAACTCTAAAAATGAAAACTTTCCTTAAAATACGTGAAAACAAATACTTTATATTAGTTTCTCTCTAGCTGGAATTTTAAGTAACTGTTTTTTTCCTGATTATAAAAATGGACCATTTAGGGGCGCCTGGGTGGCTCCGTCGTTAAGCGTCTGCCTTCGGCTCACGGCGTGATCCCAGAGTCCTGAGATCGAGCCCCACATCGGGCTCCCTGCTCTCCACTGGGAGCCTGCTTCTTCCTCTCCCACTCCCCCTGTTTGTGTTCCCTCTCTCACTGGCTGTCTCTCTCTCTCTGTCAAATAAATAAATAAAATCTTTTTTAAAAAATGGGCAATTTATCCCAAAAAAGTAATTAAAAAAAAGAAATAATAGTACTTTTTCATCTAACATCCCAGAAATAACAATTTCTTGTATGTATTCTTCTGAATTTTATATATAGATAATATTTTTTGTTAAAGCAAAATGGGAGCATGCTGTAAATCCTCCTTTTTCTGCTTAATATAATGTGGACCTAAAATAGTTTTGCATGATTCACCTGTGGTAGCCGTACACTATCTGCCTGTACGGATGGTCATTATGCATTTAGTCTTATGGATAATTCTACTGATTTTATTTTATGTTATATTCAACGTTGTAATTATGATTCTCATGCATACATCTTTGCATGTTTGTTTTCTTTCTTTTAGATCATTTCCTCAAAGTGAAAACATAGAGTCAAAAGATATGCATATTTTGCATTTAGTGTATGTTGTCAAACTGCTCTCTAGGAAGATCTGCCCAATTTCGATCCTAATAGGGCTTGAATGTCCCTCCAACCCTTTCCTAGACACATATCTTTGGAAATAAGTTTTTTAATACATTAAGAAAGCTACCCAAATTTTGAAATCGTGAATTGGTTTAGCTTGACTGTGGAAGTTTGCGATTGTGTTTTCTTAAGTAACAATCATAAAATTGAACATCTTCCCAAGTGAAATCAGGTTAACCTACATTAAGAGGTTTTAAGGAGTCCAGAGAGAGATGAGAGTGAATTATATGTCTGGTTATTGAGAAATAAGACTGTATCAATATACCTTATGAGAATAGTGTCAGGTCTGTAACTGAGCTGACTTTGGTTTAAGTTTCTCCCTTAGGAATTCTGATCAGGAGCGGTGATGGTACTTGAAGACTTGCATTATTTTTATCACATTTGGTGACAAAGAAAAGCCTCAGCCTCACTTTCTAGTGCTTCTTCTGACGAAGTTATTTTTGAGTCCCTTTTCTCCAATTGCTTTTAAGAGGCCAGAGCCCAAGTGAAACACAGTTTGGGTCTGGGTTTGATGTGAAATGGTTTCTAGAAATCAGGTCAGTAGCTCTCATTTAAAAGATAATGACTCCAGCCAGGCTTAGAGCCCTCTCCTCTGGCAGAATGAGAATCAGCCTTCGGGTCTGGGCTGAAAGACAGCAAATGACACACTGGACTTTAAAAAAAAATTTTTTTTTTTCTTGTCCCAGGCAGCTCCCGTGAGAGAGTCCATCATGTGTGACTTTCTCTCCTGCCCCCTTCCCCAGCTCTCCTGCAAATCCCAAAAGACAAAGCCATTTTGCTTTCAGAACTTGCCTTATGAGTGGACTCTGTAACTTTTGGAGAAGAGGGGGAGGTAGGGTAAGGGACCAAAATGTATTTAATACGTACAATATTCTAGCCCCATATCGGACTTTTTTCATTTCCATGACAACAACATGAGATAGTATGTTAGGGTTCTTCAGAAAACAGAACCATGATATGTGTGTGTGTGTGTGTGTGTGTGTGTGTGTGTGTGTGTGTTTATACAGAGAGAGATTTTATTTTAAGGAATTAATTCATGTAATTGTGGGGGCTGGCAAGCCCCAAATGTGTAATGCAGACCAGTGGGCTGAAAACTCAGGCAAGGTTTCTATGTTATGGTCTTGAGGCACAATTGCTTCCTCCTTGGGAAACCTCAGCCTTCATTCTTACGACCACCTGTAATTTGGAGCGTAATCTATTTTACATAAGTCAGTTGATTGCAATTGTTAATCATATCCGCAAATGCCTTCACAGCAACATCTAGACTAGTGTTTGTCCAAACGACTGGGCCCCAGAGCTGAGGCAAGTTAACATACGCAATTAACCATCACAGATAGTTCTTAGAAGTTTGGACAAAGCCATAGTCCATACTAAATGGCTTACCATTTGCAGATGAGGGAACCAAGGCTCACAGAAATTAGGTAAGTTCAACAAGGTCCTACAGTTTGTAAACAGTGGAACTGGGACTTCAATCTCACTGTAACTCCCAAGTCCACTGTGTTCACACTCACTCACATGCATTCACATGATGCATGCACCACGTATTCATACTCACGCAGCGCACTCAGTCATGCGCACGCACCCGCTGTGCCCCCACACATGAACCTCTCTTACTTTTTTAACCTGAACCCTGGAAAATCCACATAATAGAAAAAGGGAAACTAACCCAGATTAGCATTCGTAATCATCGATATCTAAAGGAGGAGGATGCACCATAGGGTGGGGATAAATGGAATCAGAAAGGAAGGCAACTGTCGCACTGACAAACCAAAACCTTATGATTTTGTTCAGGCTGTATTTTAGGAAATGTCCCACTATTGTTAGACGAGTGAAAATTGTTCGGGGATCTGAAGCTGAATCTTCTATGCACAGAGCTTAAGAGCTCTGTCAATTGTTTGAAATATTCTAAAATATATATTTGGAAGCAGCGGTCTACATATTTCTGGAGCATTTTAGAACTTTTTAGACTCCTTTCTCACCCCTTCCCTCTTTTCACGGCAATTAGAATATTCTATTTTTTATCAGCTACATCTGAGGGTATTGAGTGGTTTGGTAATTTCAATATTGGATTCAATTAATTTTCATTCCATATGTATTGAAGAGTTGTGTGTTCCTTCATGCCACTCAGAAATATGAAATGTAAAATTTAAAAAGTTAGAAATCAGATGGCATTACTTCATTAGAATATAATCATTCAACCCCTAAATCATGTTTTGGCTCTGAGTTAGGAGATGGCATTGTTATTTCAGAAAAAAGAAGTTTGATTGCAGAAATAGCAGTTTTTTTGAAAATGTCCACATTTTTCTTTTTTCCTTGACTCATTTTATGAGGATAGCCTTGAGAGAAAGCTGGAAAACGCTGTGAACTATTGACTCAAGGAAAATGCTAATTTTATAATGAAAAACAGCATAGCTATTTTCAAATTGGAGATTCTCCTTTGAATGGTTTAGGTAGGTGAGCAATTACAATCTGGTAATTGGCATAGGAGACATTTGGTTGGTATATAAATTTTATTTAGCAATTGACTAATTTGGGGCAAACAGTGATTTATATTCATAAATATAAGATGAATTCTCAAGATTTTGACATTACCGCCACATCCATCTGCTATGAATGCTTAAATGAGCATCAGACACATACACACCAAACTACTCATCATTGGAAATATAGAGACTATTGAGAAGTTATAGCAATAAACTAGAAATTTCTACTTTGGACGTGCACACACTCCTTAAATTCATTTTAAAGGGGAAAGGATAGTAAGATAATATTTCCCATTTTTACTTTCTATCTGCCCAAAGGCACACACAAAGAATATTAAATATATACCACAAATTACAATACCTTTGGGAAATGAAAGGTCCCATGCTGCATGTCGGTTTGGGCAGAAAGCTAGTAAAACATTCCATAAGAACATTCACAAGAATCAAGGACTTACGAGTCCTCATATACTTCCAGTTATTACAACCCTTCTTGTCTCTAGTCACCAGCCATAAAATGGACAAAATCAACTGTGTATTTTTGTGTAATGTCATAGAGATTATAAACATTCAGAAGCATAGACAGAACCACACATTGAACCTGATTCTCTAGTCCAGGAAACAATAAATAGGGTGATAGAACATTTCAGAGAGAAGATCTAAAGACTTTTAAAAATGAAAATGAATGTTGGAGACCTAATTTTATGCTGTGAAATTTTATTTCTCAGCGTGCCTCTGGGAGGCTGGCTAAGAAAAGCTGGGCAGAACTTGACCATTATTCTCTAGGTGTACGGTGGGGTGACATTTAGAAGTAAAAAACAAAACAAAAAAACTTCAAGGAACGATAAATTCTCACTTGGAAGTCCTCCTAATTTTATTCTAGTACCACTTCTCTGCAAACCACTCCCCAGTGCTACCCAACACCCCAGCTATGCCCCAGTCCCCTCAAGATCCATGGCGGTGACCCAATTTCCAGAATTTCCTTTTTCATCTATAGTCTGCAAATATCCACTAGGGATGTGCTAGATGAAACTCTGTGCTGATAAATTAATGCATGTTATGATGGGACAGATAACCAGGCCTAATTTGATATGGTCTCAGGCTACATATTTGCATATTTGCCTTAACCCATATATCTCTTTCTCAAGCTTTCCCTCCCACTCCACCACCGAGCTCTCCTGTAAGGATAAAAATGCAGTTCTATAGATGAAAGCACTTTGAAATTGGAAGAGCAATATACAAGTGTTAAATATTACAGCAAAAGGGATATATATATATATTACACAATTTAAATATTTGAGTTAAACACATTATAGTAACACCATATATATGTATAGTGTAGTAACATATATATATATATGCCTTTCAGTGACTTCCTTTTTCACTCAGAATGAAATCCAGAATTCTTACCGTGGCGTAAAGCCTTTACCCAAACTGTTCCTTTACTCATGTGACCTAACCCCCCTTTGCTCACTCTGCTCCAGCCACAATGGGCTCTTTGCTCTTCATCAAATAGGTCCTGTGTTCTCCTGTCTTAGGCTCTTAGCTTTTGCTCCTCTCTCTCCCCCATACACTCTTGCCCTAGATATTTGCCAGCCTCACTCCCTTATCTCTTTATGTTTTCTGCTTAAGTGGCACTGAATCAAGAGTCCCAGATCTTCCTATCAAAAACGCAGACTTTTGTTCCCTGGCTCCTTTTATCTTGTTTATCTTCTTCAAAGTGTTTCCACAGTCAATGCTCTATTTATTATTTTTATTTTCTGTGCTTATCCTCCCATTAGAATGAAGCTCCAAAGAGTTTTTGTTCCCTGGTAAAGCCCCAGCACCTACGAGTAAAATAGTGACTGACACGTAGGGCGTGTGCAATCTCTTTTGAATGAACGAAGGAATATTAATTAGTAAAGGTAGCCCCAGGTAGCACTACTCATCCCATTCATCCCTCCTTGTTTATTGAACTGATGATTTGTACTTTATTTTTTGGAGCAATTTTAGGTTTCAAGCAAAATGAAGGGGAAGGTACGGAGATTTTTCATACACCCTCTGCCCTGACTTTTGTCAAAATCTTGCACCACAGTGGGACAGTGCTTGCACTGGATGAACCTACGTTGACATTTCATCATCTCCCAGAGTTCATAGTTCACATTAGGATTCACTCTTGGTGTGTACAGTCTATGGGTTTGGACAGTGTATAACGACATGGATCCACCATTATAGTGACAGAGTAGTTTCACTGCCCTAACAAGCCTCTGTGCTTCACCTGTTCATCTCTCCCTCCTTCCAGACCGCTGGTAACTACCAATTGTTTTATTATTTCCTTGGTTTTGCCTTTCCCATAATGTCATATGGTTGGATTCATACATCATGTAGTCTTTTCAGATTGGCTTCTAGAAAGAGCTTTTCCAACTGTGAAGTACTTGAGCCTTGCTAAAACCAACCAACAAGCAAAGGAACCATAGATGTATAAACAATAGGCTTCATAAAACTGAATGAAAACGGCCAATATTAAGTCACATTAAAACAATACAAAAGGAAACCTCTTGGATTTAGAAGACAGTTGTTCTTGAGGAAAAATCTTTGGATGCCATGAGCTATGAGCCTAATTTCAGCTAAAGAGACACAGTTGTGTTTTGTCTTCTAGTGGTCCTGTCAGCTTTATGTGCCGATGAAAATCCTTTGTACCTTCCCCTGTGTTAACTGGTACGAACCCCAGGCTACAGCTTCCTCTGTGTACACTCAACTCAGCTGAGCCACTTCAGCTCCTATGATTTCAGCATTCCTGCCTTTGAGATAACATATTCAAGCTTAATGACCTCTAAGGGTTGCTCCTTGGACTGATGTGACTTGACAGTTGCATTTGATAAATTCCTACAGTTGAATTTAGTCAATTAGTTTTGTAATGACTGGTGTTTTTTTCTGGTACAGAACATAGAGATTACTGTAATCTCTGTAAGTCAAGGTACAGGCCCATTTGCTTCATTGCTATCAATTCAGCATTTAGTGTCAGACACAAAATATGTCCTCATGAATGAAAGTGGTTCTAAAGTGGATGTCCATAAATGTACCAGGCTGACTTTTTAGTAACCTGGTGGACTTTTCTGTTTTGTTTTCCTTAGTATTAAGTAGAAATATTGCCTCTACTATTTTAACTTTAAAACTATCATGTAGTTTCAGGGCCTGATTTACTTAAATCCATGCTCTGGACATCTAAAAGCCAATGTTTTTATTTCCAAAGACATACTTCAAGCCGGGTGACATGAAAACAGTGCTGCCTAATTGGATTTTCCCCTAATGCATGGAGACCATAAAAAGGACTTATGTTCAGTATCAGTTATTCATACTCCCAACCACTTGTACATTCACAAGTTATCACTCGCCTCTTCACCAACAACAAAATGAAGCTCTGTTTTGAATAGAATGCAGGTTGCTGTCAGGTAAAAATATATCCTGGCTTGAACAATGAATATTTGCCTCCATCCCCTTGGGGGCAACCACATGTGGCCATTACTTGGGTGAAACATAGCTGTCAAAGCAAAATTGCAGTGAGGGAAGCTAAAACACTACTTGAGATGTTCTTGCTGTATAATCACCAGTCTCCAGAGTTGGAAGAAAGAATAGAGGTAGAACATTTATTAACACTCCTGTGTTCCTCAGACCAGCCAGTCAACTGAGCAATTCATTGCCAATGGCGTGTGTTAGGGTCACTAACTATGTGAAACATTCAAAATAAACGATACTTCATGTCATGATGGATTTGTATCTTGGTTGACTCTGAAGTACCTGAGGAAGCAAAATCTTGGAGGAACTATTAGCTCCTGAGGCATTTGGGGCAGGACAGTTCTTTGTTTTACATGATTGCCATTTGTGCTGTACTAAATGCCTAAATGTACTAAATGTAACGTCTCTGTAGACATAGTGTCAACCCAAATACTACCACATTGTTCCAAAGACTCCCTGATTTTTGATGATGGTGGTGGTACCACTTTTCACAGCAAATCATGTCCATTAGGGAGGGACGTAGAAAAAGGAGTAGGGAGGGAGGGAGATAGTTTCTTGAGATGATCATTTCGAATTTAAGAACTTTGGGCTTAAATCTAATTTTTATTACAGCATTTGGACAACTACATCCTATACCCTAGTTTGTAGTTCTATAAAACTTTCACTAATGAATTCAACATATACTTTTACTGAGTGCCTATATTGCCCCAGACATTTTACTGTGTATTGGGTATAGAGTTATGCATTAAATGGACATGCCCTGGTCTCAGGGAGCTTACAGTCTAGTGGAGAAAGGGGTCAGAACAGAAACAAGTAAACAATATTTAATTACATCTTGGGATAAGTGCCGTGAAGGCAACACACAAGAAATTATGATGTGGAGCAATGCTGAGGGGTCATTGGAGACTTACTCAGATCACGTTGTTAGGGAAGCCTTATCTTATCATTTGGTATTTCAACTGAGACCCAAAAATGAGAAAGATGGGGCATCAGTATGTGCAAAGAGCAGAAAAGAGTGTGGCAATAACAACCCGAACCAACAAGTGTGGAAAGAAGTGCCATAGTGCAGTGAATAAAAGCAAGAACTTTGAGGTCCTGCTGGTTGCCTGTAAGAAGTATGCTTATCACCAGTGACTTTGAAAAAGTCTCCTCTCTCTTTGTCTCTTTCCTCACCTAAGAAATAAAGATGTTACATAAAAATATTCCTATGGTGTCTTACAGCTCTGAATCTATGCAGTTGTTTCTATTGGCTTGTTCATTCTTGAAAGCTGCTACAAAGCAATTTATTAGTCCCTCATACGATCACAGAACTGGAAGTGATCTTAGAGGTCATTTAGTCTAACACCTTTAATTTGTTTTTAAGAAAACAGTGGCCGGGGGGATTTTTCACTGTCCTGAAGCTAGTTATAGTGGTAGAGCTGGGACTAGCATCCAGGTCTCCTGCCTGTTTTCTCAAATAAATAGGTAATGAAATCCAGAGCAGTCAAGAAGAGACTGTCTATTTAATATATTAAATGATTCATATTCAGATATATTTTCTTAAGAATGAGTATTTCAGGGTTGCCTGGGTGGCTCAGTCAGTTAAGTGTCTGCCTTCGGCTCAGGTCATGATCCCAGGGTCTTGGGATTGGGCCCTGCATCAGGCTCTCTCCTCAGTGGAGAGTCTGCTTCTCCCTCTCCTTCTGCCCCTTCCCCCATGCTCTCCCCCTCTCTCAAATGAATAAATAAAATCTTAAAAAAAAAAAAAAGAATGAGTATTTCAGGGGCACCTAGGTGGCTCAGTCAGTTGGGCATCCCACTCTTGATTTCAGTGGGGTCATGATCTCAGGGTCATGAGATTGAGCCCTGAGTCAGGCTCCATGCTCAGCAAGGAGTCAAGGTCTTCTCTCCCTCTCCCTCTGCCCTTCCCCCATTTGCACTCATGCATGCTCTTTCTCTCTCTCTCAAATAAATAAGTAAAGCTTTAAAAGAAAAAAGAGTGAGTGTTTCAATCAGGGCAAGAAACAAACGACATTCCAACTGGGTAATTGGAAGAGAGTTTAATGAAATGTGTAGGTAGAGTTTAGGGAAACTACAAGGCATAGTGCAGTATCCTCAGGCTAGTATCAGTGGGGAATATTACCAGCCCTGGGCCTGAATGGGGCAGAGGAGGGAGCCATCAGAAACAGCTGCTTGGCAAAGGCATCCCATGGGAATTAAGACCTTTGTTTGAGAGTCACAGCCCAAATAAATACCCCAAGTAAATACCCTATCCTATTCTTTGTTTTCCCTCTGATCTCCTGAGGGGTCTCCCTGTTGACCAAACTCAACCAGAAACCCAGCAGACAAGGGAACTCATTGATGTAGTCCATGCACTGTAGACTCCCTGGGAAGAGATACAGGGAAGAGGGATGGAGATTTGATCTGGAAGGACAAGATGTGAGGTATGTGGTACAGAAAGGCTTAATGCAAAGAGTAACTGTTAACTTTTATTTTTATTCAGCACTTGTTCATCCAACACTTTAGGTATCTTATATCATGCCATATATTTGCTCAAAAATTGTTATATAATGAGTAAACATTTGGCCTTTATTTTGGTTTCTACTGACCTACCTTTAAGAACGTGTCTACAGATTGCTAAAATGACAGTCAAATCACATAAAAAATGAAATAAATAATGAGTCCATCTAAATAGCTTGATAAAATTATTTTCTCTGTTCATTTGAATTTGACCAAACACTAGTTTCAGTTAAGTTCTACTTTATAGCTATTTGTTCTTTACTGGGAGACATGAGCTAATCATTGAAACCGTTGTATTTTGTTTGTAGTGCAGAAGGCAGTTGCCCACATTGAATGTCAGCTGTTCACTCCCAGCATGTCCAAAAGACTGAGTGGACATCTGGAGCAGATCCTCTGAGATTTTATTTGTATGAGAAATGATGAAGTCTCCTGGGCAAGGTTCATCCTCAGGGAGGAAAGGGGCAGAATTATGTTCCCATAAAATGTCCCAGTTTTCAGATAAGAGTGGATTTTTTTTTTTAATAATAAGAGCATAATTTCTATCACTAGAATTTGTCCTAAAGCTCTTTCCTTGTAGATCTATGTCTAAGTTTAAGGGAGAGGAGAGGATGTTAGGTCAAAAAATGAAAGAAATATTGTCACAAAATAGCCCCTGAGATCTTGGGAACATGCAGTATTGCTGCTTTGAGCTTAACGTCTTCAGAGAAAGAGCTATTTTCCCAGTTAGCTCAAAGTGCAATATTTTCTTCATTTGTTAAGGGACAGAGAGAACACAGGAAGCTCTGGCATACTGGAGACTCTACCCTTTCAGTGGCCCAGGCCACAAGGTGTGTGTGTCCTCACTCTATTGGCATCTGTAACCAGTAAGTTTCAACAACAGCCAGAGGCAAACAGGGCATCCCAGTCATTCTCCAGGACAGCTCTGCTACTGAAATAGTTAGTAGCGACATTGCAACACAGAATTTCCTGCAGTAAGAACAGTACTGGTGGCTGGGCACACCAAAATATCTTAACGGTGGTCCTTAGCAGCATGGCAGTGCCAAATGACCTTCATGCAATCTAGTAGTTGGCATATGTCTAGTCAAAAGCATCAATCAAGGGGAGCTGGAGAGAAAGAAACTGGAAGATGCAACCTGATAAGTAAGAGGACCTAGAAATACTCTCTGGGGACTCCCACACATAATTACAGGCTGTATTTTGCAGGAGTCTGGAAGTCCTGTAGTAGCAAATGAGGCCCAGGATGGGGAAGTACCATTTATTAGATTGCTGTGGCCTGGAGAAATCATAAATATTTTAATTTTGACATTGATTCGTGTATAACTTCACGATTGGCAAAACTACTTTATTCCTGGATTACTGTAGGACTCTGCTCTTTATGCAGAATTATCTAGAAGACTGTTATTGCCTTTTTCTTATTTAAACATTTTCCCTAACTATCCTAACATATTGCTATTGTCTAGTTTAATATTTTATTGTTTATATGTATTTTTTTCTTTTAAAATTCTGCAGAGATCTTGAGGGTTTTTTTAAATGTATAACATATTAGAAAACTAATATGAACAAAGTAGACACCAATTTTTACAGTTTTCATTTGTGCTACCAACATTCAGGACTGTCCCTTCAAAATTAGTTAAAAGTTCACATCATTTTGCAGATGTCCCCTTCCTTTATCTCTTTTTTGTAAATATTGACTCATCCCTTTGTCCTGGTCAAAAGGAAATGTAAAGCATTGACAGAAAATTCAGATTGGTTTCCATATTGGTGAAAGTCATGCCCTGGGAGATAACTGGGTGAAGGTGTCTGCTGGGACCAGGTGCTGTATCAGAGATAAAAGAGTCCTTTCACTCTCCATCTCATCCACAGTGTACATAAAAACTGAAACTGAAGACTAAGTGATGAATTGCAACAGAAGCCCAAAGGGAAGGATATGAGTCATTAAGATTGTTCAAACACGTATAATCATCCACTTGGAACTCCAGCCATGGAAAGACAGCTTCTGTGACCAGCCACAGGATCACCATGGGTAGCTCTTACAAGCAAAGACTAAATATGGAGGTATTTCCTTGGTCATTAGAAATTTATTCTCACTGGAAGACTTTTTTTTAGGACTATAAAGTGATACATTTACAGCTTCTAGATCTCCAAAATGGGAATAATAATACATACACCCTGGGATTGGAAAATTCAATGTAATTAATTGTAAAGTACTTAGAACAGTGCCTGGCACCAAAAAAATTATGATGATGTAATAGATTTCTAAGGATCATTTCATTGAGAGTCTTTTTATAGTCGTATTACTGCTTTTCAGAACTTGGATAAGTGCACTGTTGCACTCTATACATAACAAATAATAACAACACAAAAGTTGGTAGCCATTTTAAATCCTATTTCCAGCAGTTTCTTTCTTTCTTTCTTTCTTTCTTTCTTTCTTTCTTTCTTTCTTTCTTTCTTTCTTTCTTTCTTTCTGCTTCATTTCTGAATATTCAGTGTTTTGGGTTTTTTTTTTAACATACCCCAAAGAAATGGCAATGTGGAAACCAAGACATCTTACTTTAGTAAAAATGCCTTTAGTGAATCCTTTGGACACTTCTTCTGAAGTTTAAATTACATTGTAATCTGTTCTATGGGAAATATTATTTATGAGGCAATTCTTTTCTGATATTTGGTTGGTATTAGCATCCTTTCTTGATTAAAACTCTCCACAGTGTAGGGACAGAGGGAACATACCTCAATATCATAAAAGCCATCTATGAAAAGCCCACAGCGAATATCATTTTCAGTGGGGAAAACTGAGTGTTTTTCCCCTAAGGTCTGGAGCACAACAGGATGCCCACTCTCACCACTGCTGTTCAACATAATATGAGAAGCCTTAGCCTCAACAGTCAGACAACGAAAAGAAATAAAAGGCATTCAAATTGGCAAAAAAGTTAAACTTTCACTCCTTGCAGATGACATTATAATTTATGTGGAAAACCCAGAAGACTCCACCCCAAAATTGCTAGAACTCATACAGGAATTCAGCAATGTGACAGGATACAAAATCAATGCACAGAAATCAGTTGCATTTCTATACAATAACAATGAGACAGAAGAAAGAAAAATTAAGGAATCGATCCCATTTACAGTTGCACCAAAAACCATACTGTACCTAGGAAAAAACCTAACCAAAGAGGTAAAGCATCTATACTCCAAAAACTACAGAACACTTATAAAAGAAATTGAGGAAGACACAAAGAAGTGGAAAAACATTCCATGCTCATGGATTGGAAGAATAAATATTGTTAAAATGTCTATGCTACTCAGAGCATCTACACATTCAGTGTAATCCCTATCAAAATACCATCAACGTTTTTCACAGAGCTGGAACAAATAATCCTAAAATTTGTATGGAAATAGAAAAGACCCTAAATAGCCAGAGGAATGTTGAAAAAGAAAACCAAAGCTGGTGGCATCACAATGCCAGACTTCAAGCTCTATTACAAAGCTGTTATCATCAGGACAGTACAGTACTGGCACAAAAACAGATACACAGATCAATGGAACAGAATAGAGAGCCCAGAAATGGACTCTCAACTCTGTGGTCAACTAATCTTCAACAAAGCAGGGAAGAATGACAGTCTCCCGATGGAAAAAGGACAGTCTCTCTTATAAATGGTGCTAGGAAAATTGGACAGCCACATGCAGAAGAATGAAACTGGACCATTTTTTTTTACACCATACATAAAAAATAAATTCAAAATGGTTGTAAGACCTAAATGTGAGACAGAAATCCATCAAAATCCTAGAGGAGAACACAGGCAGCAACTTCTTGCTAGACATGACTCTAAAGGCAAAGGGGAAAAAAGCAAAAATGAACTATTGGGACTTCATTAAGATAAAAAGCTTCTGCACAGCAAAGGAAACAGCCAACAAACTAAAAGGCAACCTAAGGAATGGGAGAAGATATTTGTAAATGACATATCAGATAAAGGGCTAGTATCCAAGATCTGTAAAGAACTTATCAAACGCAACACCCAAAAAACAAATAATCCAATCTAGAAGGGCAGAAGACATGAACAGACCTATTTCCAAAGAAGACATACAAATGGCCAACAAACACGAAACAATGCTCCACATCACTTGGCATCAGAGAAATACAAATCAAAACCACAATGAGATACCACCTCACACCAGTCAGAATGGCTAAAATTAACAAGACAGGAAACAACAAATGTTGGTGTAGATGCGGAGAAAGGGGAACCCTCTTAAATTGTTGGTGGGAAAGCAAGCTGGTACCACCACTCTGGAAAAGGGTATGGAGGTTCCTCAAGATGTTAAAAATAGAGCAACCCTATGACCCAACAATTGCACTACTAGGTTTTTTCCCCAAAGATACAAATATAGTGATCCAAAGGGGCAACTGCGCCCCAATGTTCATAGCAGCAATGTCCACAATAGCCAAACTGTGGAAAGAGCTGAGATGTCCATTGACAGATGAATGGATAAAGAAGATGTGGCGTGTGTGTGTGTGTGTGTGTGTGTGTGTGTGTGTGTGTATGTATATATATATATACACAGAATATTACTCAGCCATCAGGAAGGATGAATACTTACCATTTACATCAATGTGGATAGAACTGGAGGGTATTATTCTGAGTGAAATAAGTCAATCAGAGAAAGATAATAATCATATGTGTTTCACTCATGTGGAATATAAGAAACAGGGCAGAGGACAGTAGGGGAAGGGTGGGAAAACAGAATGGGAAGTCATCAGAGAGGGAGAAAAACCATGAGAAACTCTTAATTATAGGAAACAAACTGAGGGTTGCTGGAGGGGCAGTGGGTGGGGGTGATGGGTAACTGAGTGATGGGCATTAAGAAGGGCACACAATGTGATGAGTACCGGGTGTTATATGAAACTGATAAGTTATTGAACACTACATCTGAAACTAATGATATACTATAAGTTGGCTAATTGAATTTGAATTAAAAAAATCTGGCACATAGTAAATGCTAAGTCATTGGCTATTGTTAAAAAAAATGAGCTCATTTTTAATCTGAAGAATTATAAGAGTGCCACTCCCCAACTGGCATGTTGTCTTGTTTCACTGAGTCAGTCAAGATGAGCGTGTTCATTTATTTGAGTGGACATGTATTAATACTGTGCTTAATAACACAGCCCAGCTATATCCGGATTGACATAGATCATCAGTTAAAATGTATGACACTACAGCCTTGTATCCAGTTCGGGGACCCCTATCTTGGATTATGGACCCCACAGAGAATATGCTGCTCACTCTAAACTCTCTTTCTCTAATTCTTCAAAAGAGACATTTAACAAATCTGTGACAAGGTATATAAAAAGGGTACAAAATAGGTAACAAAAGGGGCAGAGGTGAGAATCCGTGAATTCTGACTGGAGAAACATCACACCTCTCAGATGAGCAGGAGTCCACAGAAGAAGTCAGAGGCTTTTGAAGAAGGAAGTTTGTCTTGTGTGTTCAGGTGGTGGTGAGAGACCCAGGGAGGGGGTCTCCAAGTGCATTTTCACAAACAAAGCAGAAGGAACTAGACTTTAAACTACTTAATTCTTCTGAACTGCCTTCCAGTTCTTCCCAAGTCAACAGAGAAAATAATACACAAGATGTGTGATAATGAAGACACTGACTTACTATAAGATACAAGAGTGGGAAAGTTGGATCATTTGGTTCTATCCATTCTTCAGGTCATGGAAGTAGGATGAGATCTTATATACTTATTGCCTACAACCAAATGTGATTCAGAAAATGATTCCCCTGCCTCCTCTCCACACTGAGGTGTGTCAGGCAGCACACACTCAAAAGCTGCTCAAAGCTGGGTTGGAAGAGGGGAAGCCGAGCTGTAATGGGAATCAAAGTGTCTCATTGGACTTTTTTTTTTAAACCATGTATTCCTTAAGCCATCCAGAGAAGGCAGAATTCCCAGCACATGTTTCTGCAGTTCCAAACATTCCCTTGGATTTGTTTTCCATTTTTAGTGAAGGTCTTTAAGATTAGGTTAAGTGGCAGCTTGATCCGCTGAACACTCATCTGGAAACTTGTCTCGGAATTCTTTTCCTGATGGAGATTAAATATCTTGGAACAAGGTTGAAACAAAGGTTAGAACTGGGGCCACGTTAAGACTTGTCCATAAGGTATGTGGTGTGTGGTTTTCTTCATTCCGTGCCAAAATGTGGTGTGCTTTAGTGCAGCTCATAAATGAATTTCATGAGAAACACAAACGTGGTGTGTCTCTGTTCAGTATTCCTGGGCGGCACTCCCCCAATTAGCATGGCCCTGTGATGGTCACTGGCTCTGCTCTACCCCTGTCAGTTCACTAAAAGCTATTTGCTCACAGCCAACCTTGGCCCTGCAATTCCTTCAGCTGTTGAGCTGGCATATTCTTGTTAGAGGGAAGATTGCCTGAACTCCAAATAATGGACTTACAGAGACTGAGATAAAATATCCCTGCTGTGGTAGGCTGGCTACTAAGATAGCTAATGCTCTCGCCCCGCCTCCTGGTATTTGTGCCCTCATGTAATCGCCTCCTCTTTTGTGCAGACTTGACCTAGTGACCTTAATCTAAGGAACTGAATATGGCCAAAGTGATGGGATATCACTTCCAAGATTGGGTTTTTAGTCTGTGAGTCCCCTCTTGCTGGCCCAATATTTTGCTAGCATGTTCTCTCACTTTATGGCTGTTGTTGCTTGCTTGCACTGGGGAAGCAAGCTGACATAGTTCAAGTTGTGGGTAGTCTCTGACCAGTAGCCAGTGAGTAAATGAGGCCCTTATTCCAAAAGCCTATAAGGAATAGAATCCTGTCAACAGAATCCTCCATGAATGTGAGTGAGCTTTGAGGCAGACCCTCAGTTGCACATTGACATGACCATGGCCCTGTGGGAGTCCCCGAGCCAGAGGACCCAGCTAAGTCACACCCAGGTTCCAGGCCTAGAGGAACTGAGATCATTAATGGTGTTGTTGCAAGCGGCTAAGTTCTTAGCTAAGTTGTTACACAGCAATGGTATTTATCTGCTTATAGAAGTGGTAAGGCTCAGAAGTGGGAGTACAATAATTGGAAAGAGAGTAGATATATATATTTGTGTCTGTCTGAGTCACCAACCCAGATAGAATCTTTATGACAGATGTTTTCAGTATACTGTTTATAATCATTGCAACAACCTGGCAAGGGTGGTGTTATTCACATATTTTGGATAAAACTGAGGTTATGGCAACCGAGTTACTTGGCTCAGAACACATAGCTAGAAGGTGACAGAGATAAGAGAGAAACAAAGTCTCTCTTACTCTGAAGCCTTTGATCCTTCCTCTGCCTTAACCATCATAGGTGTCGAGGGTGGGGTGGGGCTTAGGGTGGAAATCAGAATCACCTGAAGATGTTTTTTAAAGCTTGTTTGGTGCTTTCCTTTCTGGAGGTCCTGACACAGTTTGAAATGAATCATACCACACGGTGGGGTTGTAGCAGAAGAGCATTGAACTTACAAGTTCAGCAATCCCCCTGGCAGCTTGGGCCTATAATTAGAAAATTAAAATTCCACATTTCAACTACATTCTGACTGAGGATCTGGAAGTCCTTAGCAGCTTCCGTGGTGATTAGTAAGATGATCGTGTGACTTGGATGTTAGGTTGTTTTAATTAAGTTACAAATAAAAAAAATAGCTCCCAGAGTTCCACTTGTGATGGGCTCCACATGGTCTGATGCATCCTAGATTCTACCTCATGTAGAGCCAAAAGTTGGCGAAATGGGTTTGGCTAAACAAGGACAAGTTGAGAGTAGAATGAATGAATGCTAAGTGCTGCTTTCATATGGTGGCAGGAACAAGATTATAATGGAAATAATGGAAGAGCACACTTCAGTGATGACCTTAAGAAGATATGTTTGGCCCTGGATGCTCTTAGAGTGGCTTTTAGAACTGAGCAGGGCAGCTCAGCAGAATGGAGTAGACTGTGAGCTATCTCACCAGCTCCTGGGCCAGGTCCAGTGTCCCTCTTCTAGATTCAGCCCTTCAGCTCTTGCCATAGCTTCTCTGCTTCTGGCCCTGAGAAGAGACTGAGTGGGCTTCTCAAGCAGATCATATTCTTACTTCCACAGCCGTGGCCTCATCACCCCTATTTGTGGAAGACTTCACAATTAATGACAAAGTGCACAGTTTCTTCCGGACCAGATGACTGTAGTACTGCTTCTTTACCTCCTTCCTGCTACCTTGTTGCATTTTGCATAGATTTTTCTAGAGCAGCATTGCCCAGTAAGCTAGCCGCTAGTTACGTGAGGCTATCAATGTAGCATTTGAAATGTGGTTAGTGAAACTAAAGAAGTGGATTTTTCATCTAATTTAATTTTGATTTATTTAAATTCAAATAACCATATGTAGTTGGTGGCTAACATGTTGGATAGCACAATTCCAGAGGCTGTCATCCTTATGGTATTCTTTTGTTAATTTATTTTTGGCTAATATTTATAGAACATTTCCTGTGTTCCAGGCACTATACTTAGAATTCTGCACATATTCATCCAATTTTCACAAAACCTGATGAACCTCATTATAGTATTTACATTTTCAGAGCAGAAAGTTAAATTTCATGGAGATGAAGTGGCCTGTCTCCCACAATACAGGCAGGAGACAGGATTCAAAATAAAGTCTATCTGGCTTCAGTCCTGTGTTTCTGTACAAAAGAATGAGGCTAAATCAGCAGAAATGAAGGGTGAAACAAAATGAGCACAAGACAATTAAAATAGAACCCTTGTTATAATGAGTTAATTCATTTTAATGCTTATTGTAAACACTGGCCACAGAACACACATTAGTTTTTAAATAACCATAATTCAAAGCTTTCACATTATATACTATTTTCCTTCAATATGGATCATCTATGAAAATATCAGTGAACTCCAAAAGTCTATATGGATAATGTGCACATTTATGCTCTTGTGACACTAAATGCAAATAGGAAAAATAGTCATCGCTTGTAGATCTTTGGGTCTGTGCTATGTCTTAAGGGAAGTCATAAAACAACTCAAAGGAGGAATGGTGTGGACGCAGATGGCTCCCTCTGTGGGTAATGTTTGCAGAACATAGGAGGTATTCAATAAATGTTTATCGATGGCAAAGATGACGAGAATTCAATTTGCACTGGTCTTTTCCTCTCCGTTTTTCTTAAGGAATTTATGGCTCATTTGCAGCCAACATTGTGAATGTCACAGAGACCCCCACATTTTGAGTTGCAGGGCTGCCATGTAATTGGATCTGATCACACTTACAGAAGAGAGAGAAAGCATATGTACTGTTAAAATTGTGCTAAAATTCCAGTCCCTAGAATAGGCTGGAACTCTTGAATGCTTTGTGTCCTTATAAGTCAGAAAATCATCAGTACCTACAAATCAAGCAAGTCATTCAAAACAAATCTAGCTTTTAGATTTCACTGACAGCTAGACCACATTTCGGTCAGATCAGTGTATTTGAAAGAAAATATGGTACATATGAACTACTAAGTTTCCTAACTACAAGGACAGGAACTATAATTTTATACCTTAAGACATTTCTTTTGATTATTTTATTCAGCAGAATTCTTAGCATCTTTTTGGAACTTCACTGAATTATAATGATGATGTTAGATTAAACATTTTAGATTTAATTGCAAAGTGACATAAAAATTTGAACATCTCTTCCCAGTATTTGTTTAGGCATGCAGTGCAGTGTTTCAGCAGACTTGTAATAAAGATCTTTCTAACCAGCTACTAGCAAGTTGTGTTCATCACAGTGTTCTTTCGGTGAAGAAGTGATACACAGTTTTGTTGTTGTTCAGTTTTATTGAGAAATAACTGACATGCATCGCTGTATAAGTTTAAGGCATACAGCATGATGGTTTGAATTACATACATTGTAAAATGATTACCGTCGTAGGTTTGGCTAACAATCATCTTCTCATATAGATACAAAAAAATGCAGGTAAAGAAGAATAAAAGAAAAAAATGTTCTTCTTATGATGAGAACTCTTAGGATTTACTTTCTTAACACTTTTCCTATATATCCTACAGCAGTGTTAACTCTAGTCCTTATGTTGCCCGTTACATCCGTAGTGCTTATGTATCTTATAACTGGAAGTTTGTAACTTTTGACCACCTTCCTCTAAATCCCACTCCTTCCACCCTCCACCTCTGGTAACCACAAGTCTGATCTTTTTATCTATGAGTTGTTGTTTTCTTTAAGATTCTACATATAAGTGAGATCATATGTTATTTGTCTTTTTTTTTTTTTTTTGTCTGACTTATTTCACTTAGTATATTACTTTTAAGGTCTATCCTTGTTGTCCCAAATAATAGGATTTCCTCATTTTTTAATGGCTGAATTACATTCTTTTGTGTAAACACACACACACACACACACACACACACACACACACACACACACACTACAACTTCCTTATCCATTCATCTATTGATGGACACTTAGTTTGTTTCCATCTTGGCTATTGAAAATAATGCTGCTGTGAACATGGGGTACAAGATACCTTTTTGAGGTAGTATTTTAATTTCTTTGGATATATTCTCAGAAGTGGAATTGCCAGATCATTTGGTAGTTCTATTTTTAACTTTTTAAAGATTCCTGCATACTATTTTCCATAGTAGCTGTACCAGTTTACAGTCTCACCAGCAGAATCTTTTATGATCCTTTGAATTTCTGTGGTATCAGCTGTAATTGTGTTGATTTGGGTCCTTTCTCTTTTTTTTTCCTTAGTTAGTCTGGCTAGGGTTTTGTCAATTTTATCTTTTCAAAGAGTCAACTCTTAATTTGGTTTATATTTTCTATTATTTTTCTGTTCTCTATTTCTTCTCTAATATTCACTATTTTCTTCTGCTAACTGTGGGTTTAATTTTTTCTTCTTTTTCTAGTTCCTTGAGGTATAGAGTTAGGTTGTTTATTTGGGATCTTTCTTGCTTCTTAATGTAGGCATTTATTACTATGAGGTTCTCTCTTAGAACTGCTTTTGCTACATCCCATAAGTTCTGGTGTGTTGTGTTTCCATTTTTGTTTGTCTCAATAAACTTTTTTATTTCCCCTTTAATTTCTTCTTTGATCCACTGGTTGTTGAGGACAGTGTTAATTTCTATGTGTTTGTGAATTTTCCAGTTTTCCTCTTGTTACTGATTTCTAGTTTCACACTATTGTGATCAGAGAAGATACTTGGTAAGAGTTCAGTCTTCCTGAATTTGCTGAGACTTGTTTTGTGGCCTAACATATGGTCTGCTGTAGAAAATGTTTCATGTGCTCTTGGGAAGAATGTATATTCTGCTGTTGTTGTCTAGAATGTTCTGTATACATCTGTTATGTCCATTTGGTCCTATATTGTTGTTCAAATCCACTGTTTCCTTATTGATTCTCTGTCTGGATGATCAATCCATTGTTGAGAGTGGGGTATTAAAGTCCTCAACTATTACTATAATACTGTTTATTTCTCCTTTTAACTCTGTTAGTTTTTGCTTTATATATTTAGGTGCTCTTATCTTGGACACTTAATATCTTTGGATGTATTAGCACTTTTATCATCACATAATGACCTTTGACCCTTTTTTTAAAAATACTATTTCTAAAGTCTATTTTGTCTGATGTAAGTATATCAGCAGATATCCCTGCTTTTTTGGGGGGGGTCACAATTTGCTTCAAATGTTTTTTTTCTGTCTGTTCACATTCACTCTCAATCCATGTGTGTCTTTAAAGTGAGTCTCTTTTAGGCTGATATTGTTGGATCTTGTTTTTTAAATCCTTTCAGCCATTCTATGTCTTTTGATTGAAGAATGTAATGCATTTACATTTAATGTAATTATTTATAGGCAAGGGCTTACTATTGCCATTTTGTTAATTTTTTCTCATTCTTTTGTAGATCCATTGTTCCTTGTTTCTTACCCTGCTGTCTTTTTTTTGTGTTTTGATTTTTTTGGTATCAAGATGCTTTGACTTATTTATTGTCTTCTTTTGTGTGTTTACTACAAGATCTTCCCTTGTGGTTACCATGAGGCTTGCATAATATATCTTAAACTTATAACACCATTTTAAACCTATGTTAAGACTATTAATAAATAGAATTTTTATACTTTACATTTTTACTTCTGCCCCTCACATTTTAGATTATTGCTGTTACAATTTATTTCTTTTATATGGTGTAATAACAGATTATTGTATTTATGGTTATTTTTGCTACATTCCTTCAGAAAATCTTTAAACTAGAGCTGTGAGTGAGTGATGTATCACTATTACCATATTGCAGAATCCAGTTACAACTATATATTTGCCATTGCCAGTGAGATCCATGTTACCTTTTTGTGTTTTTATTTCTTCCAAGGTAGGTCTGGTTGTAATTAACCCCCTTAGCTTTTGTTTGTTCAGGACAGTCTTTATCTCTCCTTCATTTCTGAAGGACAGCTTTGCCAAGTATAGAATTTTGGGTTGACAGTTATTTTCTTTCAATATTTTGAATACAGCATCCCATTTTTTCCTGGTCTGAAGACTTTCTGTTGAGAAATCCAGTAATCTTATGGGCAGATCCTTGTACGTAAGTTCACTCTCTCTCCTCTTGCTGCTAGTAAAAAATATTATGTTCTGGACTTTTGACAATATAATTATAATGTGTCTCAGTGTAGCCCTCTATCCTTAGGTTTAACCTGTTTGGGATTCTTTAGGCCTCATGGATCTAGATAACCATTTCTCTCCCCAGGTTCAGGAAGTTTTCAGCCATTATTGCTTTAAATAGACTTTCTGTCCCTTTCTCCCTTTTTTGCTTCTGGAATTCTTATGATGCAAATATTTTTTCTTTTAATTGTTCTATAATTTCCGTAGGCTTTCTTTGCTGTTTTTAATTTTTATTTCTCCTTTGGGTAATTTCCAATGTCCTATCCTTCAGGTTGCTGATTTTTTTTTCTGCATGTTTGAGTCTGCTTTTGAAACTCTCTGTTGAAATCTTCAGTTCCTTTATTGTATTTTTCAACTCTGAGATTTCTTTTTTTGTTTTTTTTTTTATGGTTGCTATTTCCTTGTCAAACTTCTCCTTCTGTTCATGCATTGTTTTCTGAATTTTGTTTAGTTGTTTGTCTCCATTCTCTCAAAGTTCACTAAACTTTTTTTAGAGAATTGTTCTGAATTCTTTGATAGTTTATAGATTTCCATTTTTTTTAGGGTCAGTTGTTGGAGCTTTATTAGTTTCCTTTCATGGTGTCATATTTACCTGATTTTTCGTGATCCTTGATTTCTTGTATTGGTATCTGAGTATTTGAGTAATTAACCTCTTTTTCCAGACTTTATAGGTTTGCTTTGGCAGAGATAGCTCTTCACTAGGCAGCTCATTTTGTTTTTCTGGGTGTGTCTGTTGGTAATGTCTTTGGGCAGGCAAGGCCTGCTGTTATGGACTGCTTTGGGCGAGGCAACTACTCAAGTTCTGAGGTCAGGGATGCAGTATTGTGCCACTGGCTAAAAATAGTTGGATATGACTGCTGGCTTGGGTCCCTATCCAAGTGGGGTTGTAGGATGGGGTCCTCACTTGCCTTAGTCTCTGTTCAGACTTACTAGATGGTTGGGACCGGGTCTATATTCAGTAGTAGATGGAGTTATGTTCCCTGCTTCCCTGCTCTGGCAGGGCAGCAGCCAAGGTTTGGGGCCCATAGAGATCATTGTGTGGGGGCTTCAAATCAGGCCTGAGTGTCCACTGTATTCCCTGGTCAGGTGATGCTCTGCAGATGGGGGAAGCCACGGGCTGTGCTCCCTGTTGAAGCACCACTGTATGTAGGGCTGTTAGATGGACTGTGTGTTTCCTGTGTGCTCTGGTTAGACTCTCTGGTCAGATAGCTGAAGGCTATATTCAGCAATGAGCAAGGCCATGAATTAGATTCTTTTCCTGTGTGCAACAGAAGAAGAAGCTGTAAAACTGGTAAAGCTTTTTGTTGTCTTACCTCAAGAAGACCCACGCCTTAAGTTCCCTGGCCAAATGAGGCCAATGGCTCTAGAAAACTACTGGCTCTATCTGCTCTTCTCTCAGCTCAAGTGCCACTCTGTCATAGTTATATTTCCAGTGGCTGAGCCCTGCAATTCTAGTGGTATGAGAGAGTAGGGGTGCTCACAGAGTGACTCACAATGCTGGGGGGGGGCAGTGCTGGTTGCTCCCCCTTGGGTTCTTTTTTCCACTGGAGGAACTGGAGGCTCAAGAGACACCTGCCCCCATGGTGCTGCACTGTCCTGGGGAAGGGGCAATACGATCAACATGCAGTCACTTCTCTTACCCCTCTAATACAGTCTGTCTTTGTCTCTGAATTGCAGGGTGGGGAGGGTTCTTCAGCCTCAGTCCTGCGTTCTAGGATTCTCTCAGTGGTGTCTTCTTTTTAGTTGTTAGTTGTTCTTCTTGTGAAGCGGAACAAATTCAGGAATGATGTATGTTGCCATTTTGGTGACATCACTCTCCCCCAATATTTTGTCAATGTAAATTTTAAATACATGAAAGGGCTCACATAAAAATATAAATGTTAAGGTCACTTGCAGCAAAATACAGGACATTAGAATCATTTAGCAGAAAAGTTTATACTTGAAGGTAGGCACTTCATAACATTTGGATTTTGGCGAAAGGCAACAGTTTGATGTCAATATCTTAACCTTTCTATTAACTGCATATATTTTTCAAGGGAACAGATTTTCAAAATATTACAGAAGAGAAACAAATCTGTCTAAGCTACATATGAATGGAATTCCACAGAACAGAATACAAATTTTATTCTCCCTTTTTCTTTTCATAAACTGTTATATATCTTCACCGTCAAGTTCTACAGTTTTACTCCCTGATGTAAAATCCCATGGGAATATGTGGCTTCTAATCTTTCAATCTGAAATGAAGTATCTCTTGCTTGGGGAACCTGATATAGTTTTTTTTTTCCCCCACAGTTGGAATAACCTTTGTCATAATAAAACACTAATTAAAGCCAGATGATTTTTAGGTAGCAGTAGCTAGCACTGAAGGGTTCTTGGCTTCGAGCAGCTGTTGAGTCCCTTTGATCCTGTTTTAACTGTAAAATTAAATAGATAAGATTTAACTATTCTAGTTGTTTTCATTCTTGGAGGCATAGAAATTTACTTTACACTTACCTAACCCATGAGCAGAATGTTTGGGGCCCAGTGGACCCATCTACCATTTGATTTAGCTCTCCTTTCTAGAACATGTCTCTACCAGATAGATTCTGTTTGAAGTCTTGGTAATAAGGAACTTCACAAAGCAATCTAGTCAATAAGGATGCTCCAGCTCCTCTTTCTTATCCTGAAACCAAAGTTCCTTGTTCTTACAGAAACCAAAGTTCCTGTAGCTTCCATCCAGTGCTTTAAGCAGTGAAAGGCACAGAGTAGGCTCTCATGCACTTGAACAGTATTTATTGATGAATAAAAGAATGAATAATTCTAGTTCTGACTTTTAAAGCTACACAGAATATGGTTGTTTCCTTATGTGTCCAGGCTGTTCTCCTCCTCTCTTACATCATTCTTCTCTTTTCCAGGATCAGCATTGCAGTTTCCTAAATAATATGATTTTCATATGTTTTGTCTATCTCATTACTCTTCTCTGAGTGTGCTTGCATTGATCAGTGCATCTCTTCAAGTGTGGTACCATTGACCCAAACAGTACTCCAGATGGGGTCAGCTCAGAGAAGGGTAAAAACTCAGTATTTCTTAGCCTGGATATTCCACTTGACATATTGTTTGACCCAAAAAAGTATTCCTTAGAGCAATCCTTTCCTGTTTCTGAGTAGAGGCATTCTATTCCAGGCAAGATCTCTGATTGGCACATATTCTGTTCTGGGAGAAGGATTGTTTCCTTGAATTTCCAGGGTAAGGAGGGGGTGGAGAACGCTGTGCTGAAGCCTGTGGGGTTGGGGAGTAGGGAGGTGGCAAGTCGGCACAGTATTCCATCTCATGGTCATAACTATAGGGGGGTGGTGCCACTGAAAAAGAAAAAGTAAAGGGCATCAGGCATTTAGCAAATATTTGAGTGTCTACTATGTTTAAACCACTGGGCTGAGTACTTTGGGACGGGACATAATGTTTGCCTGTGGAAATCTTAGTTTTATTGGGTTGAGGACACATGTGTATGAAAGAGCAAGTGCTACAAAAAGTGGTACCATGGGCCAAAATGTTTAGAATTGGTTGCTTAGGTAAAGTTTCTTGAAAATATGATGCTAAAGGGGCAGATAAAGAGAAGACTAGGTTCTAATTCCAGATTGAACAAAAGTGCAGAAACAGGAAAGCACTTTTGTTGAAACCAGAAAGTACATGGAAGGGGGAAATGGGAAGAGTGTTGAGAACCATCATCCTTGTGGGCTTTGACTATCACATAAGGAATGTGTGATGTGCAGTTACCAGAGATTTTTTTGAATATGCTAGTGAATATGCTTTGGGAAGGTGATTTTCTCAGCAGTATGGATTGAAGTGGGCAGAAGAAAAGGAGAGGTGATGTAATAGCATATGTGAAGGATTATAAGGTTCGCGTGGCATTTGAGGGGGGAATCATAAGAGACCTTGAGCAGCTGAGTGCTTCGGTGATGACTACTTAGGTACAGAAAGAGGTGGAGAGTGAAAGAAGGTGTCCAGGTATTGGGCACCCTTTATTGGGCTCCTGTAACTTAGAAGGTCATGGAACCATTATAGGAATAAGAAAAAAAGTGAGGGTGGGCAAGCACATTTATGAATGGGAATGAAGAACTTCATTTTCTAAATATTATTTGAAAATTTTTCTTTAATTATTTTTTTACTGTAATGTATGTCAGTGTGTTTTAAATCACATTTAGTACACTTCATTTTGACTATGTATGGATGTCAATTTTGTAGTGATCTCAATCCCATGTCAAGGGTTGGAAGAGAGGTACCCCTTGAGTATTCCATGTCTTCACGAACCAATCATTCTGTAACATCTGAGCAACCCCTCTGATGATTTGCCAGTATATGAATTATCATCAAGATCATGATTCTAGTTGGAAATTGGCATGCCTTAATTGCTTACTATGAATGTAACCTAAATCACAAGACTAGTGGATGCAAATAAATGGTCAAGCTTTTTAAACATTAGAATGGCAGAAAAGATCAAGCAACATTTCAATTAACTTTTTTCTAAATTGTCTTCTAGGGATGGCTGGCTGACTCAGCTGGTGTCATGTGACCCTTGATCTCAGGGTTGTGGGTTTGACCCCCACATTGGGTGTAGAGATTACTTAAAAATAAAATCTTAAATAAATAAATAAATAAATAAATAAATAAATAAATAAATAAAATGTCATCTAAATTGTGCTCTTACCAATAAGATTATGGTAGTGTTCTGATCACTGTGCATGCACAAACATAGGGCTTCATCCTATATGCGAGCACGAACAATGTTTTTTCTGGATTCCCTTAACATGGCTTGCTTTATCAGGAGCTTGATGGTTTGAACCACTTACTGATCTGCCTGTACTCAGGGATGTGAGGACATAGAATTGGGTCACCTGAGAAAAGAGCAAAATGGAGACAGAGAACTGGGTGGGATGTCCTCTGAGGACTGCTCTACTGAGCAAAGGCTTTGCAAGTCTCCAGTGGGCTCTATAGTCCAAGGGCTCATGACAGAGGACACAGCTGTATCCAGCTTCTCTAAAGCTGCTTTCAACACTTGAGGCTGGACTATCAAAAGCTTTGTTTTCTATAACAAAATGGAACAACTCCTGTGGAGTCTAAACACACTGTCCCTCTGCATTACACCCACTCCTTTGCTTCATTATATCCAGGAGGACAGAGACAAAGAGATTTAGAATATAAATATACTTCATCCAAGCTGAGAAATACAGGCTCCATGTAAAATAGGAAGTTACAGCTGGATACCCATTGAACAGTTTCTTATAAGCATGTGGTTTTAAGCTGTTTTTATGTTGGAGCTTTTCTCTGCCTCCCACTTGCAGAGCACACGCTGAATGATTCTACAGATTGACTTTGCATCATTCTCTGTCATGAAGCCGTGGTGTCTATTTATGCTTTGGTAACAAAGCGTTTATATTTTGCCATCTGCATTAAAACTGCTAGAGGACATTTCAGTGAGATTCCCTACGGTTTATACAGCTGCATGTTGAACATGAAAATTTAAGATATGATTAGATTCATATAGCCTTCTACTCATATAGCCTTTGAATTTTAATAAAGTGATAGTATAATGCAGAAGAGCAATACTTTGAGGACTATCCATCATGAAATAAACATGGCACATCTTTTATAGTATCAGCTACTGGAAGACATTTTGCAATCAGACTTGTGTAACTGTGGACTGTGCTATCCTTCCTTCCTGCAGATAATAAGGTTTCACTAGGAAGTAAACTCTCAAGGTATTAGTTTTAGAAAATTCCTGATTAACTCTAAGAGGTTTTGTTCTTTCTTAAAGGTCAAATCATCTTTCAAAGAAATATGGATGAGGCTGGAATATGGTACCTTTGAAATTCTTTCATCATCAATATTCCAGCTCTCTGATTTAAGTAAAGCAAATATGCCATTTATCCTTAATGTCATTATAGTTTTCTACAATATTACAAAATTTAGGGATGCCATGAAATTCATAGAAGAAATTTAATTTTTTTCACCCACTCAGGCCAACATCTCTGAAGCAAACATAAAGGGAAGATGCACGGTGTTACCAAAACCTATACAACATTCTTTTTAAAAATTTGGAAACAGAGGAAAATCATCCATAATTTCGCCACCACGATTTAACAAATAATATCTTTATATAATCCCTTCTAGTCATTTGTGGTTTTTAATATCCTTGTTGTGTAAAGTGAGTATATGCGTTTTTACTTTGGATTCCAACAGTCTTTTTCATTCTGCTACATATTTTTCATAAACTTTATTGTTAATGGCTGCATATTATTCTGACTGTTCACTTATTTTGAGATTAACAATTTTTATTATTATAAATAATGGAAAGATGATTATCTTTTTACACATAGACTTTTTAATTTTTATTTTGAATTAGTTCTTTAGAATAAAATTCCTATCATCAACTAGCTGGTTATCATTTAATATTTTGGTAATTTAACAGTAAAAAAATAGCTCTTTATTTTACATTTCTTTGATAGTAGCTGGATTTGACATTGTTCTACAACTTGTTTACTGTCTGTAGTTTACTTATGTTTTTCATTTTTAAAGATTTTAATGATGTATTTATTTGTGAGAGAGAGTGGGCGGGGGTGGGGGTAAGGGCTAAGCAGACTGCACTGAGCATGGAGCTGATGTGGGGCTTGATCTCATGACCCTGAGATCATGATCTTTAGCTCATGACCTGAGCCAAAACCGAGTCAGACATTCAACCAGCTGAACCACCCGGGTGCCCCTCCTGTTTGTAGTTTATATTGGGTGATTGTTGCTTGTCTTGGACTGGTAATTTAAAAACTAGAATCTAATTAGAATCAAAATATAATTAAGATAAGATATAAACAAGTATACAAAAGTATGTATCTTTTCTAGGTATCTTTCTAAAAATAACTGTCGAAATGTTTAATTATATTATTTTTACCTTATTGACATACCAAAATTTAAAACTTGCATCTAACAAAATATATGGTTATCTTTTTGATCTCCTCTGTTGTTAAACTTAAAAATTTGTCTTCTCTTTTGGATATCTGATTCATAACCCAACTATTTCTGAGCTTTTTTCATTTAAATTTATATATTTAAAGCTTCCTTATATCTGTTCTTTTATTTGGTGTATTTTTGGTCAAAGTTTATTTTTCCTAAGTTTTAAATTTTGCTTAAACCAAATTATCTATACGGTTTCTTAATCCTCATTTTTCACAGTGTTTTGTTATCTCTCCTTTAGTTTGTAAAATTTTAATGTACTAGTTCTGTCCCAATGACCAAGGCATATCTTTTTATACCAACACCTCATTTTAATTATTATTGATTTTAAATGGTTTTAATATCTGGTAGGACAGGAGAATTGCCATGACATTTTTTTAACATGTTTAAAAAATTTTTTTATTGAGCTATAATTGACATATAACATTGTGCAAGTTTAAGGTGTACAACATGTTGAGTTGATATATTTATATACTACAATATGATTACCACCTGTTTAATTAATTAAACAAGGAGCCCATTAGACTGAGGTGGCTCATTGTCATGATAAACAAATCAAAATGTAAGCCTGTAAATGCTTCAAAGTTACAAAATCAAAACACTAAGGACAACCAATCACAAATTACCAACTAGGCTTGAAGCTATAGCCAGTGAAATAATTTCCTTTCTTTGCTTCTACATTTTCTCTGTATACGGCAGGGTACTCCTAACCACTTCCAGTATGGTGCTGTCTGATTCAAATCAATTTTTGCTCAAATAAACTCTTAAAAGTTCTAGTATGCTTCAATTTATCTTTTAATGCACCTTAGCGTTAGCTTATGACATTTTTAAAAAGATCTGTTCATTTACTTTAGAGAGAAACAGAGAAGGAGTGGGAGGAAGGGCAGAGGGAGAGAATCTTCAAGCAGACTCCCTGCTGAGCACAGAGTTCCACGCAGGGCTCGATCCCACAGTCCATGAGATCATGCCTTGAGCAGAAACTGAGAGTCACTAGGGAGCCTCTGCCTCTCCATGGGCTTCTGCTGGTGAAGTCCCAGGAGATAACTTGATTTCTGCACTTCTCAAGACACAAGTATTCTGTTCTATTTGGAACATTGTAGGATATTTATCCTCATAAGTTTTTATTTGACCTAGTCAGATTGGGTATCTATTCTTGGCAACTAAGGGGTTTCTGACTGGAATTGTCAAAGTATAATTACTAAAAAACAAATAAGGAAATCATATGATTACCTCTACACTTTGAAAAGATAATTCTGGATTCTCATGTGCATTTATTAAATTAAAGTTTAAAAATTGTGGAAAAAAAAAAAAAAGAAACCAAGAGTCACACGCTCAACCAATGGAGCCACCCAGGCATCCCTAGCTTATGATATTTTTAAAGACAACTTCTAATATTATTGCTAGGAGCAAACCTTCTCCTCCACCCTCCCCCAAACCACACTACTCACAATTTGCCTGAACCTTACTCAGAGCAGAAGCCCACAGAGCTCCCAGCAAAACCTCCACTGCCTCCACACCCACCACAAAGACCCAATCCTGCCATTTCTCCTCAACAGTGGCCTAAGATGCAGTTCCCAAAAGGATGATATTATTAGAAGCTATCATCCCCCTTCCCCTCAGATAACATCAAGACAAGTCTAGTCATGTTTTACGTTCCTCTGTTACCTTGAGGACAAGCTCTTAGACGTCTTTCATTGTAGACTCTAACTCTGGAAGGCTTTATACACATCAAATCTCATTAATTTTCTAAACTTTCCCCACCCACTTTCACTGTGCTGAGGAGACCACAGTCTGTCATCAGAAAAGCCCTTTGTATCCTCCCCTTTCCATCTCTTCACATGTGACTCTAGCTCAGAATATGAGGAAGTCCTCTTCTAATTGTGTCTGTTTTCCAGAGAAATGAGATCTACTGGGAGTGAGAAAAGCAAGGGTTTTTTTGAGCTTTAAGAAGAGAGAAGAATGCATGAGATAGTTGTGAAAATTTTCTATTTTCATTAAAGTCAGATTTTTCTCCTGAGAGGGCAGCTTCCTCTGCAGCAGCATTAAATCAGAAATATTCTTTCCTCCCCACATCCTACATCCTATAGGGCCAGAAGGTGCACTGGGAATTTTCTGGGGTTCTCATACCCATTTTTCAAACTATGGTCTGTGTTTTCTCCTTAAAAACCTGAGCTCTTTTGTAGCACACACCACGAGATTATACTACTTTCTACTCCTCCTTGTTAATACCTGTGGTCTGCTCTGCCCTAGACTCTCATTCATTGATGATTTAGCATCAGGCCCATTATCTTTCTCTGCAACATGGCTTCTATTAGCATTCTTGATGATTTCAACATTCATAGATTGAAGTAAATTTCAAGCCCCAAGATGGAGCTTGCTCCTGCCCAGGGTGCCACAGCAGCAAACTAAAACTTAGATGACTTTCATGTCCCTGTGAAGCTCCACTTGATGGGAAACTTAGTATATCCAGTCAGCTAATCCCTAAACATCAAGCCAACTCTGAGCTCTATACTTACTTCCTGTTCCTTCTCACCCCAAACAAGGTTAACTATGTGGCCCCAGCCAATCAGATATTTCCTATTTTTCTCTTCTTTGTTTTTTCACTCTACCCTGTAAAAGCTCCCTGCCTTCCACCTATTTTGCAGTTCTCTGCACAAAGACCATCCACTTCATGAAGTGTTAAGCAGTTTGTTTGTATCCCCTAAATTTTCTCTAATCATTTTCTTAACAACCAGACTTTTTTGTGTTAAAAATCTTTTTCTCAACCTTGTTGTACCTATGTAAATCTGACCACCACTCTTGATCTTTCTAGAATACACATTTCAGTATATCTTGAATCTCACCTAGATTTCCAGTTTTACTGATGACATTTTAAAAAGTTAATTTAAACTGATGTCACCTCTTTCCTGTCTTCATGTCTTTCTTTATTCAGCTTAGATTTATGGTCCATCACTAAAATTATATCTGTGTATTTATCATCAATTTTCTTATCTCTTTTTCTCCCCATTACCTGACAAAACTCCAATCTTGATTAAATTCAACATTTTGGCTCTCCCAGACTTGTATCTAGGAGCTTCATGTGCCTAGAGAAAAATGCACAATCATACTGACTAATCTCATTTTCAATGAATGACTATATTCTTAAATGTGGAGACTCTTGGCATTGCTTGGAAATTATTCATACCTGTAGGTATTTCACCACCCCTCCATTCTCCGAGATTCCTTACCTACAAGCATCTCCTCAACCCACTTTTCAGGAGAAGACTTGCTTCTAATTTCAGGAAGAATATAAGCACAATCAGAAGAGCATATCCTTGTATCACCAAATCCTTTGGTGAGTAAATGAAATTCTTCTCATGTTCAGTACAAATATTAATAAGGCCCCCCTCATTTGTGAATTCAGTGATGCGAATAGAATTTTTATTTCTTTTTTTAAAGATTATTTATTTATTTTAGAGAGAGAGAGAGAGCATGCACATGTGCATGAGTGGGGGAGGGGCAGAGAGAATCTTCAAGCAGACTCCCCACTGAGCATGGAGCACTATTCAGGGCTTGGCCCCATGATCCATGAGATCATCACCAGAGCCAAAACCAAGAGCTGAATGTTCAACTGACTAGGTGCCCCTAGAGTTTTGATTTCTTAATGAAATATTTCCAAGAGATTTTAAAGACTACAGGTCAGTTATTTTATAGAATGTTCCTTAACCTGGGTTTGTCAGATCTTTTTTCATGCTTAGATTCAGGCTGTGAACTTTCAGCAGAATCCTGCACATATGAAGTTGTGTCATCCTCAGAGTTATTAATACCCAGGAGTGCAAGATGTCCATCTGTCCTTTAGTGATGTTAATCTTTACCACCTGGTCAAGATGTTGTCTGGTTTCTTCACTGTGTAGTGACTATTTTTCCCCTTATAACTAGCAACAAACCTGGGGGTAGACACTTTAAGACCATCCAAATGGCCTGCCCCACTGCAACCTCTCCCCCCAGATTTAACACCCATTAATGATTCTTGTCCCAAACTTTTCTTATAATGGTTTTAAAATGATGATTTTTCCAGTTCCACAACTCCTTTCTATATGTATCCTTTGTCATTTTTTTGTTCCCAAGAACCTCCCCTTCTTCTTCATGGTTTACCTAAATCAATCTATATCTATCTATCTATCTATCTATCTATCTATCTATCTATCATCTATCTCTCTCTCTTTCTCTATCAGTCAATCACCAGGGTCTCAGTAATGTACTTCAGATCACAAATTTCTTGATAGCATTGCAATCTCTTGTTTTCCTTTGGTTGTCATTTGATTTTTATATTTTTGCCAAGCCCTCTGTTATGGTCTTTCTGTATTGTTTTCTTTCAAGTGTGTTTCATCCAAACCTATTTTTTTTAAGAAAGGGTTAATGTGGTCACTTTTCTTTGTTTACAGTGAAGTTCTGGAGAGTAGTGGGTGTATAATATTTGACAAATAATTTTTATTTTCACACTAACGGTTTTTAAAATAATTATAATTAAACAAGACACTGTTCATTCTACCCAACATGGCAGGAATAACAAACCGTTTTGGAAGGTCACTGTCTAACAAATGATCAGTGTAGCAGATGAGCTTTTCCAGTAATCTCCTCCCCAGTGCACAGTAATAATATTCATTGTAGGTATCTCCACTGAGCACTTTCACCAAGGCTTTCACCAAGGAATATGACCTTGGCTAAATTATTTTCTACTCATATATGTGGCCCCCAGGCTGAAGGACTATACAATAAACTGGGTTGTTATCTCATTTATCACAAAACTAATTAATTAATGTGGGTAAAATATTTTATATTTCCACAGATGAAAGATTTTGAAAAATATTCAATACTACTGTGTGGTTTTTTTTCTATCTTTTAAGTAAAAGCTTAATTAGTGACTTCGAGAAGGAAATGAGAAGTAATCAAGCACATTATGCTTTTTTAAGATCTAGCTTTTTTGTAGTAAAAATGCTTCCACCATAAGGTTTATTATGTTTCTCGCATTATTCAGTTCCCAGAACAATGCATTTACTGAAAATGTAACATGCTGCTGTGATCTGCCAGTATAAATGATGCCACTCTAAAGTTTAAAAAACATGTTTCCATGCATGAAATAGAAACCTCCAACCCAAGGAAACATAAGCCCTCACATTAAAATATTTTGAAACTTCTATTCTGATTTTATAAAAAAATATTTTTTAATGTTTTAAAATGTCTAATGTTTAATTTTAACTAAACTTTTTATAATCAAGCAAAAGTGTATCTGGAATTTTATCTACAGAGGGCTTCTCCTTGCCTTCTCTCCAGTTAATGTCTCTGTCTGACTCTCCTCTGTTCTCTTGAGTTATGGGTTGACCAGGTAAAAACAGGGAGATGTGAAGAATAAAAGAAAAATTCCCCCTGTTTTTTCCTTGTACCTTAGTTGTAACATCATTACACTAATCCCAACAGTATTTTTAGTAAGTTGGAAAGATTCAAAACTGTGAATTGCTTTTGTAGTGAGTAAAAGCTATATATTCTAGGGTGAAATTTAAGGTAAATTCTCTAGGTTTTGATACATAACTCAATCAGATCTTGTCATGAGTTGTGTTCTTCACTTGTTCAGCTATGTCTGCTGAGTGCCCATTATGTGCCAGTCCTGGTATTATACTTGGGACTTGGGTGGTGACCAGAATAGACTACGATCCCTGTCTTGTGGTGCTAGGAGGAAGAGATGGACAGTGAACAATAAGTATAACAATTGGACAAACTATATGGTATCTTAGAAGATTAAAAGCACTCTGAAAAAAATATATAGAGTAGAACAAGGAGGACACAATGGGGAAGGACATAATACAATCTTAAATAGACCTGAGCAGGCCTCCTTCAGGAGGTGATCTTTGATCAAAAAGTTGAATTAAGTGAGAGAGTCCATGTTCTAAGCTAAGCCCTAAGATGGGAGTGTGCCCTGTTGTGCTCACGGAGCACATGGAGTGTGTTTCTGTGTTCACAGGAGAGTGTAACTGGAGGCAGAGTGGCAAGAGGGAGTAGGAAGGAAATGAAGCCAGAGAAATAAACGAGGAACCAATTCATGCATTGCCTTGCAGGCCCTGGTCAGGACTTTGCTTTTTACTTTGGATAAAATAGGAACCACTGGCTTTGACTCTTCTCTGGAGAACATGGAAAGCCATTGGAAGATTTTGAACAGAAGAATGATATAATTTGACATCTACTTTTAAAAGGTTCAGTCTGGCTACTAGGTTTAGAATAGACCCTTTGGGGGGCCAAAGGTGGCTGCTGGAAGAGCAGTTAGAATGTTATCACAAGAATGCAGGTCAGAGCTGAGGGTGGCCCCACCAGGGAAAGAACAGTGTGGACTGTGAGTAGTCAGACACTGTACATACTTTGAAGATGGACCTGGAAGTTTTCCTAGTAAGTTGCATGTAGGTTTGACGGAGGCGAGGAGTCAAGGATGACTCAAAGGTTTTTGGCCTGAGCCACTGGAAGTCCAGAGATGCCATCAGTTGACAGGATAAAGGCTGTGAGTGGAGGAAGTTTGGGGGGATAATCAGAAGTGCAGCATCGAACATGTTCAACTTGAGATAGCTATGAGACATCTAAGCTGAGATGTCCAGTAGACAGTGGGATCAAATGCATATGAAATTCAGGAAGGATGTTCAGAATGGAGATTTATAATTTTGGGAGGCATTAGTGTATAAGTAGTACTTAATACCATTAGACCAAAAGATATAACAAAAGAAGTAAGTGTAGATACAGTCTAGAAAAAGACACAAGACTGACCTTTGAAACACTCCAACATGAAGATATTGGAAAATGGGAAGAACTGACAAAAGAGGGAACAGGAGAAGTGATCGTTCTCACATTCATCTGGAATTTGCTCCCTCAAGTTGAAGATGAAAGGGAAAAAGTTAAGAGAGGAAGGAAGTTATTAGGGAATTGATACATAGGCAGATTGCGTGTAGAAGGTACCTTCTTTTTCACAGGGGCTGAGGAAGGACATGACTGTGGATAGCAAATTATCTAAGAATGCGTTAGATTTAAGATTTGACTCCTTTTTATATGTCAAATGATACATATACAGACAGGCTTAGAAAACACTACTGAGCAATTAATGCAAAATGCAGTATTTTGTTTATGGAGTCGGATATATTCAATATATTTATATATAGAACTTCTAGCAGATTCTCAACAAACACCTGTCAAATTATCAATGTATTACCATTGCTCTTTGTTGAGAATTTTCATATTATATTAAAACTGTTTTCTTCGCATACAGAGGACACATAAAAACGTTATTCAATCGTTTTTTCTTAAGACTTATGTACCTATTAAATCAGATGCCAGTTTGTTAAGACATGTCACTTACACTTTCTCTATAATTACTTCTCAGAACTCTGGCAGTAGACACAGTGGGTGTGGACTGTCTAAAACTCTGGCTGATTGGGAATTGTAGTCAATAAAACATGCCTTAAAAATATGAATACCTTTAAATGTGAGCTAGATTTTATTACTCGGATCTAAGTAATCTCCATTGAAAGCTAGAGCTTCAGTCTATGTTAATTTAAATGCCCTACATTCTTGGAGATCATTGCAGTGAAAGTCTTCAATGTTTCCTCTCTCTAAGGAGTAGAGCATAACTAACAAATCTTACTCTTCCTTCAGAAGGAGTGAGCAGTTGTGCTTACCAGGATAGGAGGAGATGGCGTTGATGTGGGTGGTCCTGATGACGCCCACCCGGGTCCCACGGTTGTTTTTCATACACATACAGATACATATGGCAATTCCAGCGATGACCCCCATAATGAATACAATTCCAAACACTATGCCAGCAATTGCCGTGCCCCTAAAAAAGGAAGACAAAAGTACATTGAAAAGGCTCATAGGCGTTTCAAATACAGCCCCATGACTGTAAAGCAAATCTTCTTAAGGATAATGTTAAAAAAAAAAAAAAAAAGATAATTCCCTGAATCAGTCAAGTAAATAGTCTTGTGTATTTCAATAGATAAGAAAAAGTTATAAGCTTTCAGGGATTCCTCTTCCAGTACAGTAAACCTATCGTTCAGATTCTGATTTTAGAAATCCATGTATTTATACAAAACACAATTATTCAGATACGCTCTCTAAAATAATAATTAAAAAACCATTCTGCTGTTTACTTAAACAGCAAAGAATTTATCTATTGTCTGTGAGCACACATTTACTGAAAACAACTTGATAAATGCCAAAATATTAAATAAAATTTAACATTTATCTTTATTAAAACTCTTCACAAAGTAGAACTGGAATTTTTTTTTCTTAACAGAACAGAGAAAAACAAACCAAATGTTTTAAAAAAATTATTCAGAAAACAGTTGCGACAAATGGTATTCTCATTAAATTCAGGAACAATGCAAGCAAAACCTCTGTTCTATTAATGTTATGTTTTTCTCCAGAAGGTTTTATCTCTCACAACAAAATCATAGAAAGAAGATATACTGCATGAAAGAGTCAACATTGTCATTATGTGTAGATAATATGTTTTGTAGAACTCTATGTTTATCCACATTTGGGAGAGAAATGGAGAAATCTTTGTGAAAAGAAGTAGATTTTCAGCCAGCAGTATCATTTCTAGCAGTGCTTTCTGCTTTCTGAGGAAATACAACACATGTGGGCACAGATAATGCCAATATATTGTTGCTAGTAGCAAGATATCAGAAACACCGTAATATCCAAATGACAAAAAAGAAAAAAAAATAATGATACACAAGAGAATGAATCCTATACAGTGATTAAAAAGGATGAAGAGGTCCACATGGATTGAGGTGAAATGTCTATGATACATGGTTAACTTAATAATAATACTACAAATGAAAAGGCAAATATTAACAGAATACCAGTATTAATAGAATGATTACAAGGAGAAAATTATATTTTTATATTTCAAATTTTCAAATGTATATATAGTGATTATCTTATAGATATGGGACAATGAAGAAAATTTTTATTTTCTCATTTGGGTACCCCCCTCCCCAGAAGTAACCATTTCAACTCTTTCAAACATTGTTTTAGTACTTTTTTTTTTTTTTAAGATTTTGTATATTTACTTGAGAGAAAGAGCACAGGAGCATGAGCAGGGGAAGGGGGAAGGGCAGAGGGAGAGGACCAGCAGACTCCCTGCTGAGCTTGGAGCTTGATGCAGGCCTCAATCCCAGGACCCTGAGATCCTGCCTGACCTGAGAGGAAGTCAGACACTTAACCCACTGAACCACCCAGGCACCCCTGTTTTAGTAACTTTCTTCCTATTTCTCAGTAATACAATTACATTTTTTAATTTTTATTTATTTATTTTTTAAAGATTTTATTTATTTATTTGACAGAGATAGAGACAGACAGCGAGAGAGGGAACACAAGCAAGGGGAGCGGGAGAGGAAGAAGCAGGCTCCCAGCAGAGGAGCCTGATGTGGGGCTCGATCCCTTAACACCCGGATCACGCCCTGAGCTGAAGGCAGAGCTTAACGACTGTGCCACCCAGGCGCCCCACATTTTTTTTATTTTTTTAAATTTTGTATTATCTATTGGCTCCTCTTATAGTATTTGGGAATTTAGATCCCAAGACAAACTTTATCCTTTCAGAATTTATATTGACTGCTTCCTGTTGATCCAAGCAAGGTGCCATGGTTACCTTTCATATCTCTTACACTCACTTTATTTAAGGAATTTCCATGAGTTCCCATCTTTCCACACATCTGTTGTTATCCCCCCTTCAAAAGTCTTAGAAATTTTTCAAGCAATTTTCAGAAGTTCTTAGCATTTTGTTTTTACTGCTAGTATTATGAAATTGCATAATGCACTTGGATTTTGGTTTTTTTAAATTATTTTTCCAGTCCCTTAGGATTTTTCCTGTCTGGAGACTCATTCTTCAGTTCTATAAACTGTGCCATAAATGGATAATTTCCTTTCCACCATTTTATCTGCTTCTCTTTCTGGAAGCCTATTCTGAAAGAACTTCCAGGATGACTTCTCTAATTTTCCTGATTTCTGTTTTCTTGAACTACTTTCTTGGGGGAATTTCATTGACTTTACCTTCCAAAGTTTTGTGAAACCTCTCACTTTTAGCTATCATATGTTTAATTTCTGCGTGTTCTATCTTATCCTCCAAGGTACCCACCTCCCTATTTTATAGTGTCCTGTTTTGCTTTCATAGATATAGTTTCTCCTTGTAATCCCTGAAGGTACTAATGATATATATTTTTTAAACTTTCTCTGCTTTTTGTATTTCTTCTGTCCTGTTTAGGTTCCTTTTTATTGGTTATTTTGGTCTGTTTCATGTTTGACATTTTCCTTAAATGTCTGGTGATGCTGAATCTTCTGCTCTTTAAAAAAGAAGCACAGAAGAGCTGCTTGGAAGTTCACTGTGGCCTGCTACCATTGCACAGGTGAAATCCACAGTCTAAGAGTTCCCATGGTTTTTTTTGTTGTGGCTGTTCAATTTTCCCCTTAAAAAGAATCCTCCAGTTTCAAGTACAAGCCAGCCTGACACTTTGCCGGAGCCTAGGCAAAGGGTGTGAACCTTATTTTACCTATAAGGGTATGAACTTCCATAAAATCCTGATGCCTTTAGCTCAGGGACTCCATCTCACTCTACTGTGACACTGGAGCCATTCAGAAGCAGTCTTCAGTAACAACGTTTTTGTGGTTTAAAAGCATGATTTCTAAAGCCAGACTGCCTGGGTTCCAACCGTTCCCTGTGCAAGTTGCTGAACGCCTCCCACCCCCTAATTTTCTTATTAATTAAATGAAGGTCAACTTGGTGCTTATCTGACTCTCCTCTCAAATTTCGTATCATGAAATAGCTGTACTCCTGGACTCGTTTGTCAGAGAAATAATTTCTTATTTTTGTGCCATATAAATATCTATCTTATGCTTTTCTAAGACAGGTCTGTAGTTCTCATCTCGAACCCTTGGGGCCAGATCTATCTCATAAGTCAGAAATTTTAAGGTATTGGAAAGGGAGTATAGTACATATACCACATTTTGTAGGGTACTTCCAAGGCCAGCATCCTGAGCACACATACATTTACGTGTCCACAGGAAAGGTGAGAATATTAACAGCCGTGGATGACATAGAGACCAGAAAAAAGCCCCAGGTTCCTTTGGATCCGGTCTTGCCACCAAGTCAGTTACATAAAACATTTCACTTTCCAGCGTTGTTTGGTTGGTTGTTTTTGAGGATTTCAAAATTGCAGATAGGGACTTGTGACCCTGTATTTGTACTTTTCACAAGAGATTTTCTTTTTATGACTTTTCCACTCTTAAACTGATACTGCTAAGAATTCCAATAGACTCTTTTAAAATATTCCTACATGCATTTTAACTATGTAAGTAAATTATGAAAGCAGAAAGTGAGATATATTTGGGTGTGCTGCTATTAGTAATTAAAGAATGGCAGAACCCAGTAGCTTAATATATAAGCCTTTTCAAAAAAAGAGAGATTTATCAAAGGAGATCATTTGGAAGAAGTAAACCAAAAGTAATTTGGAAACCTTTTTATTGTAATTTTGAGGTCCAAATAAGATTGATTTGGAGGGCTTAGTTTATGTTCCAGAAATAATTAATGGCCCAATTATTCAGGCATAGAGTTTCCAAAGTAAGTGTTATGGAAGCTGTTACGATATCAAATTGGGACATATTTATATTCATTAATTCATTTTTTAAATAGAGGAAAGTAGGAAATTAGTCACATTTTGTTTTCCTGTTGGCAGCTCCAGCAAAAGTGCCTGCTTATGAGGTCAGTAATGAGGTTGCAACTAATGTGTTAAATGAGGTTTCTGATTAAATCATGATTTTGGTGTCCTTGATCTTTTGATACCCATTAGCAACTGTAAATTAGTTATTAAAGACATAGCAAGTATAACATTTATAGCATTTTTTACTCCATTATTAATTAAAGGAAACAATAAACAAACAGTAACCTTCTGGCATATAAATAATTTGGTTTTGTCAACTGTTGGAAAGAGAGAAGCTCTTAACTTGAGAACTTTGGCGTCATAAAAATCTTGAAAAAAATGTAGGGAATGTACTTTTTTTGAAAGAAGGGACTGCAGAGTGTACATATTTTCCTTTTTAAGATTTTATTTTGAAATATTTACAGATTCACAAACAGTTATAAAAAGAGTATAGAGAGGTCCTGTGTATCCTCCTCCCAGTTCCCCAGTTCCCCCCCAATGGTTACATCTTAGGTGTACTACAGTACAACATCAAATTCAGGAAATTGACATTAGTGTAAAGTGTGTGTATCATTCTGTGTCATTTGAACACATGCAGAGATCATGGGATCACTATGGGAAGCAAGGTACAAAGCTACTCCATCATCAAAAAGATTTCCCTTGTGCTACTTCTTTATGGTCACACCCACCGTCCTCCTCCCCGCCATTAATAACTGTTTGAATCACTACTCTGTTCCTCATTTTTGTAATTTTGTCATTTCAAGAATGTCATACAAATGGAATCGTATAGTATGTGACCTTTTGAGGTGGACTTTTTTGTACTCAGCATAATGCCCTTGGAATCTATCCTAGCTTTTGTGTGTACTAATACATTCCATTTTTATTATTTCGTGGTATGGAGATAGCAGTTTGTTTACCCATGACCTATTGCAGGACATTTTGGTTACTTCCAGCGTTGACTTTTGCAGATAAAGCTGCTAGGAACAATCATGTACAGGTTTTTGTGTGAACATATGTATTCATTTCTCTGGGATAAATGCCCAAAAGTGGGATTGCTGGGTTCTTTGATAAGTATATGTTCAATTTTTAAAAATACTGACAAAGTATTTTCCAGAATGGCTGTACTGTTTTATATTCCCTCCAGTAGAGTATGAGACATCCAGTTTCTCTCCATCCTTGCCAGCATTTGGTGTTGTCATTATTTTTAATTTTAGCTGTTTCAACAGGTGTGTAGTGGTAGCTTGTTGTGATCTTAACATACATTTCCCTAGTGGCCAGGGAGACTGAACATCTTTTCACAGGCTTAGTTGCCATTTATGTATCTTCTTCAGTGAAATGTCTCTTCATGCCTTTTATTCATGTTCTAATTGGATTGTTTGTGTTTTTACTATTGAATTTTTGAGAGTTCCTTATAAATTCGAGATAGAAGTTTTTTATCAGATACATTGTTTGCAAACATTTTCTCAGTCTGTAGTGTGTCTTTTCATCGTCTTAACAGAATCTTTTGCAGAGAAAAAAGTTTTTAAATTTTCATAAAGTCCAATTTTTCAGGGTTTTTTTATGGACTGCTTTTGGTGTCATGCGTATGAACTCTTCACCACGCCTTAGGTTCTGAAGACTTCTCCTATGTTTCCTTCTAAAAGATTGATTAGTTTGATGTTTTATATTAAAACCTATGATCCATTTTGGTTTAACTTTTGGGTAAGGTGGCAGGTTGAGGTTGAGGTGGATTTTTTTACCCACGGATATCCAGCTGCCCCAGTACTATTTATTGAAAACACTATCCTTCCTCAATTGCATTGCTTTTGCACCTTTGTAAAAAATTAGTTGGCTATGCTTATTTGGGAGTATTTTTGGGTTTTGTATATTCTCCTGTTGTTGAATAGGGTGTTTGAGAAATGTTGATTAGCTTCAGTTAGTTGTTCAGTTCTTCTGTATCCTTGCTGATTTTCTGTCCAGTTGTTCCCTAATTGTTGTGGGAGGGATGTTGAAGTCTCCAGCTATAACTGAAGATTTGTCTGTTTCTCCTTTCATTTCCATCAGTTTTGCTCTGCCTATTTTCCAGCTTTTCTGTTCTGTGTGGGCTCCCCACTTGACCCTTGCTGGTAGATATTAGGGTGGGACTGTATTTTTTTTTCCTTAGGTGTTTGGCTGTAGTCAAATTGTTATTATCTACAAGTTTTCTATCTTGCTAGGCTGCCTCTTTCTGGGTGCTGCCACTGGAGAGATTAGGGTCTTTTGGGGGCTTTTATTGTATGTGCCCATTGGTATTTCTGGGTTACCAATTACCTCCAAGTCTGGGATAAATAGGGCAAGAAGAAAACTTAGGGAACTCACTCTTGTGTTCTTTAGGCCATGAGATCCTAGCTGATCTATCCTCTTCTCTTCACCTTTTAGACTTTTCTCGTTTGTTTTATATATGTCTAGAGTTTTACAGTTGCACTTAGAGGGAAGGATAGGAAAAAGTATGTTACTCTGATAATGTATTTTAAAAAAATAAAATACTGCAAAAAAAGGTATTGTTTAAAATCATGAAGTGTTTTTTAAAGATTTATTTATTTTAGAAAGAGAGAGAATGTGGGCGTGGGGGCAGAGGGAGAGGGAGAATCTCAAGCAAACTCCCTCCTGAGTGCAGAGCCCAATACAGGGCCTGATCTCAGGACACTGAGATCAAGAACTGAGTCAAAATCAGGAGTCAGATACTTAACTGATTGAGCCACACAGACACCCTGTGAAGTGATTTTTTTAAAGTAAAATATAGAAACACCTTTTTAGAAGAGATGAACACTATGATAAATATCCTTATAAAGACACAGCTGTTAATATTACACTTGGGTTTTCAGAGCAAAAATAATATGTCATTCACATACATAGATATGTGATTCCAAATCTTTTCCTATTCATATTGAAGGTGCTCAAAAAATCTTTAATGAATTAATGAATTAAGCTACCTCACTCACATTTATTAAACTATTATGGAAATATTACCCACAAAATTCTTTCTCTGTAATGAAAGTATTTCTTTGTTTAATGGCAATATAGTTGACATTCAATGTGACATTAATTTCAGGTATACAACATAGTGAGTAGACAGCTCTGTAGTTATGCTGTGCTCACAAGTGTGGCTACCACCTGTCACCATACAATACTAGCACAATACCATTGACTGTGTTCCCTGTGCTGTGCCTTTTATCCCTGTGACTTACTCATTCCAACACTGGAAGCCTGTACCTCCCACTCCCCTTCACCCATTTTACCCATCCCCCATCTCCCTCCTCTCTGGCAGCCATGAGTTTGTTCTTTGCATTTATGGGTCTATTTCTGCTTTTCTTGTCTGTTTGTTCATTTGTTTTGTTTTTTAGATTCCACATATGAGTGAAATCAAATGGTATTTTGTCTTTCTCTGCCGGACTTACTTCACTTAGCATTCTATACTCTAGGTCCATCCATGTTGTTGCAAATGACAAGATCTTATTCTTTCTTGTGGCTCAGTAATATTCCATCGTATGTATATGTATATACATATATAAACACATAATATACATAAATATTTGATATACATATTATATACAGTATCTATAAATACAAATATATATATCAAGGAATCTTCATACTATTTTCTACAGTGGCTGCACTAACAGAGCACAAGGGTTCCTTTGGCTCTACAGTCTCACCAACACTTTTATTTCTTGTCTTTTTTTTTTTTTAAGATTTTATTTATTTATTTGAAAGAGAGAGCATGAGCAGGGTTAGGTGCAGAGGGAAAGGACGAGGGAGAAGCAGACTCCCCGCTGAACAGGAAGCTCGGTGACATGGGGCTCCATCCCAGGACCCTGGGACCATGACCTGAGCCAAAGGCAGACGCTTAACTGACCGAGCCACCCAGGCACCCTATTTCTTATCTTTTTTTTTTTTTAAGTACTTCTTTATTTAAGTAATCTCTACACACAACATGGGGCTCAAACTCACAACCTCAAGATCAAGAGTCACACACTCCTCCAACTGAGACAGCCAGGAGCCCCTATTTCTTGTCCTTTTGATACTGGCGATTCTGACAGGTGTAAGGTGGTATCTCGCAGTGACTGATTAGTGGATGATTAGTGATGTTGAGCATGTTTTCATGTGTCTGTTGGCCATCTGTAATATAGTGGAAGTATTTCTCATAGGAAGCTCTTTATTATTAAATTAAACCTGAAAGGAAATTTTTCTTGAGAAAAGAAAGAAATCTAACTTATTTTTGATGCTGTTAATTTTTTTACCTTTAGCTGCTGATTTCTGGATTATAAAGCACAATTTGGGTAAATTTGTATGCGAAGAGAATTTTCTGTTCTCAGGAAGCTCCTGCAAAACTTTTTATGAATTCTAAAAAATTTCAGAGGTAAATTGTCTTCTCATGGTATTTTAATAATTGTCTGTGGAGCGCCTGGGTGGCACAGTAGTTAAGCGTCTGCCTTCGGCTCAGAGCGTGATCCTGGCATTATGGGATCAAGCCCCACATCAGGCTCCTCCGCTATGAGCCTGCTTCTTCTCCCACTCCCCCTGCTTGTGTTCCCTCTCTCTCTGGCTGTCTCTATCTCTGTCAAATAAATAAATAAAATCTTTAAAAAAAAAGTAATTGTCTGTAAGCTTAGTATTAAACAAAAACATTCCATTTTCTTGGTTATATACAACAATTAATAGGCAGAACTTCAAGGTTGTTAAAGCAAATTACTCTTTTTAATTATCCATTATAATCATTTATTGTGGTGAATGCTTTTTTACTCAGTTTAGTCCAGGAGTAAGCAAATTAAGACAATGGGCCACATGGGGCCCCCTAGTTGTTAAAGCAAATAAGGTTGTATTGGAATGAAGCCCAACTCATCTGTTTACATGTTGTCTGACTGGTTTGGTGCTATGTCAAAGTTGAGTAGTTGTGAGACCACATGCCTTTAAGGACTGAAGTATTTACTCTCTCATCTGTTGTAGAAAAAGTGTCCTGATCTCTGATTTGATTCACTTGCTAATAAATTAGGTTGCCTTTCCCTAGATGACTTTTTCTAAAAAGTTATGTCACTAATGATTTTATAACAGAGCAAGTGGTTGCATAGGCAGAGCAATTCGTACTGAAAATCTAACAGTCTATGGTATTTGGAAGATCTTTTAATTCTGTTAATTAGAAAGTCACAGGAATTGCAAGGCTTAAATATTCTTTTTGATTACCCCCACTGACAGTCACTGTAGTACATTTCTGATGCTACTCCAATACAAAAATTCCTCATGCTTTGTGGCATAGTAAAAAATAAACATTTCGTCTTTGTCCCAGGTTCCTGGCACACAGCTCTTTTAAAATCCTTAGAATCTCTGGAGTGAGAAAAGTGTCTTTTGTATGCTAATGAGATAACTGGTGGCTGGAGGCCACTTAGGTGTAACAGGGCTGGTCCCCAGAAAGACCTAAGCACTATTAATGGGTTGGAATTTTCAGCCCCACTTATAACCTCTGGGAAAGGGGGCTGGGGCTGGAGATTAGTTAATCACCAATGGCCAGTGATTTTATCATGTGCACACAAGGAAACCTCCATTAAAAACCCCTGCATGATGGGGTTCAGAGAGCTTCTGGGTTGGTGAACACACTGTTTTGCTTTGGTGGGGGGAGCACCTGAAGAAGGCTTGGAAGTTCTTGAAGTTCCATATCCCTCCCGCCAAACCTTGCCCCATGTATTTCTTTCATTTTATTGTTCCTGAATTGTATCCTTTATAATAAACTGGTAATAGTAAGTAAAGTGCTTTCCTGAGTCCTCTCAGGACTTTTACTGTGACCTCTAGTATTGATTGAAACCTGAAGGAAGGGGTTGTGGGAATCCCTGACTTTGCAGCCAAGTTAGATGGAAGTGAGGGTAACTTGGGGACCTGATACTTGTGACTGGCATCTGAAGTGAGGGCAGTCTTGTGGGACTAAGCCCTTAAACCTGTGGAGTCTGATGCTGACTCCAGGGACTTAGTGTCAGAATTGAATTGAATTGTACGACGCTCCATTGGTAAGAGAATTGGTTCCTGTCAGGAGGGAGAACACCCACATGCTTCCTTCTCTGTTCTCCCAAAATCTTTTTAAATGTCTATTAGTGTTTGTTATTTAGCTCCATAGGTAGAAAATTTGTACCAAAATGAGACTCTGTAATTAAGATATTAAATGTATTTGTAGTGGCTCTAATGATACTATGAATCTGTAGTTTATAACAAAGCTCAGAGATAATATATTTCATTCCATGAATAGCTTTTCGTAAGCAAAAAAATATTCTGATAATGTTGCAGTTGGTGAAGTAATGCAACACATTTTTAGGCTCAGCATTGCTATACAGCAACTTAATACAAACATCTTCACATGGTTTTACAATTAAATAATGTTTGAGGTAAATAAGAGATGTGAAAGAATACTACTGTAATATTTCCCTTCTTCACTGACACAACCAACTTACAAATGCATTTTATAAAACAGCATAATACAAAGGACTTATGAATAATCTATGCAATAATTTAATTAACACCAGTCCTAATAAAATATGAAAATAAAAAAAGGGATGCAAATATTTGATGCCTGTATAAGATGCAAGCAGAATTACAGAATATTTCCATTAGGAAAAACTTTGCTTATGGACAAAAGAGTTTTTAAGAAGTATGTAAAAAAGAAGTGAGAGGATAAAATTTTTTGCTTTCTAGAAAAAAAATGACCACAGTTTCAAAAGAAGAGACTGAAAATGGGTCCATTTCCTATTATAATGAAAATGTGCACGTGAAGCTGAGGCATTTTTATGTTTTTATTAAAGAAGGGAATACTAAGTAATCCTATTTATTTCTGATAATCCATATGTGATGAATTAAAGCAATGAAAAAAATATTCCAACTACAGTGCTGAAAGTAAAATGCACACATGAGCAGACTAAAACTTGGCAAAATTTTTTCTTCAATCCATTCCATTTACTCAATAATTGTTCTTTTAGCCAATGCATTAAAATATTGTAGTGCAATATTTTCATGTTCAGAAGACTTAAAACCAATATCTTATTCTAAACCTGTTGGCAATTGATAAGGTATATAATTTAGTAAAATTCTGAATTCCTTAATTTAAAAATGATGCATTTTCCTTTCTGTTGCTTTACTAAATTATTACAGAATGGTAAGAATAGAAAAACAAACTCAATGGAGTATGGTTTTTCAATATAAGAGTATTTACTTCTGTAACTTCCATTCATAACAACAGGACCCCTGATCTACCTCCATCTATGTCTGTATCTCCCCCTAGCTACATATGTATCTATACATAAATAAGGCTACTATAATTTCAAGTGGTTAAATTATTACCAAATATTGTTATAATCCCTAAAATGCTGATTTTAGGAGGGTAGAAATATCAATCCATAAGATTCTCCCAATAAATCTTATGACTTGCAAAAAAATCCTGCAAAATTCAGATATGCCCAAGGTGTTTATTTTTCCTTTTTTCATGCTAGTCCTCTTTACTAACTTCATTCAACATATCCTTGGGGGGGGGGACTTTACAAGTAATTTTTCTGTTATCCTCAGAATAATAAAATTAGAAATTAATGTTTCTCTAGTATGTGCTGCTGAAGTGAGCCCAATGTTTCTTTAAATGAATAAATTTACCTGATTTACTGACTCAATCCCTGTATAGATAGTTGTCTTCCTCAGTATCTGTTTTCTACATTTCCCTTGATAAAATAATTTTTTTAAAGATTTATTTATTTATTTGTTTGAGAGAGAGAGAGTGCGCACACACACAAGCAGGAGGGGCAGAGGGAGAGGGAGAGAGAATCTCAAGCAGACTCTGCACTGAGCAGGGAGCCTGTCATGGGGCTCTAACCCAGGACCCTGAGATCATGACCCGAGCCAAAACCAAGAGTCAGATGCTCAAACCGACTGTACCTCCCAGGCACCCCTCCCTTGATAAGAGAACTGCTGATGGTCAACTGGGTGCATGCCTACCTGAAATAAATACTATTATATTCCAGATACTCTTAAAGCTAGTTTTTTTTTTTAATTGATAAAATTCTGGAAGGTAAGTTGTAAGTAAAATATTTTGTGACATCTCTCAAGAAACCTCCTTAAAAGATTGCTGGAATGGGCTTTTTGTCCTTCCATCCTACCTTCCATCCATCCTGCTTTCTGAAATGAAGACAGCCCTCCTAGGGATGGAGGAGGTATGAGTTTGATGGACATGCTATATCATCCTTGAGTTGCCTATCTCTGGATTTCCTTTACACAAGAGAGAAACTATTTTAAAAATTACATTAAAACCTTTGTTATTTGTTTCTCTCTCTCTTTCTCTCTCTCTCTCTCTCTCTCTGTGTGACATGATGCTTGACCTAAGCTTACCTGATACAGCTCCTTTGCCAAGATTACAGTGTAAACAAAAAGAAATCTTTAATATGGAATAGCAGTTTAAGGAGCATACAGATACTCTGAGATCCCCATGAAAAGATTCCAAAAAAAGCATACCAAAACTAAAAATGCATGAGACTGCATGCAACTTCGATTAAATTGGGATCATTCATCTTACATCTTATGTAGAACTAAATTTGTATGAAACAGTGAGAGACCTTCGAGAAATCTCTACAATGCCTAGACATCAAAGAGGATACAAAATGAGAATAACAAATGGTCTTGAATGTGTTGTGACTGGTAGGGTGATCTCCACAATAACATTTTGTCACTGGAGTTCAGTGGTAAATGATTTGATTGATGAAGAAAGCAAGAATAATTCAAACCAGAAGGTACCCTTTGAGAGGTGGTTGGTTTCCAGTTATCTCCACTGACCAAATTTTCTGAACCAAGTGCCCAATTCCTATAGTAGATTTATAAAGTGAGTTCAATGAAGATCAAATTCATGCACTAAAATAATAGTAATATTAATAATAATTTGTAAATCTGAATATACTTGATTTTTTTTTTTTTTTTGGAAAAAAAGCAATCTGATGGATGATTTCCTGAACCGTATTACTTGATATGTTCTGTATACTGCATGGATTCCAAGTGTCATTATCTGATTACCTGCCAATAGAGCCTTGGGATAGCACAGCATAATGTACTGTCGGTCAAAGTCTAAATGCAGTAATTCATAGTTACAAGAGTTTCTAGAACCTTTTTCATGCAAATACGTGAACATGTTTCATTTCATTGTTTATTAGACACCAATATTTAGAAAAGTAGTGTTGATCCTCACTTAGATCAGTTTATTTTCCACTCATGCCCTTGAGGTGTTTGATTTAGTTCTCAGTCATTATGCCTGCAATTCTAAATGGCAGTCACTAGATATCAACAGTCTTTATTCCACTCATGAAATAGGTACCGAGCCTCTACCATGTGCTAGCCACTATTCTGGGTGCTGAGATAAATGTTGAGTGATACGTGGTACCTGCCTTCAAGAATTTTAGAGCCAATCTCTAGGCATATAAGACTAAGACAAGAAAATAATTATAGAATTTTATCTTACTCAGCAAAAGAGAACAGTTTTTTTTTTTAAACAATATGAGTGTCATACACTAAAGAGAGCAGTAGTGATTTCTTAATACCTCTTAGCTGCATATAAAAGGTTTTTGATCTGCAGGGTACTGTTGTGAAATAGAAACAGACCCACTTGTTTTGCAGGTGAGAAAACCAAATCTGTGAGAGGTTAAAATAAAGATCGTTTAGCCAGTTTCATGGTAAAGAATAGAGCTCAGCAGTCCTAATTCCCACCACAGAGCTGGTCCTATTCCAGCAGACTGCCTGCTCTCATTCTTTCATCCATTCAACCAATGTTTGTGGAGTCTCTTCACTCTGTTAAGCGCTAGGCATATAAAGATGAACAAAGTCTCGATGGAAGACAGAGAGGGAGAGGAGAGAGAGGATTCCTGGAATATGTGGAAAACTGAAGCTCTGACGACTGACTGAATAGGGGAGTAAGCGAGAGGCCAGAGTGCAGAATGTCTTTTGTGTGGGCAATGGTCCCTTTCTGCACCATATGCCATTCATAAAAATGTGTTGAAATCAAGACTCCAGGAGATATGCAATCGTAAGCTAGACTTAAATAGATACAGCCACTGCACACAGGTTCTCCTGCCTTTTGCCTTTCAAAACTAAAAAATTTCCAATTGCTTCTAGATAAAACACTCTCATTTATAATGCTTTGGCACAGTTCACCCTTTGGAAGTAACCTTTGCTGAAACTTCATACTGAGCTAATTACCTTAACTTGCTTATGATAATTACTTTAGGCAGGACTATCATTCTGTTTCTCTACCTTTTTAAGTCATATTTTGAGTAGGAAAAAAAAAATCACAAACGAGTTTTTAACAGTGGCTATAAGGATTTCTACTGAAAATCTGTTTGTTGAGATTTGTGTCAGATGTAGGAGTTGAATCTGATTATGAAAATTCAGAGTAACCTGTTTTCCTTTCCATTGACTCCAGCATGGAAAGTTTCAAATAAATGTGGAAGCTCACACAGTTCTTGACGGGCAGAATAGCAGCTACCCTCCAACCCTAGACATTTAACATTTAATGTTCCCATAGGACTTGGGTGGACGTTGGCAGTTGTAAACCCTTCCAGATCCAGATTAACTGCTGAAGCAGGTAATAGACCTTGATAATGTAATGGGTCCTTGGCAGTGAGCCCACGTGCTGCCCAACCTTGTGTTTCTTCATGTGGTTCTACCAACTGCTAGACTCTACATTGTCAGCTGACCTTCCCACCCAAACAACTGGGATCCTCTTCCTGGACCTTCGCAAGTCCCCACCCTCAGCTGAGACAAGCCTGCGATTGATCACCATCTGCTGGGGCCAACTCCTGTTTTAGGCCTGCCAGTGACTTGCCAATGATTTGCTCAGTTCTGACATTTATTACCTGCAACAGCTCTCAGGAGCCTGGGACTGCCCAGACCCAAGAGCTGCTGTTGGATCACACCTCTCTGAAGGCCTTGCTCACAACTCCACCTGTGCTAGCCTGATGTAGTTGATCAGAAGTGTTACACTTTGGCTTGCTTATAGGATCTAGCCTCATGCTTATTTCCGTGATTCTTAAAGTCATTCACAAGCAATACATTCTTATCATTCCATCAATATCATTCTCTCTCACTGTAGGTGGCTGCCTCTACATAGGTTCAAACAGTTTCTGAGTTTTTTTATGCCTTGCAATTACCCATGAGAGGAGAACTGATTTCAACCACATCTCATTCCAGTACATACAATTCCAGTGAAGGAATGTGATTGGCCCAGCTGCAGTTGGGGACCCACCTCTAAGTGGGTCCACAGCCCAGAATACCACAATTGGCCTACCTTGAGTCAAATACTTGTTTTCAGACCTTCAATATGTAACCAATGGGGAAAGACATGGGGGAAAGAGGTCAATTCAGGAGCAGAAGCAAGGGGTTTGGCATGTGATGACACAGATACTCACATACACTTTAACTTTGTGTAGTTGGCATTATTAAAATTCCAGGTCCACATTTGAATTTATGGATATGCACTACAATTATAAAGAAAGAGACAAATACTCCCAAATCTCAGTTTTGTCTGTCCTCCACCTAAATATATAATTGGTGCCACAAAGTCAAAGAGGTAACTTCAGGCAAGTTTTCAGGTATAGAACTATAAGGATTTCTAGTGGCCATCTATCCTAGCAGACCCGATTCCAAAAAAATCATTTAATCTCAAGGTTGGAAAGAATCATAAATTATGCAACATCAAACACCTTTTGGTGTCTCTTCTAGCTTAGATATGATGTTGGAGATTCAAGAAATACAAAGACTGAGGAAGACACAGACACGCATGTAATTATAATGCACGGTATTATATGCAAATGGGGAAGCATAGACCAGATTCTATGAGAGCAGAGGACAGTATCTAATCCAAATGTGATAACATGTGTGCTGGCTTGTGTGAGTTGAGATTGGGTGTATGTGAGAGTGTGAATGAAAGAGGGTGTGGGTATATAAGTGTGTTTGGGGGGTGGATTCCTTAAGGAGGTAAACCCCTTCCAAATTTTAAAGGAAGATCAGGACTTGGGGCACCTGGGTGGCATAGTCAGTTGGGCATCCAACTCTTGGTTTTGGCTCAGGTTGTGATCTCAGGGTTGTGAGATCAAGCCCTATGTTGGAGTCTGCTTGGGACTCTCTCTCCCTTTCCCACCCCCCCCAAATAAATAAATAAATCTTTTTAAAAAAATAAAGGAAGATTAGGGCTTAAAGGGAATTGAGGGGATTAGAACAGAAGGACATTTAAGATCAAAAGAACAACATATAAAGGCCATAGAGATGTAATATATCATGATATGTTTAAGAAATCATGAAAAGTCAAGGGCTGCTGGAATTGAAAAGAGGTAAAGCTGGAGAGTGAGCCGGGGTTTAGGGGGCAGATCGGGAGGATTTTGATGACACTCTCAAGAACTTGGCCTTTTTATTGGAATTACTGGAAAACTAGTGAAAAGCTGTGAGCACGAGTCAGTCTAAGAGTAATGTGGAGTGGAGTTGCTAGGTACCAGACTGTGACCAGGTAGTCCTATGAGATCATTGTAGTTATCTGGGCAAAAGATGGTGAGGGACTGAAACTGACCATGGTGGTGGGGTGAGGAAGAAGGTGGCGAGGAGGGGGTTCAAGAACAACCTAAAAGGTAGAGTTTGCAGTACCTTAAAGTCATCAAGTTCAAACTCCAAAAGGATTATCATAATTCTGTTCCCCCCACCAGTCATCCAAACCTTTTGGACATTCCCAGGACTTAAAGATCATTGAATCTGGAAGCAGCTTATTCCATTGTGGAACAATACCCTGTAAGTGTGTGACACTTCAGTGGGATTTAGTTCACCAGAACTCTTACCTCTCCCAAAGAAGAGACCTGTCATAGGGAAGAAAGGAAGGGTCCAGCCCAGAAGGTGCCATGTAGAGGGCAGGGGATAAACTTTCCTTACCCTTGTTGACTACTGGTCTGACTTTAACAACGTGTGTTTTCCAAAGATGAATATGTTTATAAAGGCATGTCTACTCTTTAATATTGTATTACATAAATTTTTAGTATAATGAACACGCATGGATAGGAGGTTTGCTTTATTTTTATAATCAACGAACTCTTAATTATCCTTCTCTGAAACAACTGTCCTTAAACCTCTGTAAAATGTATGGTAAAAATAATAATCTTCGAGATATTTTTAGATTGCTTCATGAAGTCTGATCTTCTGATTCAGGTCTTTGTGCAGTTAGAATCTAATTGGATCAGATGGTGCCAGAGGTCCCCTCCAGCTCCCTACTACCACAGCCAATTAGCAGAAATTCCACTTTAATAATACAGCTGCTGCAGGTCAAGCAAAGGAAAGCACACCAGAGGTGGAAATCTCAGCCTAATGAACATTGAGAAAAGATGAGAAGAGAGTTAAATTTCAGTGTGATAATTAATTACAGTCCAACAAGAACAGAATTTTATGAATATTGGCTAATTGTAAGTTAAGCCATATTTATTCACACAAATCTTTCCTCCAACATCACCTCCAATTCTGAGATGGAAAGAGAATATCTCTTTTCAGTATTTCTTATCTCACTTATTGCCAATATAAGCAACAATCTCAAGTCTATGGAGATGTAATTAATCGTCAAGGTAGTATTACATATGTTACATAAGTAATTATGACTGCATGTACTCGTTCACATTATCTAGTCAGCTCTTAATTAATTATTTCTACTTCGGGTAGATATAGTTTTGTCTTAAGCATCCTGACAAAAATGCCTATACCGTGATGCAATAGTTACTACGGAAGATATCTTACATGATATTTTTTTATAAAGAGAATAAAAGATTCAAAAATCAGGGAGATTCTGTGCATTTTTAGGAGTAGCTGTTATAATGTGCTGGAATGTTTCACTGCATTCTTTGAAATTCCAGTAGGTCAGAGGGCTACTCACTTTTACAGCCATGCAACTTACAGGGAGGAATTATGCCTGGTTTGAATGTCTTCACACCATGGTTTTGTCTCTTTTGCATGTCTCAGGCCAACTGCATCTTGTCCCATCTATTACGACAGACTAAAGGGAGGAGGAGTGGCCTTAGAAATAACAATTCTCCTATCGGGAAGAAGAAAATTAGCCAATATAAACTGTGTAGCCTGGCAGAATAAAGCAAACTATACTTATTCAAGTAGCTTATATTGCCTGTGTGGACAGGCAGAATAGCAAATTACAGTGTAAGTGATTACTATAGGTTAAAGATTCCTCTGACAAATCAATGCTGATTGGGCAGAAGGAAGCAGATTTAATAAGGAGGAACCCAGTCACAGGGAATTAAGGGAGTAATAATCTTTAGTTCTGCAGATCACCTAGGGCAGGCAAGTGTGGGCAGCAGGGTTGCTGTAACAATAGTAATAGCCATGTGCTCCTTTACATTTCCCAGCTTCTCCTGCATCTTGGAGGGGAGGGACTGTGTGAACAATTCTTCCCAACAGAATATTAAAGGAAGTGATGTGTCACTTCCTGTCAAGGTTAGTTAAGATTTGGTGTTTCTTCCTCACCTTCTACTACCTCACCTTCTACTACCCCTCACCTACTACTACCTTCTACTACCCCAGCCTGTCTGTGTGACCAGAAGCAAAGGATTCTGGGATGGTGAGCCCACAATATGGAAGGAGTCACTGAGTCATGATTTGGGAGAGGCACACAGGTGAGCTGCTGTTGTGATCAAGAAATAAAATGATGTTGGGCCAAGCCACTGAGATTTCAGGTTTTATCAGTTTCTGCACAGCCTAACTATCCTGATTAATGCATTGGTGTGATTCAGAACACAGGATATGAATTCAGAATACCAGTGTTTAAATCCAGTTTCCATTATTAATGAGCTCTGTGACTTGACCTCTCTAAAATTGAATTTTGGGGGCAAGAATCTTGTTATTAGAATGAGACACTGTAAGGAGTTTCAACTCAGGAAACAAAATGAAGTCCATTGGTGGGCCCTGGAAATACTACATTCCAAGAGAGATGAAACTTCCAAGGACCCAGATGTGCTTATCAGGCTCCCAGAATTAGAGAGCTGAATAAGCCCCACAGGGCACTTGATTTGGTATAGAATATGAAAGCCAATCTCATTTTGTCTTGGAATGAAGGCTGTAGTCCTCAACTCTGGATTCACATTAGACTTAAATTAAATCACAAAAATACTGAGGCCTGAGCCCTAACCCAAATCAATTAAATCAGAATCTCTGGGGATGAGATCCAGATAGTATTATATTTTTAAAGTTACCCTAGTGGTGTTAATATGAGCCAAAGTGGAGAATCAATGACTTAGAGTAACAAAAAGGGTCTAGAGCTGCTTAAGGGCTTTCTGTCTCAGTTGAAATTGGTTCAGAAGGTGAAGGTCAGAGCCCAGGGGGAAAAAGTCAGGTGGACTTAATTATGTGGAACGGAGAAAACAGGTGATTTTAGCAGCAATTTCTCTACAAAAAAGAGATAGCAGTTTAAGTCAAAACATTTCCATTTGCAAAGCTTACATGGAAGGAATATTGTTATAAATACTATTATTATTGTCTTTTCAGCCCTCATTCTATTTCATATTCTCAAATCTACCAAATGCACTTCAAGTGTAAGAAGAAATCACAAAATTAATATTTAACATAGAAAAGTATTTCTGATTGGTAGTATACAAAATTAGTAACAAAACGTTACAGAAACATAGACATTAAACAATGCTTGCAATCTTTTCTCCTCATGTATAACCATTAAAAGATATCTTTGACCATGAAAATAGACAGATCACTGCTTCCCAAATGGGGAGAAAGCTTGGCCCAGCAACCTAAAAACTGCCAGATTGATTCTGACCATTGTTTATCCAATGCCTTATTCTATTTATGATCTAACTCACATTTAGCAAGGAAGATCAGTTTCCTACCAGGCATGAATGAATCTTAATAGAAGGTGTCCCTTAATTTCCTTTAGTCATTTATACCTGTTACTCAGATTTCTCCTGTTTTTGGACTGCTAAGGTTCAGTGGGATGACAAACGTGAAAATATCTGCTGGTGATGACAGGTATTGATTGGACAGAAACATACTAATTACTTGCTTGATACGGTAGAAAGGTTACTGAAGAATACTCAGTTTAGGTACACTAAGTTGCATTGGGCCTAAGCTTTCTCTTTTTTCTTCTTTACTTGAAATCAAAGTCAAGAGTCTTAATAATTTTGAATGGTCCTTAAAATATTCACATATCTGCTCATATTTAATTTAACAATGATCCTTTCCCATCAATGTACCCTCACGAGGAAATCCAAGTCATAAAATTTTTTTAGGGAACCACACCAATAACTGATTTCATGTAAACAATTTGAGATTATGCCAATCAATTCACCATTTCATGATTTCAAAGATTGTTTCATCAATCTTCTATCACTCAAGTCATAGAACATAAAATAAACCCTTTAACAAGAATTTGGGTTTTATTCTATAAGACAGACAAGGTCATTTTTTAAAGCAAATCAGCCTAGCAGGAGTGCTGTGAGAAGCATGCCAACAGAGAAAAATAGTTATAGAGCCTTTCGGCTCTATTCCATAAATCTTGACCTCTTTTTTCCCTTCTGCTACTAGTGGATAGTTTGCTTCTCGTATCATTCCCTAAGGGAAGTTCTAACACCACATGAGGCTAACAAATATAATTTGGTTTTTTACTATTTTAAGTTCAAGTTATTAAAATGCCATGGACTCAGTGAAGTGTGGCTCATGTCATTTGACAAAGCTGAGAAGGAGTCATACATACTGCCCCCCCCAAAAAAACAATATTATGACAGTGTGAAACTGATAATTGCTTTTGGGGGGATCAATCAATTTAAGATCGAAGTGCTTAAATATTATGTTTCAAAACATAAGAAATACACATTCTTTTCTACACTGAAAGACACGCAAAACCTGGGTTTTTCAGGAGACTCAGGTGTAAATATTGGTTTTATGCTCTCCACTGAATTAGAACTCTGAATCGAATCTCACACTGACTTCCCTTATTTCACTTGTGTCATATAATTTCATTTGGTTTGAAATTTCAAGCAGCTAAATTTGTCATCAGCTTTACAAGATTTCCATCTTTTACATTTGATAAGTTCTTGAAAAAGAGTAAGGGACACACCTCTTCATGTGTTCATCACATACGGATGAAGTATGTATTCAGGTGTGTGTCTAGGAGCTGTGGACACAACGTTGACCTGGAAGGTGTATGACTGGCCTCTCTACCAGGGAAGAAAGACAGCTAAACAACCAGATAGTAAGAAATATTAAGGAAGTGATAATTAAAATTATATCTGAAAGGTGAGTTAGCCACCTTTCAGAAAGTACTCAGGAAGTACTCAGGAAGAAGAGATGACCCGTGGGAAAGCAAGAGAGAGAAAGGGCATATTTTAAGAGAGAAAAGTTCAGTAGAACAAGCACTGTATACAGTTTTGACGGCAGGAAGCTGTCTGACTAGTGCAGATGAGTTTGGTGAACTTAACTGGGATGAGATTATGAAGGGTTTTGAAAGCCAAGGTAAAAGGGAGACTGTAAAGCAAAAGGGTCGGTTGCAGGAATAGTGTTTCAGGAAGATGTCAGAGAAAAACGTATCAATCACAAGAGGCCAAAATGGAGACAGGGATGCCAACTGGGAGGTTGCAAAAGAGATGAAGGAAGTCACTGGCAAGTATAGTGGATGGAATGGTGCTCCCAAAAAGATATGTCCATGTCCCAATTCCCAGAACCTAGGAACGTTATCTTATTTGGAAAAGTCTTTACAGATGTAATTAAATTAAGGATCTGGAGATCAAGAGATCACCTTGGATTATCTGGATAGATTCTGAAATCCAATGGCAAGTATCCTTATGAGACACAGAGAGGAGATTTGACAGAAGAAAAGAAGGCAATGTGACCATGGAGAGACAGAGGTTTAAGCATGAGTCGAAGGAATGTCAGCAGCCACAAGAAATCAGAAGAGGCAAGGAAAGATCCTTTTTTACAGCCTCCAGAGGAAGCATGGCTCTGCTGGCACCTTGCTTTTGGACTTCCGCTCCCAGAAATATGAAAATAAATTTCTGTTGTTTTAAGCAACAGTTTTGGTAATTTGTTATAACATCCACAAGTAACTCATACAACAAGGCAAGAGAAAGACCCAGGAGGAGGGAGAGAACACAGTGCATTCGGGACACTGCAAAAGGCCAGGAGAGCAGGATCCAAGGACATTCATGAGTGAGAGGCCAGAAATGAGGTTCGAGAACCAAGCAAGAGGTTATATTAGTGAAAAGCAGCTGGGTCTGAATGCACATGGAATGCCAAAATATCAGTGAGTGGATCAGACCGGTGGAAGAAGAATCATGGTCTTGAAGAATGGGAGAGAAATTGGGAAGGGAGGAAAAAGTAATGACGGCAATGTTTTCTTGGCAGAGGAGGGGTGTATGGCAGTGCAGGGAGGGAGGGGGAAAGGGCTGGGGATAGGGAATTTGCACCTCAGGCAAATACAAAACTGTGTTGTAGGGAAGGAAGCCCTTTCTCAACAGACAGTTCTGGACCCTGGGAAGTCAAAGATCAAGGTGCTAGCAGATTTGGTTTTCAGTGAAGGTCCTCTTTCTATCTTGTTCCTGTCTTTCTTCTCACTGTATCCTCACATGGCAGAGAGGGAAAGCTCTAGCGTCTTCCTTTTCTTAGCATGACAGTAATCCCATCCTGGGGGCTTCACCCTCATGACCTCTTCTAAACCTAATTACCTCCCAAAGGCCCCACCTCCTAATATCCATATATTGGAGGTTGGGACGTCAACATATGAATTTTGTGTGTGTTGGGGGCAGGGCACAAACATTCAGTCCATAACAGTTAAGGAATTGACTATCTGTGGACCAGATGTGGGCCATGTAGGATAGAGTCAGCTGGGAGCTATTCTAGGTCCTAAGAAGACCACATGGGGGCAACAAGGCTGTAATAGGGGAGGCTGTTAAGTCTGTGTATGGAATGGTTGATGGAAGGCCAGGAGGTGGTGCAGAGAGGAAGGGACAGTGGCCACCTGAATGAGATGCCAGCCAGTCCACCAAACCAGCCGGGGTGAAGCTCTAACTCCTAGAGACTTCTGTTAGAGGGGCCCAACACAAGGTAGGAGAGCCAGCTAAGCATCAGGAACTGACAGAAACTTCCTGTGCCGTTCTCTTCACTCTTCTGTCCTGCAGCTTTCACACTGGTGGGGCATGCACTGGGAGGAGGGGACCTGCTGAGTGGGAAATGAGTGGGAAAAGAGATCAGTTGTCCACCTTTCTCCCTGTGAACACAGGCGACCTACCAAATATTGTCCTCAGCTAGAAGATGGGGCAAGCCTGGCCTGAAGTCTAAAATGTTCACATCTTAGACTAGACATTTAAAATTTTCAGAGAATGCTTTGGACTTAGAAGACTTAAGACTAAGAGTGAGCAGGAAAGTCACAGATCTGCCAAATTTTCAACCAGTGCAGGGGGAAAGCTTCCTGTAACAAGGTAGTGGGATAGAGTTGAATTTTGCTTATCTATGAAACATCATGTTTGTTCAATGCACTGTTCAGACGTTCAAAGCAAAGGGCAGACATTTCCTCTGAGAAATCCTGGTAATCGACGTATTTCCTCAGAATACAATCGATAAGGCGGCAAAGGACCATTCTGAATAGATGCTTCCCCTATTCCCCAGTGCTAGATTTAGGCTACACAAATCTTGGTGTGGTTCTTAAACAACGTTTTTCCTTCATTTTGTGACATCTTATAATTCATAGAGAAATTTCTGTACAGAATGAATCACATACAGGTTCCATTTGTTCTCTGTGGCCAAGAGAAAAGTCCGTAACCAGGTATATACGAAAGACCCAGGACCGAGAGGTGGAATTTAAAATGCTTTTGCAATCCAGTCACACAGACTCTCCTTTTTCCTCTTGGTTCCCCACTTACTCTTTTGGTCTCATTCCCTTCGTCTGTACAGTGGCAGTAATGGATCTCAGTTTCATTTTGTTCTCTTGATGGATGGATTCCCACAGTTAGACCAAATGGAAATATGACTAGTAATCCCACTTATCTGCCTCTCTGAAGTACTGGAAGAATTGATGATGGACTGCAAAATGTACTGAAGATGAAGAGCACACCATGAAGAGAGTTGATGAGTATTATTAAAAAGAATCAGCAGATAAGTGTATTTTAACAAATGTGGAAAAAATCATACAGCAAAGGATCTTGGCTTGCTAGCCCTAATATCTCAATGCATTAGGGTAGAGAGGAATATGCATAATATCTAGGGAGAAAAATAAAAGCAATACCACAACCTGACAATCCAAGACCATAAACACATTAATAGTGAAATATTCTTTGCATCTTAAAAAATCCAGCTAAATTTTTAAAACAAGGCACTGGTTTATATACCCAAGATATAATGTGTGCCTTGAGATTTTAGAATAGTCTGTACAGGAAGGCAAGGGACCAAAGACAAAGATGTTCAGAAATAAAACCAAGGCAAAGAGATCGAAGATACTTACCTCCAGGATTCAAAATGCAGCATGGGCAGAATTCATTTGCTATGTATAAATTTGATAACTGCTTTTTTTTGTTATTGGTCTTGCAAAAAGAGATGAAATGGAGATATGAATATTGCTTGCTTTGGAGGATAGTCAGGGAGCAGACGAAAATGCATAGCAAGTTTGACAGGAGTAAGTTACATTTATAGAGCAATGAGAGAGGAGTATGTTATTTATGAATTTGAGTATTTTAAAAGAAAGTTAAAGTCACTGTTTCCTTCCTTTACACTAATTATTCCAAGCTGTAAACCCTCCAGCAAATAGCAAATGGTTAAATTATTTTGGCCCTTAAAAAATTTCTCTTGGTCTTTGCACGTATAAGGATTAGATACTGCAGTGCTGTCTTTTCTTTGAGAGGGCTCTGATTCCTTGTATACATAAAAGAGGTGTCCTAAGTCCATTCATGATATATTTAACTCCAAGTTTATATTCTTTTCCATATTGTTTGTCTTTATGTTGTAATACACCAGTGAGCTGTAGCTAACGTTAAAGCTAAGACATTCAATTTAAATTCTCTAATCTTTAATACCATGTGGAACCGGTCGTGCTGTACTCCTGTAGATTAATATTTTTTATGATAAATTTTTTTCCTTTTATTCTTTATTCACATGTGCTAGTTTTTTCCCCAGATGTTTATATTTTTCCTTATGAATATGGTCTGAGTATATTTACTCTCATTAAACGTGTCTATTTTATACTTGATTCTGGAAGTAAGTGGACAAGGAAAATAAAAGTAGGAGTAGGTAGATTCTAATTTCAGTAGGGTAATTTTGTCACCATTAAGAACACTTGGAAATACTATCATAAGAGAATATTCAGGGACCTCATTTATTTAGGATTCTAGGGAGATAATTTGGCGTCTGCTCCTGTGTGGTTGGACATACATTCAAATATTTAAGTCCTGCCTTCGAAAACTGCTTATTTCAGTCTTTAAAAAAAGAAAAAAGTCACTTGAGCATTTGATCAAATTGAATCAAAATTATATTTTCAGAGTATTTTGGATCACATCTTATTGATAAAAATGTAAATGTTATTAAACAAGTCCCAAACAAATAACTAAGAATTTCATAGTCTGATTTAAGAAATTCTAGATTAAAATCCTTCCTTTTAACTTCTCTAAGACATTAGAAAATTCTGATATATATCTCAAATACATCTACATTTCTTTCTGAATTCTTCCTTTCCTCAAACTAACCATCTCATCTCATTTCTGTTCACTTTTGTGTCCTTTGCAGTAACTGCCGGGAATCCTGTTGCCTGGAGACCACTCTTGAAGAACAGCCACTGCCATGGCCTCTTGGAGATTTAAGACATCTAATAAGGAGCTGACAGAAATCATCAGCTTGCCCCTGAGAAAGTAGCATTTTTTAAAAGTCACAATAAAGCATTTGTCTGGATATTACTTATTTCAGGTAATCTTTGCAACTAAAGCGTAGGATACAAAGGAGAAAAAAAAGTACCTCTGGAAAAAATCTAGATTTTACAAATCCGTGCAAAAAGAAGGTGGGGAAAAAAAAAAAAAAACCTAAATGTGCACTTTTTAAAAATGGAAGAACCTTTCAGTTCCCCCCACATTGCTTATTTATTCTAATTTTTAAAACTATTCTGAAAGCCTCCATTTTTAACTGTATTTTTAGCTCTATTATTTGTCTATTAACATTCTCTTTAGCCCAGAGGAATTTTGAAGCAGCAAATTCAATAAAATGACATAAGGTCAGCTGTGAAAAAAAATCAATGATAAAGGAGATAAAACACAGCTACGAGAACGCCATATCACAAAATCAGCAAAATGGAATGGCGACCTACAGAATGGGAGAAAATATTTGCAAATCATTTATCTGGTAAGAGGTTAATATCCAAAATATTTAAAGAATTCATATAGCTTAATAGCAAAAAAGCTAATAATCCAATTAAAAATGGGCAAAGGACCTGAATAGACATTTTTCCAAAGAGGATATTCATATGGCCAACAGGTACATGAAAAGGGGCTCAACATCATTGATCATCAGGGAACTGCAGATCAAAACCACAGTGGATATCATTTTATGCCTGTTAGAATGGTCGTCATCAACATGAAAACAGAAATGCTGGCATGCATGTGGAGTAAAGGGAACCCGCATGCACTGCTGGTGGGAATGTAAATTGGTGCAGCCACTATGGAAAACAGTATGGAGGATCCTCAAAAAACTAAAAGCAGGACTATCCTATGATCCAGCAATTCCACTTCTGAGTATACACAAAGGAAATGAAATAACTGTAATTAATGCTGTATAGTATTTTTGGAAGTTGATAACAGAGTAGGTCCTAAAAGTCCTCATTACAAGGAAAAAAAATCTTTTTGGTAACTATATGAAGTGATAGATGTTAAAGAATGATGGTATTATAGTAATTTTGGAATCTAACAAAATAATACAGATAAATAGTAAAAACAAACAAACAAAAGAACCGTATATCAACTTGGGGCATTCTTTTTTTTTTTTAAAGATTTTATTTTTCATTATTTTTAGAGAGAGAGAGAAACAGAAGCAGAGGGAAAGGGAGAGAATCTCAAGCAGACTCCCTGCTGAGCGCGAAGCACAAGGTGGGGCTTGATCTCATGACCTCTGAGATCATGACCTAAGCTGAAATCAACAGTTGGAAGCCCAACCAGCTAAGCCACCCAGGCACCCCTTGGAGCATTCTTAATGAGGTCCTAGAGTCCCACACATCTTAAAAGTGTCCAGGAATTAAGAACAGATAAATATATGGTGGAAGGTGTGCCCTGCTTAAAAAGTTAAGAGGTATTTGAGTCATATTTTGCATTTTTGAAAGATAAAATATTTTTAAGATGTCTATGCTCAAAGGAAAAAATTTCTGTAAACTGGAAATTTTATGTGAATTAAAACACAACTCAGGGATGAAATTAGAAAAAAAAAATGGCCCTTCTTTCTAAACGTTTATTTTTTTAAAGATTATTTATTTTTTTATTTGAGATAGAGATAAGAGTATGAGCAGGGGGAGGGGTACAGGGAGAGGGAGAAGCAGGCTCCTTGCTGAGCAGGGAGCCCCGACACAGGGCTCCATCCCAAGACCCTGAGATCATAACCTGAGCAAAAGGCAGATGCTTAACCGACTGAGCCACCCAGGCACCCAACATTTATTGTTTTGATGCTATTAATTACAGTTTGTTTTTCATCCAATGCATCATGGTCACCACGGTATGGTAGATTATTTAGAATTAATATTTTCTCCAAAAAATCTGTATCCCCAAGCATGTAAAAACCAATACAAGCATGAGTTGCAATTAAGATGTTCTTCTCCATGAGAATTTGGAAGCTGCTGGGAGGTGGTACATTCCAGAGAGCTTTAGGTTGTGGTTTGATAACAGACAGAACTAAATTTCTGCTATATTTCATGATGTGACCATGCATCGGCTGTTCAACTTCACTAAACTTCATTTTCTTTCTTTCTTTCTTTCTTTTTTTTTTTTTTTTTGCAGGAAAAATGCTTGTATTTATTGTACTTAACTCCTAAGGTTTTACGAGGATGAAATAAGTAGGTATGTAACCAGAGTCCCTGGCACTTTGTAAGTGCTTAATAAACAGGAGTTGTTATCATCATCATTCCTATGAAGTTCTGAGACTGAGTGTGAGGGCAATCACAGAGCCACATAGCTAATTGTGAACTGCTGTTTAAGAAAATAAAAGGAAGTTATTGTCTGCTTAGTGCCATACGAAGTACATTCTGAAGAAAGTAGGCTAAGATGAACAAAAAACAAACAAAAATGTTTTAATGCTTTTTGTAAATGTGAGAGAAGAAATGGAGGTAATACTGCATTCGGGACTAGTTTTTCTTGGGAGAAATACAAACTCAAGGTCCTGCGCAGTTCTCTCCCACCTCTGTTTGGTTGGCTTGCGCCCATTCATCGCTAATACACCACCCACTCCCCACTAACAGTCACTCTTTTGCTGATGATATGAGGCTTTCAGATTTCCTTCCTAATCTAGGAAAAGGGCTTATGAGAAATTCAAAGCCCTCATTCTGTCCCCTAACTAGACTTGATTCGTAATCCATTGTCTTTACTTCACTCACATTCAGTGTCACCTTGCCTCTAACCGACAGTCACCCTGTCATCAACATGCCCTTCATCTAATTAATCTGCACTATGTTAAGTATTCTCCAGACATGAACAGCTTATGAACTGTGACATTCCTCTGACACTTAGGGGGCTTTCCCTCCACTGTTGAGTTAATGATGTGTCACTGCATTTTTGGATTCACAAACTCTATAAATATTATTCTCAACCCTGATGGCATTGTGTTTTCCAAAGCGTCCTGCGCCAACACTAAGTAAGGAGACAGGGGAAATCAGTTTTAAACAGGCCAGAAGGTGAACTGTATGGGCAGCTACATTTTCAAACTCGACTTCCCCAGAGAAGATTTTCTGGTCCTAGTTTGAGTTAAATCATGATGTGACAGCAGAATGAACTTGGATGCTCTTGGTCTGAAGCGGCTTTCCACGTGTTCTATCATCGGTGTGTTCTGTGCTCTGAGTCTTACCTCAGATATCTGACCCAGGTGCCCATGCTGAGAATCCTTCATTCTAGGGAAGAGAAACAGGTGCAAAAGGTGCATGAACCTTTGTAGGCTCCCTACCCCATCTAGGTGGGTGCTCACCTGCTAAAATGCCTCTGGCCCCTCATTTAAACCCTTGACCACTAATAACTCTATGGGCAAATGAAGCCCATAAAAGCAAAAGATTAAGGTTTATAACTAATCACAGAGAAACTAGAATCATTTCCAATATTATCCTTTTCATAACAGTGCTAGAGAGCTCTAAGCTTGGATTTTGCCACTTGCTGCATGAAAATAGGAACACTATAATATTACGACTGGGAAAAAAAAATCAAATAGTTGCTACAAAAACCCTCAGCCCACAGGTTGCTGTGATTTTCACTTGAGTATGCGCAAGGGTTCATTTTACTTTCGACTTAAAAATTCACACTCAATTTTGACACGAGACGTATGACTCAGATCTTTACAGTACCAGTCCTGTAAAAACAGATGACTCAGCCACCAGTTATAACAGCAGATTATTGCAGTATTCATCCAGACATGCCTTATGCCGACTAGAGAGGGCTTTCAAGTGAATGAGGCAAAAACAGCAATGTCCCCATAAAACATATGCTGTCCTGTAATAAGGGGGGAAAAAAAGAACCAAATATAAATACTAAATAATGTAGTATCATTGAAATGGAATCCCTTAAAAAAATCAGGCACCTTTACTTTTCCCATTGTTTGATTATTAATTTTAGAATAGCTGCTCTCTTAAATCAAATATATTTTTACACAAATTTCAGAATTCAGATCCCCGCATGAACCAAGAGACCAGAGGCTGACTTTTCTCAACAGGTTTCCCCTTCATAGCCAAAGCATCCACTGCGAAAGAAAATGAGGTCAGCCCTAAGAAGAATGGTAATCATTCAATAACACCGGCTGTAAGCCAAAGAATTACAAAAATAAGTCAAGCTGGTGCAATAAAAAGCCCAAAAGACCCCCCAAAAACTGACTAAGAACAAGGTCAAAATTAAAGTGCTGTTTATTTTCAACTCACCCATCAAACTGCTGAAAGAAATTACTACATTTTCCCTCAAGGAGGAAATGAGACACGATGCCATTTTCTACCCATTGAGCATCATAGAATGGGCATAGCTTCCTCTTAATTATGTTAATGCCAGGCAACAGACCAGAATGGGAAAGTTATTAACTCATTCAACATGGACTGAGCACCTACCATGTATCTGCTATTCCTCTGAGGGGCTTGGCATGCAAAGGGTTGTGTGGTGGGGGTGACAGGGGTAAGTTCCACGTCACCCCTGAAATAAAGTTACAACTGAGGGGCCCTGGAGGCGGGGTCAGGGAAGCCTTCGCAGATGGCATGACGTATAAGTAGAGGCTGAAAGCAGTAGGAATTTGCCAGTTAGACAAGGCGAGAAAACATTCCAGCAGAGGGCATATGATGTGCAAAGTCACAGATACGTGAAGTAGCTTCGGATGTTTGGAAAACAACCAGTGTTGTGTGGCTGCCGCAAAAATCGCAGTCTAGGTGTGACGAGAAACGTGGCTACAAACGCAGGCAGGAGCTTGATGGTAAGGGATCTGTAAGTCCAGGGAGGTCAGCTCATCCCTAGCAGAGAGGGGAGTGACAACCAGATTCGTGTTTTAGAAAGGTACTTCCTGGAGCTGTGTGCAGTGAGAGAACGGGGCCTGAGAGATTTGTTAGGGGCTGTTGCGGCAATTCATATGACAGGGTATGAGGGCTGGATTTGAGGACAGGGAGAGAGGGGAAAGGGTGCATTTGTGTAGGACCAAGAACTTTTTAGAAATGGTTACCAATCTCTGGGGTTTCTGACTTGAGCTACTGGGGTCATGAGTGTTTTCTGAGCTGAGAACAGGAACACAATGGGCATAAATTCTGGAATGGGCTGATGTGGATGGGGAATGGTTCTATCTTTGGAGACACTGAGGCAAAAGGTGTCTTTTGAGTGTCTAGAAGGAAAGGACAAAACAAAGAGTTTGTAAGATTGATGTATCCATTCTGCCATTATCTAGGACACTCCAAGTGCCAGTTTCATTTGCTGTGAAATTATATGCAACTATTTTTGATGATTTACAGTGGAGGATCAGGAGAATAAAGACTCTTGCAAGGATTTGTTTGATAGCTTTATGGCAAGTGTTTCAAATAAGGGCACTGCAGCCTAGGGTCTCACTGGGAACCTTGATAGAAGTCTGACTGTCACCATTATAATTTGCAGTATGAGTTAACACCACCAGCATTGGTTTGGTAAGGATTAGTCATGGATCAAAACCACACATCCTGAAGTCAGGATTATATTGCAACAACATCATCCATCATAAATAACTGTTTAGTGTCATAAATAGGCTTTTAGAAAACAATCCTTTAAAAATGTAAATTAAACTATGTCACTACACACTTCCCGGTGGCTCTCACTTTCCCCCAGAGTAAGCGCCAAAGTCCTTGTAATAACCCACAAGGCCCTCCATGATGCACTGCCTTCTCCTTATCTCTCTTCGTTTCTCATTACTGTCCTCCCCTAGTCACGGTGTACCAGCTCCACTGGCACCTTTGCTTCTCCTCACATGTGAGACACTTCACAATCCCTTTTGCTGAGAATGCACTTCCTATAGATTTACTACACGGCTTTGAGTTATTGGTCAAATGTTATCTTTTAAGTGAGTCCTTCCTTGCCCATCGATTTAAAATTGTGGCAACTAAATTTTAACCAATCCCTATTACCTTCTCCTGCTTTACTGTCCCGATAGCACCAAAGAGCAGTTTTTGTACTTCCTCTGAACATCATAGCGGGAGATAATGCAAACGTGTTGACGGCAGCTATAGACAGGATCGAGATGGGTTGTATTAGAATAGGCTGAGCTTATGCTGCCATGACTAACAAGCCCCAGATCTCAGTGACTTAGCTGAGAAAGTTTATTTCTTCCTCAAAGTCTGCTCAAGTCAGGTGACTCATTGTGATGGCTCTTCTCCATGCAGTGACTCAGCGATCCAGGCTCTTGACATCTTTTGGCCCCACTCTCTCAACATATGGCCTCCATGTTTGCTCCCAAAGGGATTGTGTTGAAAGGATCCACAGAGCCTTTCACTTAACTCAGGCTAGAAGTGACATACAGCGCTTTTGCTCACGGTTCAATGGTCAGCTAGTCCTATGGTCTCACTTAACTATGAGAAGGCTGGTTGGGAAGTGTAGTCTTCTAAGTGCCCTTCAAGGATAGGAAACCTGGACATTGGTGCACATTCCTCAGATTTCACACAGCAGCCAGCTCTGGAATGATCTTCTTAAGATGTAGCATGAGCAATGGAGAGAGCACAGGAGTAGGATCTAGCAGAGCTGAACCCAGATCTGGTTGAACCAATCATAGGTATATGTTACCATGAGTAGGTCAGTTTTTACCTCTGGGTCTCTGTTTTCAAATCCACAAAATGGGGAAAATAATACATAGCCTGCTTGTATCAGAGGGATTTTTTAGTTTCAGCTATAAAAGTTTGCAAGCAGAATTACCAAATTTAGGCTAGTATTCAAATGCAAGTACATAAATAATGCAGTATGAAACCTAGAAAGCCTGCCTGGATGAGCTATAATGAATTATACTGTCTTCCATCAACTTTGTTAGAGCTGTAGAGAATGGTACCATTTTCAGTCTTGCTTGCTTAACAGCTGTGACACCTAAGCAGGGAAGTAAGGAGCTGTTGACGTATCAGCATTGGTGTATTTTCTATGTATGGAGCATGAAGAAAATGCAAAGGAAACTGTGAGGTATGATAAACATTACATATGATAAACATGAAAGATTACCCAAAGCATGAGTTTGCAGCCTCTGAAGACACTTTTGTGTTATCACTGCCTTCAAGAGTGAATGAATCCAATATTGGCTGCTCGTGTGGTATCTTATGCTCTGTTGCCGGAGGGCGTCCTCCTGGATCAGCTATTATGCAACAAAGCCAGCCCTATGTTCCAAGGATTGATGCGTAGTTAGAACAAGGTATAATATTGACCAGCTATCACCCATTTGAAAAATTTCATTAGAATGTATTTAAGGATATATCAAAGTCTTTTAGAAACATGACTTTTTATAGATTTGGGTAATTAAGGAATATATTTGTTGTCAGACTTCAAAAAGATACTGAATTTATACATAATTATTTTGTAAGTCACCTCCAGATTGTCAATAATGGCAAAATGTTAATGGTAATGATGGTAATGGTATTCTCTTTATCAGTTTTCTAGATGCAAAAAAATCTTATCAAAATCAAGTCTAATCTTTTAAATCCATGAAATGTGAAATACTCAAAGGTGTGAATTCTACTATTAAAATATGCTTTGGGTTCTCTGGAAAACTCAGTGGAATCTATAGCATTAGGATAGAAGGAGTCCAAGTCACCTGTTCCAAACCAACAATCTGTCCCTATAGAGAACTTCTTTTTGACTCAACATGCCATTTATTTTCTGAGAAAGCTCATTTCACTTATTTGTATCTATATCTGATGGAATAGTATTTCCTGCATTAAGCAGATTTGCCTCTGTCATGCCTCCACCCATTATTCTAGTTCAGAAGATGCTTTTTTGCTGCTAGTAACAGTACTGTACACTCACTAAACATTAGGAACATCCTGACTGTCATTTAAAAGTCACAGATTGAAAGCCTAGAATATTAAGAGTCCAGAAACCAGTCAGTACTATGGTAACCAAGACACAAAAATCCATATAAGAAGCTTCTAATTGAACTTTGTCATGGAAGTTTTCTGCCTAGTCATTGGCCCACATAACTCCACTGTGATGAACAAAAGAAATGGCTCCAATAAAGCCAGCTGCAAATAGATACCCACAGCCACGTGCCGGAACGCAGACAGCATATCAACAATGAGATACAGCCTTCTGAAGCCGAAGGTCACTGAACTAAGATTTCTGACACATATCCAAGTGTTGGCTTTTAAAATGGAGAGTAACAGAAAGCACAGTGGATTTTATAGGATGTTTTATGCAATGTTATGATAAAATAGGAACAGGTTATTGCAGAGCGAATGTTCCTTTGTTTCCTTTTGCCAACAACTTCTGTGCACTACCGCCTTGACCCCAGGGTCTGGGTTACTTCCCACCCCCCACAAAGATTACAACCTTGAGAATGATTGCTTTTCTTCTTTTCTTCTCTTTAGACACTTCTGCCATCCTCTTTTATAAAAGACATTCAGAGAGCCGGTCACAGTGCCAAGCTGATGATCATACATTGTGTGGATGTTTTTGAAATAGCGAGTGTAGGAAAATAAATGGTCCAGGTCAAATGTCCCTTTCTACACGGCAGTTCAAAAGCGTGTCAAAAGTAGCCCACATGCACACACAGACACAGACACAGACACGGATACACGCAGCTTGAACTACGGTCTCTTATCTCACATCTGTCTCCCCATGAATCTACTTCTTGTTCAGATTTGACAGTATCATGCTTGTCTTTAATAAACACCATCAATGGTTTTCCTCCATGGCCTGCGTATCATTCACATTGAGTCTAGATTGGGGCTGGCAAACAATAACCTGAGGGCCAAATCTGGTCTGCTGCCTATTTTGTATGCCTTTTTTTTTTTTTTAACATTTTTAAGAGGTTGGAAAAAATCAAAAGAATAATATGTTGTAAAATTCAAATTTCAGGGTCCATAAATAAGGTTTTATTGGAACACATCCATATTCATTTATTTACATACTGTCTGTGCCTTTTGAGCTCAAAGGCAGAGCTGAGTACTTGCAACACAGATCACATGGCCTGTGAAGCCTAAAATATTGACTATCTGGCCAAATAAAAGCAGAAGTTTGCCAACTCCCAGCGTGTGAGAATGGACCTCCTGGGGTTGGATAGTGCCTAGCCTGTGTGGCTATATCCTAAACCTTGATCTCTAATACTCATCATATGAATACTCATCTCTAATACTCATCTAATACTCATTCCCTAGCCAGGCATTTAAGATTTTCCATAAGCTAGGCCCAGACCAGGTTCTCTCCAGGCTTCCCATCCTCTACTTACTCTTTTCTTGGTGCCCTATGTCTGTTTATGTTGCTTCTGTGTTCTAGCCGTGTGCTCTCCTTTATCTGTTGGTTGATATCCAACACTGAAAGCCCAGCTCAGACGTCACTTTGAACACGGCCGCTCAGAAATGTGCCTACCTAATCTGATTTCCTGCTTCTATGAATTCGCACGGGGTTTGGACGTTCTCTGACACACTTCCCGTATCCTGCCTTGCACTATACCTCGTCATGCACTTGTGTTATTTCCCCTGCTTTGTCATACAATCCTTAAGTGTAAGGACTTGCCTTAGTTACCTTTGTACCTTTTAAGAATGGTGTGGGTGTGGACAGGCCTGGTACAGATTCCTGTAGACTGAGAGACTAGCGCCAGGAACCATGCCAGGCCTCTGCACACACACAATCACATACTTCCTTAGTTGCAGGGTCCAAGGAAATTCCAGTGGCATGGCAAAAGACCCACGTTAGTGCTCTAATAAAGCGGCTGTGGGGAGGGGTGGCTCAGTTCCATAAAAACAAACAAAATCTTTGAAGGGCACAAGCCCAGGACCCAATCCAGAATCAGGAAATACGTTGAATAACAGGCCCTACACATTGGCGACATTCAATACATGTAGCAAGATTCCATTCACCAGACCAGGATCCAGAACAACAGAGCCAATAGGAAAGGGGATAATGTGAAGCAGTGGAGTTTGGCCAGGAGAAAACAGGAGCCAGGTCTGAGAAAGACCGTGGTTCTAAAGAGGTGATTGGGCAAAAGTCCAAAGACAGAAATCACACTCAAGGTCAGAGCTAAGCTGCTACCAGGACCACGACTGGAGCTACGTTCTGAATATTGGGTAAGGATTCCTTAAATTATTCTTGCTGAGGCTTAGACGTAATTCTAGCACAGAATTCTAGCATAGCAGGGAAAGCTATGAAGAAGGCTTCAGTGGCCCTAGCAGTGGGGGAAGACAAGAGACCCGGAGGGAGGGACAGAACAGCCTGGGAAAGGCCAGGGTAAGAGGAAGCTGAACGAGCACTAACCACCCGTCAGGCCTGTGATAAGGCTTTTCCCTACAGTATCTCATTTGGCATGTGCAGGAGCTCTGCGAGGAAGCAGCACATCCCCATTTTACAGAAGAGGAAGTTGTGGCTTAGAGAGATTATAAATAATTAATGGAGCTGAGGTCTGAAAGCAGACGTGAATGAACCCAAACCAATTCCCCCTGTCCCCTAGCACAACACGTCTTACTTCTTCAAGAAATATCTATTAAATGGTAAAGATAGAGAAATTATAAATGGGCTGTCTTTTTACCACGCAGCATGGCAAATGGGAAAACACACGTGGCTGTGGCCTGTCCTATCACGGGCCCATTGAACTCACAACTCACTCACGGGTACTGTGTCCCACAGGCCAACATGCACATGAAGGAATCTAAGAACATACTGGTTGCTCTCCTCAGTTGCTTTGGATTTCTGGCCTTCCAAGCCTTTCACAGATTGTCCAAACTTCATTTCCAGACTTATTTTAGTTTGCTCGGTCTTCCTGGGCTACCAACTGTCTTCCACTGAACCCTCGTCCACCTTATTCCCTGCCTGTTCCTCAGTAAAACCCTCCTTGATCTCTTTATTCAGAAATGCTGTCTCTTTCTTTCCTCCACTTTGACAGCATTTCTTTCTATGCCATTTACGTGGCTCTATACTTGATCTGAAATAAGACTTGCATACATACCTAAACTCCGAGAACTTTAGCGTTTGTGTACATCTTTCTACCCACCCCCCACAGTGCCTTAGAATGGCCTTCATGCAAAAGGTGTTTAAAAATAAAAGTCCTAAAGAACAATGTATACATGACATTTCACTTTCTCACACTCCTCTACCTGGGCATTTTTTCCCTCGAAGGTTTGTTCCCACACTCACCTTATATTGACTTGGTTCTTTCTGGTCACTGGAATTCTTTAGAATGAAGCAGTTGTATGAAATGGGAGAAGATGGCATGTTGAAGGTAGACTATGGCTCTGTTTTATACCACCTGCAAAGCCAGTGTGAGGATCTGAGTCTAAAAGTACTTCTCACTACCATCGGATGTACAGACTTATTGGCATACAATCTGTTTTTCAAAGTCTTTAACAAAATACTGATTTGATCTTATGATCACGTGTTCTTTCTAGAAGTACTATTTAAATAACTGTATAATTTCTTTTGTTATATAATTTATATCATTGTGACAGTCTGAAAGTTCACAGGGGCCCCTTGAATGCCAGTTTGGACTACAGGGCAAGACTTAAATTTAAGACATTTAAAAAACATATTAAAAGGGATTTTTTTTTCTCATTTGATAAACATTAATGCATTTATCAATGGACAGTCTAAGGGTCCTAGATTATGAAAAAATAATCTTGAGTTTGCAGTGATTACAAGAAAATTTACTACTCAAGCTAAAAATATGAAATATAGTCTTCTGGAAAGTGCACCTTAAATATATTAATGACAGAATATCTAAGGATGGCTTCTGCTGGATGATAAGTTCTCTAGTTTTGATATGTTTACAGAGGCTTCACAAAATGTAATCAATTTTTAATTATCTGTGTAAATAGACAAAAGTAGCTATGTATGTTATGTAGGATAACGGTCAAGCTTAAAGCCACTTATATTGCCTTCTAGAATGTGTTAAATATTTTAAGGGGTATTGCTTTAAAATTCTTTGCTTAACTTAATATTAAGATTATTCTACAAGCTAGCAAGTAACGAAGGGATTCTAGGGAATAATAAAAGAAATGTTAGCCAGGATTTAAGAATTCACTAGGATAATCTATCCAATTATAAGTTTGACTGCGATTGAGGCTAAAAATAATGTACCTATCAATAAAATGAATTACAAGAAAGAAATAGAACACCCTGTACGGGATTATCTGAGCCAATTCTTTCTAGAATCCATTTTTTACTTTTCATGTTATTATATGCAGTTTTAATATGGTATTACTTCTAATCTTTCAAGTACTGCTGTCAGATAAACCTAATTATTTCCTAGAAGTGGCTTATTCCTGAAAGAAAAACGCAGCAGAAAACTTATTCACCCATTTAGATATATTTAGTTTACATTAAAATATTTTGTTCTTCATTCTTTCGCAGGAGAGGACTCAGGTGGATGAGGAATCAGACATATTGGCAAAGGTAAGAGTAAGGGTGGGTAGAGGAGGGGGAGGGAATCCCCAAATTTGAGATGGTCTAGACAATTCTTCATTAAACCTCTAAGAGACCCCAGAAAATTTTCACACAGGCACATACAGGTATTTCTTGGGGACTGCTATGGACTTGAGTATTTGTATCCTCTCAACATTCATATGTTGAAGATCTAATCCCAATGCAATATATTTGAAGGTGGGGCCTTTGAAAAGCAATTAGGTTTAGATGGGATCATGAAGGTAGAGTCTCCATGATGGGATTAGTCCCCTTAAAAAAAGAGACCAGAGAGCTTGCTCTCTCTCCACCGTGTCAACTGTCTTGCTAGCAAGAAGGCAGCTGTCTGTAAATCAGGAAGAGAGAGGCCCAACAAAGCACCCAACCATGCTGACTGATCTTGGACTTCCCAGTTCCTAGAACTGTGAGAAATAAATGATGATTGATTAAGCTACCCAGTATGGTATTCTGTTATAGTGAACTGTACAGACCATAACCTGGAGGAATGTCAGTGTTCCTCTCACGTGGCCCTGAGTTCTTGGCTGACAACATCAGTGAACCTTTGTGTCACAGCACCTGTGCTGACTGCACACAATTTGCCGAAGACATTGGATCTTTAACTCTGTGGGTGGGGCCATTCTCTGTGCATTTGTGAGGGCAATGCCAAGACAGTGTCTGGTCCTATGAACTCAGGTCCTAAGTATCTGCAACCATCTGAGATCCAATCTAGACACCTGACATGGTTGTTCAGGACACTAACTTCTTGAAGTTATTGTTTTAATTTCATTTGTGAAAAGAAGATATTATGCTATTTTATTCTTTATAGCTCCATGCTTTATGATGCTCTCAGACTATTATCCTCCTAATATTCAGCTTTCTGACACACCAACAAATGGTTCCATTTAGTTCCTCATCAAATGATTACCTTAAGAAAGGAAAGGGCTCAGGATCAGGTGTCACTCTGAGTTCAAAAATTAAGCAGTAATTTACATTCTTGAAGGATCATTGAAATCCTTGCAACAGATGTCTTTTCTCCCCAGACTGAATAGATTTGGTAGAACCATCCCTGTTCCTTTACTCAGGGCTGTCTGTGATCAGTGGCAAACATTTTATTATAGATCCTAAAGTCAGAGGCACCATCAGTTAGTTTTTGTACAGGATCATGTCTTCTTATTCATTGTTGTATCCTCAGGATGAATTAATATGTAAATCTTAGACTGTGTAGTCGATCCATTCACTCATTTGATTCAACAAATATTTATCAAAGAGCCTACCATGTAACAAGTACTATTTCAGATGTTTGGAATACATTATTATGATACTTGTCCTTGAAGAGATTACATTTTGGAAGGAGTAGGGGAACAAGCAATAAACATAATAAAGTATAAATATTGTCAGAAGATACTAAGTTCTATAAGGAATAAAAGAATAAGTCAGCAGGATAAGGAAGATCAAAGGAAAGGATGGAAGTGAGTTGACACACAAAAACTGGAAGGTGGTGAAGGAGTTGGCCAAGCAGACACCCGGAAAAGGACATTTCAGGCAGGTGGCACAGCCAGCACAGGAGCATAAATTGTGTCTCATATACTCAAGGAAGTCACTGTGGCTGAAGGAGAGTGCCTCAGGGGGAAAATGATAGGAGATGAGGTCAGAGGTTAAGAGGTCAGGTCTAGAGGGACTTGCAGACCATTTAAGAACTTTGCCTCTTGCTCTGTATGGACATAGGGAACTGTTAAAGGGTTCTGGGCAGAGGACTGACGTGATCCAGCATTGGGTTTTGGAAGGAATTCCTCTGGTTGCTGGGCTGCGAAGATACTGCCAGGAGGGAGGGTAAACTGAGAAAGTGAAGTAGGAGACGATGCAGTAATCCAGGTGAGAGGTATTTTCAAGAGCTGAAGTCAGCAACCTTGCTTCTCCATGAATTAACCTATCAATGCTATCTAGCTGACTGAAATTACTTTATATGTATATTAAAGAAATCTAGTTAAATAGATACAGCTCTGCCAATACATTTTTACCTAGAGACATGCTCAGGTATTTTCTTAATACATTTTGTAAGCAGGTAGTACACTGAATGGACATTAAATTCAAACAAATTCCAATAAGAACCATCAGGACTAACTCATCTGAAAGGAACATTCAAAGTCACATCAATTGATAATAGCTAATAATGGCCCTCTTTAATTTGTTCTAATTTTGACCAAGTAATAATATTTCCATCTATTTTTTTTTTTTTAAAGAATCCCTGATGGACTGCTATGTCTGTTGAACTCTTGAGTATATCTCATTCCAAAGAGAATGATCAACAAAATATTGTTTCACTGGATCCTGGATACATGCTTATACATCCTGATAAACCTACTCATAGCTCATCCGTGACATAGCTTCTGAATTAAAGGCAAAGAAGAAAACAGGAAGAGATAGACTAAAATCTTTGTTCATGTTTGGAAGAAATTCAGTTCATTGCTTTAGCAGATTAAGGTAGGATTTATAATGTTTTTCTCTCTTTTTTCTTTTTGGAGCTCCTTGTTAGCTGTTTTATCCTTCAGGAAAGGATATGGGGTGGTATGGATTGAAAGGTTACACTGTCATCATTTGCAAATGAATTCTCTCTGGAATGAAAATTCACATAGTTTTACGTCGATGTTGTATTGTTCTGTGTGGTATTTTGTCAAAACTGTATGCTGTCTACAACAAATATTTACCTTCATTTATTAGCACATTTAAACCAACCACAGTATTAGACGCTTACACTATGAGAATAGTAACAGTTGGCAATGTGAGCAATACTCCAACTATAAAGATTTACAATATATTATTTTTAAAAGTTTACAGAAGATACTTTAACCTAGTGTTGATCTATTCCATGAAGGTATTTTAATGGGCTTGAAAACCTCCAAAATTATTTGCAAAGCTGTGCATTCATATGAATCTGTTAAATGATCCAAAAGTTTTTATCACGATTTTAAAGGCACCTGTACCAGCACCTCTCTTTGGAAAAAAAACAAAGAACTTTAAAAAACACTGACTTAGAAAAATGCACAGACGGTATTTTTTTTTTTTAAAGATTTTATTTATTTATTTGGCAGAGATAGAGACAGCCAGCGAGAGAGGGAACACAAGCAGGGGGAGTGGGAGAGGAAGAAGCAGGCTCATAGCGGAAGAGCCTGATGTGGGGCTCGATCCCGTAACGCCGGGATCACACCCTGAGCCGAAGGCAGATGCTTAACCGCTGTGCCACCCAGGCGCCCCACAGACGGTATTTTTTAAGGGTTATTTATATATCAGAAGAGTACTCTCCTAATTTATGAACAGTTTGATTGCTCACAAAATTTAGTTTTGTTTTGACCAAAGTGGACCTTTTGCTTTCACAGCTTGATTTTCTAGAGAAAATACTTTATTTATCTGCTATAAATTTTTATAATGAGATAGGCCTTAATTTATTCCAGTCAGCACTGATGAGCACCTACCATACACGGGGGGATACGATGATGAAAAAAGATAAAAAGAACAGGCTCTTGCCCTTGAGAATCTCACAGTGTATCAGGAGAGATGGAGACGCAGTGATTGGTCATAATTGTGAAAAATATGATCAGGGAAATGAATTCAAGGGCATTTTTATCCCTGGGATAACTGAATTGGCAGGAAGGAACTGGGTTATGGGTACTGGAAAGATGAATAAGTTTTTTTCAGGCCCAGGAAGAAACCTAGAGTGTTTGGGCACAAAGAACAATAGGTATGAAAGTGAGAATATTCAGTTTTGTGAGAATACAGGCTTGGGGGTAGGCATCGGGGGGCTTGGCCAAGAGGAAGTCTGGTAAGGTGAGGCCAGACTATGAAGAGCCTTGGGACCACCCTAAGTGTCTGGACTTGCATATGTCAGGTGACGAAGTACTGAAGGTGTCAGACAGAGGAGAGAGAGAGAGAATCAAATTATTTTAGAAATCGAACTCTGGTGGATAAGATAAGGCCAGACTGACAATACCAGAAGCCACTGAAAAAAGATATGCTTGAATTCGTAACAGAATATAGCTATTCTTGTCTCTCTTTTATTTGCTTCTTATTTATACACATTTCTTCTTTATTGTAGCCTATAGAAGGGTCACAACTAGCTTTCAAACCAATTCCACGGTCCAGAGAGAAAGGCTGAGTAGTAGCAGAATGGGCAAGATTCACTTCACTGACATCCTTCCGTGGTTATATCGGATTGAGCTATATTCACTTTCATTATAGAAGTCCAGAGTACCTCCAGTCTAGAAGTTTTCTTTCCCTAACATCGTCCATCTAATCTATCAACAATTACTCTTCTTTCTTTCTCCAAAACATATTCTGAATCTGATGTCTCTTTCTTCCCAGGCCATTACCTGAGGAAAAGTCCCCATCCTCTCTCCTGCTCCCCAAGATGGCTCCAAAGTGGGGTTCCTCCTTTCTCTCTTGCCCTTCACAATCTGGTGGCCACATGGAAGTGAGTGATCTTTTAAAATAAAATACAAATCAAATCATTTTCCAGAGGTCTCAGCCCTGAAAAACATCTGTGTATTTCTATTCCTTTTTTGTCCGTGGAAATCTTGGTCTTATTTTTGAGCCCTGCTACATCTTTTTATTGGCTAAGTGACTGTGTAAGCCCAATGGAAGGCACTTTACATCTTTGCCTCTTGATTTTGCATGTTTATTTCATTTTCATCTTTCAAGTGGTATGATAACTCTTGAGCTTTCTTCAGGGTTCTAGATATCAAAGGAAGGTGAAGGCATTTTAAGATTCAGGAACCCCACTTAGGGACAAATCACATGTCCTCCAAACACTATGGCCCTGTTAATTCTTAAAATCTGCCTGAGCGAAGACATTCCTCTCTGTTCACAAAATAGACCAAGAGTTCAAGTCAATCAATCATATGAATTAGGTAGTAAAGTAAGTTGACCCCTTTAGTGAAGAAGCTCTGGACTCCTCTATTTTTTTTTCTTGCAAATATTGTGTTTATGACATGAATGATCAGAAGTCGGGGAAAGGCTGCCCCCCCCCCCCATAACTTTGTTCTGCCCAGAAAACATAGAAAAGGTCATCTGGACGTTTGAAGCAAATTAGAGCCAGAGCAAAGACCAGAAGCATGGCCAATTTCCCACTTTTCTTTGTCCACAGGCCAAAATATGACTCAAGTAAGTAGTCCTGAAAGTAAACTGGGGCTTGGAATTTGAAATTAGCAAGTACAATTTTCTAAAATATTATGGTGTTTTATTTTGTTTTTTCAGGCATGAAGTTGTGTGAGCTCAGTATATTTTATTTATGTAAAATAACCCAATTTACATAACCAATTAAAGTCAAACCACTTTTATTTTCTCAATGAATGTCATATAAACCTTGAAGGTTAGAAAGTCAACCAACAAAGAGTATCTAATAGGGAGCTCTTTATATCAGCCACGAATCTAGAAATCTTTCCTTTTATGGACAGTTACTTGATTGTTGAATAGTTCTGTTTTCATCAAGTAAAACTGGCCTATGTTGGGATGAATATATTCCATTTCATTGCTGCTTCTGTACATTCCTTTTATTTTGCATGAATATGGCCAGATGAATCATACATAAAGAAAGCTCAGCTCCTCCAGAACACTGCTATTTTACAAAGAGCTCTGCTGCCAAATTCAAAGCTAAATTCAGGTTTTAGGTATCAGAATCTTTTTATAGGTCCCAGGAGAATATTTCGTTCAAATAATAAAACAGCTCAGCGATCAGAGGTTCTGTTCACCTGTTGTGTCTCCAGAAATATGATATTCCACAAAGTCTGAGATAATGAAGGGTAAGGCATTATTATTACCCTTTTTAAAAAAGCTCAGTCGAAGGAATGAACTGTTTTATGAAAACATCATATGGAAACTTCAAGAAATAAACTCTAGCAATTCTATAAAATTTAAAAAGGTAAAGGAAAAACTTAAAAATCTGGAAATGTTCAGAAATCTGGTTAACTATCAATCAAAAAGAAGCAAACCATTTTGGCAGAATAGAAAGAGAAATAATAATTTTATGCCAACTTATCATTTTGTTAGTAACTAAATTTCTGCTTTTAGCTCAAAGGGTTTGCATTTAAATGGCTTTGGTTTCTTTTTAGAAATTCCTGTTAAATAATATCTGCCAGAAATCTGTTGATGCAACTTTGGAAAGACCTAAAATGGGAAAAAAAGTGAAAGTAGAATCTAAGAGTCAGTTCAATCTACTGGGGTGGTACCATTATTTATATAATCAGGGAGAAGCAATTTCCTAATCGGAAATCAATTTGACCTGTTATTGAGGAGCTTGGTTACTGATTATCTGTGGGCATCAGACAAGAAAGTGTGCAAGAGAAGGAAGAACATTCAAATAAATCTCTTATGCACCTTTTCAGCAAAGGGTTTCTGGGACAGGCAGGCTAACACCATAAAGTTTTGTTGGTTTGGTGTCTAGTTCGCAGGTACCTAGTCCATTATTGAGAGCAAACAAAGGGACATAGTGAAATTAAAATAATTGTTGAGTCCTTCCTCTCTGTACTTTACAAAGATACTTTACATATTTTACTTATTTCTCACAACAATCCAATAGTTATGCATTGTCATTGCTCTTTAACATACAAAGAAAGTAAGGCTCAGAGGTGTTTGTTAACTTGCCTAAGGTCCCTGGGTTAGTAAGTGGCAGAGGTGGTGATCTAAATAGGAGTATGCTTAGTTCAAAGCCCATTCTGTGTCCATCACATCAGATTTGGTTACATATGTTCCTTTTGGGTAGTTTTAGAAAGGAAGAAGAGTTTATGAAATAAAGGAGCTTCTGATAAACTGGATATAAATGACCTTTTATAGACTGAGTATATGTGAACATACGACACACATATATAATTCATATATTGAAATAATGAGTGTCATACATTACATTTGTAAAGTACAAAATTCATGAAGAAAACAGGCAACCACAATTTTTATTTAAATCTTAAAATACAGGGGCGCCTGGGTGGCGCAGTCATTAAGCGTCTGCCTTCGGCTCAGGGCGTGATCCCAATGTTCTGGGATCGAGCCCCACATCAGGCTTCTCTGCTAGGAGCCTGCTTCTTCCTCTCCCGCTCCCCCTGCTTGTGTTCCCTCTGTCACTGGCTGTCTCTCTCTGTCAAATAAGTAAATAAAATCTTAAAAAAAAAAAATCTTTAAATACAAATGATCACTCTAGGCTTTGCCTAAAATGGATTAAACCTGTAGAAAACATGGTTTTGCTGGAGCCAGCCGCAACCATTAGCGTGGGTTAGCAGTAAGTGCCCACTGCTGCAGAGTTGGAAGCTGGCTGGACCGAGAGTATGGCAGGTACAGACCCACATCCTGAAGGCACAGGGCCAATATCATCAGTCTCTATTTTACGTAATTTAAAATTATCAGTGGCAGGTAGAGTTGTTGACAGAGTTCATTGTGGTTCAGTGTTATTGGACTTTATCTTATTAAGCACTTACATTGCTTGCTAGAATGACTGAGGAACAGAGGTATATTTGGAGGCCTTAAGAAGGAGTTAGCTCTTAGGCCTTCGGTAATAATGGATCTTCAAAATAAAGCAGGGGCGACTGGCTGGCTTAGACTCTTGGTCTCAGAGCCATGGGTTTGAGCCCCACATTGGAGGTAGAGATTACATTAAAAGATAAAATCTTTTTAAAAAAATGAGGAAACAAAGGATCTTTGAAAGCTCCTTTCCTTTTTCAAAATTAATTTTTTTATTGAAGTATAGTTGACACACAATGTTATGTTAGTTTCAGGTGTACAACATAGTGATTCAACCTCTCTATGTGTTAGGCTGTGCTCACCACCAGCATCGCTCCCATCTGTCACGGTGCAATGATGTTGCAAAACCATTGACTATACTCCCGATGCTGTACCATTCATAATTTTGACTTATTCATTCCCAGACTGGAAGCTGGTACCTCCCACTCCTTTTCACCCATTTTGCCAATTTCCCCACCACTTCCCCTCTGGCAAACCACTAGTCTGTTCTCTGTATGTACGGGCCTATTTTTGCTTTTGGTTTGTTCATTTGTTTTTTTAGAGTCCACATGTAAGTGAAATCATATGCTGTTTGTCTTTCTCTGTTTGGCTTATTTGATTTAGCTTAATACCCTGGGTCCATCCATGTTGTTCCAAATGGCAAGATCTCATTCTTTTTTTATGGCTGAGTAATATTCCATTGTATGTATATACCATTATCTTTATCCATTCATCTATCTAAGGACACTTCGGTTACTTCCATATCTTGGCTATTGTAAATAATGCTGCAATACATATGCGTGAATATATGTCTTCAAATTAGTGTTTTCATTTTCTTTGGGCAAATACCCATGAAGGCTCCTTTCTTGACAATTTCATGTTACTGTACCGAATGGATTATGGAGAAACACTAATATATATTCTCAGGAATATTGACATGTAAGTATTTGTAAGCAGCTCCACAATGATGGTAAATAAATGAACAAACCCACACTGTATCATTTGAGGTACACTGTGAAGCTCAGGTTTGTCAGCCAATTTGCTTGTTTTTGTGTGTTATAAAAGTCATCAGAGCCGAGAAATACTTATGGAATTCAAGCTGTTCACAATCGCCTGAATGATTGTTTTTTGCCATAATAAAGTTATGTTTTATTAATAGAGAAATTTTACTGGTACCTACAAGCTCAGTGTCCTGTTATCTTGTGTGTTTTCTGGGCAATGCTTGGTATGGTTCTGAGAGTGGAACAACTGCAAAAGTGAAAGTTAGCAAACACTAGTTTATGTAACATAGCCAACAAAAGCCACTTACTCTTTCAAGGCAAAAGCTCCAGAAGGTTTTGTTAAGAATTTAGGACTCAGATGTGCTTGCTTTAAGACTGATTCAAATAGGGCACCTGGGTGGCTCAGTCGGTTCGGTGTCTGCCTTCGGCTCAGGTCATGATCCCTCAGGATCTCAGGGTCCTAGGATCGAGTTCCGTGCTGAGCTCCCTGCTCAGCAAGGAGTCTGCTTTTCCCTCTCCCTCTGCCCTTCCCCTCTGCTTGTGCTTGCTCTCTCTTTCTCTCAAATAAATAAATAAAATCTTTTTAAAAAAGACATTCAAATAATATAAAATTCAGTATCAAATTCTAAATACATGGGGCTTCAAGTAACCATATCAAGCTATTCACCAGTATTTCTGGCACTATGTCAGAATTTGTCTCAAATCAGTTTAAGGAATTTGTCAACCAGCATCTCAAAATAATGACCTTGCAAAATACTTTGTCAATATTTCACTAATATTACTATGATGTATTGTCATTTGCTTCTTTATTGTCTGATTTCTCCATTACAACTCTTTGAAGAGGCAGCAATCGTGTTATTTCTTTGTATGCTCAGGAACTAGCGGAGTTCTTTTACACGATAGGGGCTTCATAAAGGGCTAATGTTGAGTGGGTAAATCAATGAATATGAGTACTGCTTTCTCATTCCATTACACTCAGCTTCAGAGTCGGTGGCCATTCATCGCATCTCTACTATGTGTTAACGCACTGGTTATTTTCTTACCCCTCGTGACCCGCCTTCTGGCTCAGTAGTCAGGAAGCCTGACCCATAACAACTGCATCAATAGACCAACTTGTCTTCTGGCTTCTGCCTGGGTTTAGGCAATGACAGCCGAATGCAGGGGACTGGAGGTTGGAAGGAGAGTGAGAATGATACTCTGGTTCTGTGTGATACTCTGGTTCTGCCTCCAGTGAGTTGCTGCCAATCGGCTGCCTTCCACAGACAGCCATAGTGCTGGTAAGAGGCCCCTTTCATGCAGCTACTCTGTCTGGATTTGGGTAACTGCTCCCCCTCCTTGTGTTGGGGATGCTGTCAGCTGTTGACAGCCTGGAACACTGCACCATCTTTTGTTGGTTTCTCTAGTTCCTATCTGCACCTTTACGAAGGCTCCTTTTATTCAACTCTCTTCAGTTGCTGGTTTGAGTGTGCCATTCCCAGCTGGGACCTTTGGTACCATAATAGCTGTTTGCATAAATCTTAAGTAATTAATTTTACTTTTTATACTTGCAAGGAAAATAGGACTATTCCCATTCTATAGAATGGCTGTGATAGAAACACACCTTACCTGGAACTTATATTATTTTCATTCACTCCTTCACTCTTTGTTCATTTTGTTTCCCTTAAGTCATTGGGAATTTTTGTCAGTTGACATCGCAATGGCTAGGTGTAATTCCTGCTAACCAGAGTGGCACAGAGACAGCCTGACTCAAAGTGAGTATTTCTTTCCGATAAAAGAATAGTTTAAGAGAGCTTTTTTCTGAGTGAGGTCAGAAAGGGGGTGAGGGGAAAGTTATAAAAGGAGGAATGATGGAGGCTCAGCTCAGAGTCCTTTTGCTATTATAAATAACTGTACCATTGACATTTTGTTCATTCTATTCCTTTGGGTGGAGAGAGGCAGACTTATGAGACTTTTAATATGGCTATGGAGGGAAGTCAATGACTTTTAAATCAGGTTTTGTTATAACACCCTCTAAAATTTAAAGGGCTCTCTCATTTCATTTGCATTATACACAAGTTGGCATTCTGAGGCTCTCCTTCTTGCATGTGCCGCCATGATAGATCAGTGGCCACTCTCACATCCCACCCTCTGAGGGCTGCCTCAGTTTCTCCATCAGGCTTGAGAGTTAAGGGAACCCTGAGGTACTCCCCCCTGGAAGATATTTGTAGCTTGTCTGTCCAATAGAACCACCAGTGAGTTTGTATGTGTCATCAAGAAAGGCCACTTAAGACTTAAGTTTCCAGAGAAGCATGAAAGAGAAGGGAGATGTAATATATAGTTGAAAGCCACACAGGCATTAAGCTCTGCTTTTCTGTGAGATGCTTCATTATGCTTTTAACAAATAGGTTTATGTATGATCTATATGAATTAAAAAATAGTGTACATTTCCAAAGGAAGGCAATGTCAAATTATAGCATTTCCAAATGAGGGATGACAGGAACTTCAGACCTTTTTTTGGAAGGTGTAAGTCACCTTACTTAGTACATTTTAAACACCATTTCCTCCACACTTCAGAAGCTCTCGTTTTAGAAAAGCATGGCAGGAGTCACTCTAATGTGATTAGAAAGGGCCTGAAGCTTTGCTTTTAAAATTCAATACTTAGGTAGAAAGAAAATGATAACTTTTCCCCTTTGATTTTGAGTCACTATTTTTATAACACCAGCAGCCCTGAGATGCCTGATGTTACCGAGCACCACTAAACTAGAGCCCTTTAACTGGCTGTTTTCAGCTGGGCTTTCATCTTTATTTCTGCGTTCCCCCAATACGTTATTTCTATATTCTGCAGACTTATTCTCAGCTTTCTTGATGATACGTTCACTTGTTTCTTTGTTCGATGAATATTTGTTGAACACCTACTGTGTGCCAGGCCCAGCCAAAGATTCTGCATCAAAGAGTCAAGCAAAAGAGCCAAGAATTTGTAAACACTGATGATTGTAAACACTGGGAAGGAAAAGTACAAGTATAGGAGCAGAAAGCCAGGGAATCTTACCTGATGTGTAGATTCAGAGAAATTTTCCTAGGGAAATGATCGGAAGGGATTGTGATGGATGAGCACGTTAAATAATTAATTGAAGAGTACAGAAAAAGGTCTAGGGAGAGTTCAGATAGAAAGAATGGTATATGGAGGGACTCAGGTAAGAATATATGCAGTATTTGACTTAAAACCACTGAGCTCCAGGTAACTTATGCATGAGATCGAGGCTCAGCTATTAAAGGGAGCAAGGTGGCTTCCTCTATCCTGTTCTTTTGTGTGGCATCCCCCTTTGGTTCACCACTCAGAAGACATAAAGAGCAGATGCAGGGACATAGACAGTAGAGATGCTAGTTTATATTGCCATACAAATGACCCCAAGCAGTCAGTGCTTAGCCCAATCAAGGTTTATCTAAGTGCTCAAGCTTCAAATCCGACGTGGGTTGGCAGGAAGGGGTTTTTGTCCCATATCAGCACCCAGTGACCCAGGCTAGAAGAGGTTTCGTTGTGACAGAGAGAAGAGCACGTGCCAAGCCGTGAACCCTCTGAAGGCTTCCCAGAACTGTTGCACATTTCACTGGCCAAAGTAAGCCACAGGGCAGTGCTTAACCTCAAACTCCAGGAGAGAGAGCAGCCTACCATCATGAGGCTGGTAGGTAGAAAACTAGGACTAGCTGGTAAGCAAGAGTAGTGATCACTACGGAGATGAGCCTACATTTATCAGATGCTCCAGTCTATGGAAAGAGCAAGTTACTGGTGCTCTGCCTCAAACCAACCCATTTTCAGCCCTCTCATGTTCAACCAGCTGTCACTCAATAGGAGAATGGGTGTGGGTGGGGGCATTACAGTGGAGTGAGTGTGCTGCAGTGGAGCTCAGAAGGTGTTTGCTAAGCATGCAATGATTTGTAACTGGAGAATAGGTAGAGCAGATAAAATACCATTTTCATTTCTTTGACTTTTTCTTCTACTTCCTGGAAGAAGGAAAAGAGTAATGTTGTCCTTAATATTATTTTCCGTATATCTGTTGAACTATTTTATTGAAGCTATCTATTTTTTAAAGATTTTATTGATTTATTTGAGAGACAGAGAGAGAGAGCGTGCATGAGAAAGCACAAGCAGGGGGTAGGTGTGGGAGGGTCAGAGGGAGAGGGACAAGCAGAATCCCTGCTGAGCGTGGAACCCGAAGCTGCCTGATCCCTGGACCCTGAGATCATGAACTGAGCAGAAGTTGGAGACTTAACTAACTGAGCCACTCAGGTGCCCCAAAGCTATCTTAATTGAGTTTCCAAGAACTCCTTCTTGTTCTTTTTTCCCTTGTATGTGCAGTATCTGGTCTTGTTTTATGGATGCAATGTAGTCTCATAGTTCTCTTAAGATGTTAATTATGATGGTGTTTTCATGCGTTTACACGTGATGTTGTTTTCATGTGTTTACTTTCGCACCACTGTGTTCCTCTCCCTTCTTTGTTTCTTATTTGACTTTAATTTGTTTTGTTCTGGCTCCACCTTTCATAGTAGAGGCTGTCCTCTAATGTCTGGTCTTCCTTAGCTATTAAATCATATTTAAAAGTGAGGCCCAAATGACCAGATTGGGAGGCATGAGTATAGCTTCTTAATCTGTGAGTCTCACTGTAATGTTGCTACTATGGGATTATTCATTTGGCTGGGGGAATCTCTGAATGCCTGTACCCATGGTTTGGAGGTTCTTAACTTATTTTGTGCCATGGCAGTCTGGTGAAGCCTGTAGCCCCTATTTCAGAATATTTTTAAATGCATGAAACCAATTATAGCAAAGTATTAAAAACTAAATTTGTGATACAGTATGTGCTTATGGTAATATTGTGATACAATAATAGTGATGCATCATATCATAAGCTTTAGAGTTGTATCTAGTAACTGTTGAAGTAATGAAGAGTACAAATACTATTTCAGGATATAAGCAATGAGTAATGTGATAAAAAAAAATTACCATGATTCCTATTGGTGACAAAGTTACAGGTACTGCTAGTATTACACTGGTTTGTTACCCACATTCAAAAATGAGAGAGATGCTAACTTTCGGAGGTTAGTGGAAACAAAAAATGAATTATTGTTCTCATTCAAGTTCATTGACCCTCTGGTTAAAAATCCTATCAAAGGTCTATACTTTTGAGTGGATCAGTTTTCTTCCAGAAGGCAGTTCACCAATCTCCAACCTCAAGTATGTTCGCTTGGCTGCCATGCAGAGAATAAATCTCCCTTCAGTGGGAAGATTTTCCCATAATCCCTCAGATTTCAGCATAGTAACTCACCCTCCAACCTTAACTATTCTTGCTGTCTCCACATGCAGAGGCTATCTGATAAAACCTCTCCAAAAATAAGACTCCACGTTTTCTCTTGATGGAACCAGGGTAGAGAGGGAAGATGGGAAATCTAACTTCTATTTTAAAGATGTTCAGTCCACACTCCAGTTTTCAGCCCCATTTTTTGCACACCTGCCTGGCAAGCACCAGTTCCTACAGTCTCTGAGGATTTTCGTAGTTTTATGTGAAAATGACTGGCTTTCTGGCTTGCTGCCTCAGCAGACTCGGATGACTATTTTCTCCAGTCTAAAGGAGTTAACAGTGGTTAAACTATTTCCCGGATTTCAAAATGTTACTTTTGTTGTCTGCTGTCTTTTTGTACTTGTGATTTTTTTTCTCTTAATTCCTTTACTCTCATTGCTTTGTGAGGCTTCAGGAGGAAGTTCAGATAGACATTCGCATTCAGCCTATGCTGTTTAACCAGAGCTTTGATGCATTCATAAATTCATAAGCAGCGTTTATTACGTCGGGGACTCACATCTTTTTTTCTGTTCATAATAGCATATCTCCTCTCTGTTTTAATATAAAAGTAAGCGAGACAACAAGGTTGATAATCAGTGCCTCTTTAGGAGAGACATCTATTATGTGTTTTAAGGAAATCATTTCTTAAAAGAAATTTTCTTAAACTCTCCCTAATTGCTTTTAGCATCTCTGTTTAGAACACTAGACTGAGTTTCTCAAAGTCAACAACCGGGGATTTGGGCAGTTTTTTCTTCTGGTACAATGGTAAAAGTGGAGTAGTTTCTATGGGTACAATCCTACCACAGGTAACAACTGAATTCTTGGTCAATACAAAAAACAATTCACCAAAGTCACTGGAGAGAAACCAAAAGCAGTCATAAACTGGAAGAGAGCCAAGACTGGAAGAAGAAAATGGGATTGGGTGTTTCTTGTTGATCAGACTTTTTCCCCCGTCAGATTAAGCAGATTCACTAAATCTTGGGATAGAAATCCTTGGAGTGTGCTGGTTTTAAGACTAAGAGGACAGAGATTAGTACTGTCGAAGTAGATGGAAAGTGAGGGAGGAAATCAGGAAAAGGAGAAACTCTGGGGCAGGGGGGAGGGGAAACTTCAAATTGTGCACACAAATTCTAGGAAAATCTCAGGACGCCATCTGAACTATGCATGCATGTAACAAACTGTGAGCAACCCTGAGGCTAAAAGAATTGATCAGAGATTTTAGCAGCTACTCACTGCAGAGGTGATAAAGACTGGGACCTGATAAAACAAACAAATAAACAAATAAATACCTGTGGAAATAACAGAATTCAATCTCTACCATGTATTTTTCACAATGTCCAGGACACATTTCAAATTACTATATACATAATCAAGAGGAAAGGCAATTGGAGAAACTGATCCTGAGGTGACCCAGATGCCAGAATTAGAAAACAAGAATTTTAATTTAGCTATTATAAGTATGCTCAAGGATATGAAGGATAATATATTTGTGAGGAGTGGAAAAACAGAAAGTCTCAAACTATAAAAAAAGGAGCCAAATGGAAATTCTAGAAATGAAAAATACAGTATCTGATATAAAAATGTCATTGGATAAGCCTAACACCATGTTGGAAATAAAAGAAGAGTCAGTGACTTGAAGCTCACTCAACCAAAATTATACACTGTGGAGAACAAGGGGGAAAAAATGATAGAAAAAAAAAAACAGTCTCAGTAATTAGTGGAACTATATAAGAAAAGCAAATACATGTGGAGTTGTAGAGGAAGATGAGAGACAGAACTGGGTAAACCCAACATTTGAAGAAAGAATGGACTAAAGTTTCCAAAGTTTTACAGATTCAAAAAACTCAGAGAACCCTATGTGATGTAAATAGAAAACAAAAACTTGGAAAGGTGACAGTTAAACTAATGAAAACAAAAGATAAAGAAAATCTTGAACATTTCCAGAGGAAAAAAGGCACATTACATATACAGGACAAAAATATACGTTTCCAATGACTTCTCAGCAGAAACACTGGAGGCCAAAATATTGTAGAATGGCATCTTTAAAGTGTCAAATGAAAACAACAAATTGCCAACCTAGCATTCTCCATGGAGCGAAAATAACTTTCAGGAATAAAGGTGAAATGGAGGCATTGTCAGATGAACAAAAACAAAGATACTTCTCCAGCAGACTTTCCCTTCAAGAAAAGCTAAAGAAAGTTCTTCAAGCCCAAGGGAAATGATTCCAGACAAAAATTCAGATCTTAATTTAAAAAGATATTTATAGGGGTACCTGGGTGGCTCAGCTGGTTAAGCATCTGACTCTTGATTTCAGCTCAGGTCGTGATCTCAGGGTCATGAGATCAAGTCTTGCATCAAGTGCTGTGCTGGGCATGGTGCCTCCTTCAGAGTCTCTCCCTCTCCCTCTGCCCCTCCATGCCCTGCTCCCTCTCTCTCTCAAAAAAAAAAAAAAAAAATCACGACCATTTAAAGTGAAAATCATAGCATGTATAGCTTATGTAATAAACATGAAAACTATAGCATAAATTACAGGGGGTAAAAAGACCTAGAAGATTGTGCTAAACAAAACAAAACAAAAAGATTGCAAAGGTATTACATTTTATGACAACATTAACTTTCAACAGACTGAAAAGTGCAGAATGTTTAGTATAATCTGTAGAGCATCACTAAATAATAGTACAAAGTGGTAAGCAAAAAAGCCAAATAGATAATGAAAATGGAATTCTAAAAGCAATTTCAATGAACTCAAAATAATAGTAGAGGTGGGACAGAGGGACACAAGACAAATGGGACAAACAGAAAACATAGTAAGTAGACCGACCTAAATCCAACCACATCAACAGTTACATTAATTAGAAATTAAGTACTCCAATGAAAAGGCAGGGATTGTCAGAATAGATTAAAAGGCATGAACTATATGCTGTCTACCTGGAAGGTACTTTAAATACAAACATTCGGTTAGATGTACTCTAAATTCAAAGACTCACTTAAAGGCAGGGAAGAAAATATATAAATTTTTTCATAATGCTAAAAGGTCAATTCATCAGGAAGACTTAATATTCAGAAATGCATTTGTTCTTAGAGACAAAAGTTTCAAGATCCATGAAGCAAAAATTGGTGAAGGGAGGAATAGACAAATTCACAATTATGGTTAGAATTTTAACAACCTTTATCAGCAGTTAATAGAATGACAACAAAAAGTAAGAAAGGATACAGATTTCCCGAACAGCACTATCAACCACCTTGAGGAATTGACATTTATAGAACACTACACCTAACAAGTGCAGAATACACCTTCTTTTCAAGTGCTCATGGACCATTCACCAAAATAGGCCATATGCTGGGCCAAACACAAATCTTAATAAACTTCAAAATGTGAAATAGTCTAGAGTATGTTTTCCAACAAAAACAGAACTAAGTTAGAAATCAATAATAAAATGATATTAAGAAAACCCCAAATATCTGGAATCAAGAAACACACTTCTACATAACTGATGAGTCAAAAAAATTTTAAAAAAGGAAGTCATAAAGGAAATTAGAATAGACTTGTATGTCAGTGATTACAAAAGTTCACCATAACATTTATGGGATGTCACTATACAATGCTTAGAGGAAAACTGGTATCTTTAAAATGGCTAGATTAGAAAAGAAGTAAACTATAGCATCAATGATCTAAGCTTCCAACTTAAGAAGCAAGGGAAAAAAGAACAGTGCAAACATAAAATAAATGGAAGATAAACAAGACCAGAAATCAGTAAGTTAGAAAACAACAGAGAATATCAACAAAGCCCAAAGGAAAAAACCGAGGAATGAAGGGCTATATGGACATAGGGCAAGGAGACGTAAGTTCTCTCCAGCAGAGAGGACATGACTGAGATTCAGGTCACTGTTCCTCACATCCCTGGGCCACACTGCCCAAAAAAAGGAAGCTGCCCTTTGCACTTCCTGTTGGCCTAGTTCCTCACATTTCAGTGGGGCCTCCGCCAGGATCTGATCTAAGCAGGGACTGTGTGGATCTCTGGTCCTGGCAGATGTGGCTGCTCAAGAAATACGTTATAATATCACCCTTGCAAACCTGTCTTCAAAAAATTTTTTTCTTCGAAAATACCAATAAAGTTGAAAAACTCCTAGATGAGATAGACTGATTTTAAAAGGGAAGAAAGAGAACAAGAACACAGATTAGCAATTAGAATAAAAGAAGGTTTATCACTAAAAATCCTACAGATATTAAAGGATAATAAAGGAATATTATGAATTTAATAAAATTAAATTTGAAGACTTAAGTGAAATGAATCTTTTAAAATATGTAAGTAGAAATAGAAAATTTAAATAGTCCCATAATTATTAAAAATTAAAATTAAAGTCATTATTAAAAATATTCCCCAAAATAGAACTCTAGACTCAGATGACTTCACTGATGAATTCCATCTGCCTTTAAAGAAGAAATAAAATTCTTCAGAAAATTCTGTCAGAAAGTAGAGATGGGAAGAACGTGTCCTCAGCTGTTAAAAGAGACTAGTATAACCCTGAGCACAAAACTAGACATTTACAAGGAAATTAAATTACAGACCAATTTCCCTCATGAGCACAGATGAAAAGATCCATAACAATTTTTTTTTTAATTTTTATTTATTTATTTGACAGAGAGAGAGAGATAGCCAGCTACAGAGGGAACACAAGCAGGGGGAGTGGGAGAGGAAGAAGGAGGCTCCCGGCAGAGCAGGGACCCTGATGCAGGACTCCTTCCCAGGTCTCCGGGATCACACCCTGAGCAGAAGGCAGACGCTTAACGAATGAGCCACCCAGGTGCCCCCCATAACAAAATCTTTACCAAATTAAAGTTGGAAACATATACAAAGGATAAAAAAATCACGACTATGTAGGGATTCTCCCAGGAATGTAAGGGTGGTTTAAAATTTGAAAATCAGGGGCGCCTGGGTGGCACAGCAGTTAAGCATCTGCCTTTGGCTCAGGGCATGATCCTGGCGTTACGGGATCGAGCCCCACATCAGGCTCTTCCGCTATGAGCCTGCTTCTTCCTCTCCCACTCCCCCTGCTTGTGTTCCCTCTCTCGCTGGCTGTCTCTATCTGTCAAATAAATAAATAAAATCTTTAAAAAAAAATTTTTTTAAATCAATCAATATCATTTACATTACAAAAAAAAATCTAAACATACAATCACTTCAATAGATGCAAAAAAGTATTTGATGAAATTCAACGCAATCATTAGGAACAAAAGAGAATTTTCTCAATCTGACAAAGAGGATCAATGAAAAAAATTTCAGTTGTCATACTTAATGGATGCTTCCAAGTTCTGGAGCAAGGCAAAGATATAGTAACTTCTATCTGATATTTCCCAGGCAATAAGGTAAGAAAAAAAAAAAAGGCATATACAGATCATAAAGGAAGAAGTATAACTTTCTCTGTTTGCATAATTTTTACATAGAAAGTCCTAACTACTCTGGTGCCTGGGTGGCTCAGTGGATTAAGCATCTGCCTTTGGCTCAGGTCATGATCCCCTTCCTCTCTGTTCCTCTCCCCACCCTTCTCTTGCTCTCTCTAATAATCTTTAAAAAAAGAAGAAAAGAAAAGACTAACTCCTATACAAAGTAATTACCAGAGGTACTAAGTGAATTTAATAACATACACTAATTATATTTTATATTCTACCAGCAAAGAGAAAACAAATTTAAAAACAATTCTAAGTATTCAAGTGTTAAAACAAGTTACTACTTAGGAATATAACAAAGGCAAGGCCTGAATCATGTTTACCTGTATTCCCATAGTGATTAGCAGAGTTCCTGATGAATAATATTTTTAAAAAATTTATAATATAAAAATAACATATTTAATAAAATTTAATATTTACTAAATGTTTGCTATAATAGAGATTTAAATTAATGTCTTAAAATATTAGAAATGTTTTCCCCCTCATCTATCTGTTACGGAATAAGTGTACCAGACCTCAAAGGTTCACACTCCCATGTCAGGGTCTACACTTCTTTCCTTCCCCACTTGGACCTGAACTACTTTTGCATTCCAGCGAAAGTATGTGCACTGAAGTTGTACTTATCACCTCTGCTCTTATACCATTGGCTGTAAGTTAGTCACATGGTCACACATAGCTAGCTGCAGGGAAGGCTGGGAGATGTAGTGTTTATCCGGGGCAGATAATGTTCTCTATGAAAATTACATTACTATAGAAAAAGAGAGATTGGATATTAGAAGACTATTAGTGGTTTCTGGCACACTAGTCCTATTTAATTATAATATTTTACTGTTCTTCCAGCTAAAATGTTTTGAAATCATCAATGAATTTAGAGCTCATTTCTAATAACTCACTCCCTAGAATACAGAGAAAGTTCTATTCAGCTGCTATATTTATTTAACTGAATTATGTGCAAATTATCACTTTTAATCACCAACATCCTAAAATATGCACATATAAGACCCACTGGTAAATGCAAAACACTTAGAAAACTGAAAACCTACACTGACCAGGATTTATGAAATACAGGTTAAAACAAAAATTACTAAACAAGATTTATGCCTGATCAAATTATAGATTGTAGCATACTGACTCATAAATCAGTTCCTTGAATCCCAAGGGCAATAAAAGGATTTATAAATCAAAACTTACTTAGGATTTATTAGCTGAATGTCTATCATAAGAATGCAATGTTTATAAATCTATTTTGACTTACAAAACTAAATTTATAAGCTCTTTGTAGTCAGGGTCCTTCTTTAATGACACTTTTGGTGGGTATATATTGTGATGTATGCTGGTGATACTCAGGAGACACTGATTAATGACAGTATCAGAAGGAAAGATAATTTTATTAAAATTGGTTAACGTTTAAATAAATTTTGAAGGTTAACTTTGTAATTAAAACATAACATCTAGGGGCGCCTGGGTGGCGCAGTCGTTGAGGCGTCTGCCTTCGGCTCAGGGCGTGATCCCAGCGTACCGGGATCGAGTCCCACATCGGGCTCCTCGGCTATGAGCCTGCTTCTTCCTCTCCCACTCCCCCTGCTGTGTTCCCTCTCTCTCGCTGGCTGTCTCTCTGTCACATAAATAAATAAAATCTTTAAAAAAAAAAAAAAACACATAACATCTGTTTATACATTTTTAATATTATAGAGATATGGATTTAAATATTTAGAGAATAAAATAAATTATAATTTGAGTAAAAAATGACATGAAAAGAATAATTTAGATAAATGACAAAACCATTTCAGAACAAGTTAAATGTTTCAGAAAACATTTAAAACAAAATTTCTGTACTATAAATCTTGGTCTGTGTTTAATTCCTAATTTGGCAAATAATTCTATGTTAAAATTATTGATTTTATTATAGATAAAATATATTTGTACTATTTCAAAATATTTTACTTTTTAAGTTCTGTTTTCTCATTTATCGCATCCTGTTTATGGTCTCCAGATTTACCTTCCACCTGGTAAAATGATATTTTTAAAAAATATTCACATAGCTGGGGCACCTGGGTAGCTCAGTCAGTTAAGACACCAACTCTTAATTTCAGCTCAGGTCATGATCTTCATGGTCATGAAGCCCTAAGAAGCCCTTTGGAGCCCTAAGCCCAGCATTGGGCTCACTCTGCTCAGTCTGCTTGTCCCTCTCCCTCTGCTCCTCCCTGTGCTTGCACTCTCTCTCTCTCTCCAGTAAATAAATAAAATCTTTAAAAAAAAATTAAAAAATATATTCACATAGCTGACTTCCTCATTTGGTTTTCTCTCCTCAAATGTCACTTTCTCAGAGACCCTTATCTGTTCATCCCCAACTATCTAGTGTAAACTATCACCCAAGTCACTCTCTGTTATGCTGATTGATTGATTGATTGATTGATTGAAGTCATTCATTCATTCATTCATTGAAAGATACCAACAAGCAAATGGAGGTTTAATTCCAAGATAGCAAAGTTAATGAGTGATATGACATGCGAACAGTTACACAGTGAAGTTTCTGCCTTCTGGTTAACTGGATACTCCTAATGAAGTTAAAGATGGTTTACCTTATCCACTTTTCAATAATAAAAGCAACAGATAATTTAAAGTACTTTAAACAAGTGCATACATTAGGTGTTTTCCTAGGTGGGACATGGCCCTTGCTACCTTCAGATATTAGAGATTTTTAAAACAAAAAACAAAACAAAGCAGGAAGAAATTGTTAACTATTAAAACAAAATGCAAGTTCAGTAAATATATCAAGACAATGATCTGCTTAGTTTTTAACTTTAAAAAAATTCAGAAAATATTTCTATGGGCTTTAATTCTCTTGATTTTTCTTAAAATATAGTTTTAAAAATATAATATAAAAATTTTAGAATAAAATATAAAACACAAAATCACATTAAGAAATCACTTCCTGAGGCACCTGGGTGGCTCAGTTGGTGGAGTGTCCCTCCGACTCTTGGTTTTGGCTCAGATCATGATCTCATGGATCCTGGGATCAGCCTGGAGTCAGGCTCTGTGCTCAGCGGGGAGGTTCTCTCTTCCTTTGCCCCCCATCCCTCCTGCTCTCTCTCTAAATTAAACAAATCTTTTTAAAAAATCACCTCCTCTTATTGAACAGGTCTGGTTAAATATATCCCCCTCCTCCAATCCCAAAGTCCAATACTTGTATTGATAATAATACAATAGCAACTGATGTTTCTGCTATAACATGATTATATATTCCTGTGGAAAAAAAACAAGTTCTACATGTCATGAATTAAAAATTAAAAATAATAGGACTTATGGGAAAAACGGAGTAGAAACAGACCAGTTAATCAAAACCAGTGGTAGGTCAGTGTTTCCTGGAGTCTGAAACTTGCAAAATTTTGAGGATGCTTTTTAAAGAAAATATATTTGTTAACTGCCTGATACAACTCAGTAGAATAAGTTCCTATATGTTTTACTACATTTTGTGGCTGCAAATTCTTTGAGCTCCTCTTCACATGACAATAACTTTGCAATATCTTTTCCTAGACAAAGAGAAAAATAATGCAGTCTTTCCTCTAGCATGAAGAATGGGGCTGTTTAATCATTTGGGGGAGCCATTCCTGTATAGGAATAGCTAACAATAGCTTAACTATGTATAGAAGTGACTAGGAACCACCTAAATCATATACTAAACTTAGACAAAATATATCCACAATTCCACTTACCCCCAGCTGGATCCCTAAAATGGTGCAGCCATTCCAAAGCCCCTGAGGGAGAAATAGTTGCAGTGGAAAGAGACTGTGGTCTTAAAAGAAACAGTCAAAATATCTTACTTTGCAAGTGTTACAAAAATGCACCCTCTTAGTTGCAATGAAGGGGCCCGTGCAATAAAAAGAAAGCGTCACTAATGCCACAATGGATTCTCTGGGGCTTAGAGTGAGTACTGCAGGAGCAATAATGGACGCTGAGGAAGTAAGCTGCCCAGCTCAGGGAGGAAGCTCACTGTGGCCGGAGGCTGCCTCAGAGGATATTAAAAAGGCACAAAAACAATCAGGAGGAAATGCCAGCTTCCCAGCGCTGAGACAATGCAGATGGAGTGCAATCTGCCAGAAGTCAAGAGCTGAACAAGGCTGAGGGTACGTTTTTCTGATTAGGGAGCCCCGAGTGCAAGTACTCATTTCTATGTTTCTTAAAATTGAGCGAGAAAGGGTCCAGCCTGTGCGGCATTTAAGCTCAGGGTTTTATTCTTTCCTGGTGAAGACTGTATTTATAGTCCCACTTTTTTGATTCCCTTTGCCAAGGAAAAAGGTTTGAACCAACACAGCTTCCCTGTTACACTAATACCATTCCTTGCCTTGCCCATCATTGGTGAAGTAACCGATAATCATGGAGAATAGATGGTGACGAGGAATTACTGAGCACTAGCTGTTGTTCTAAGTGGTTCATAAATTACTACTAATTTATTCTTTATAGCTACCCATGGAACAGGTTCTAACGTGATCACCATTTTACAACCCTATTTTTGATAGAGGTAAAGGCTTTGTAAATATGACTGTTGAGGACCTACCAAGAAGTCATTGATTGCCCCCTCTATTCAGTTACTTTGATCAAATGTAAATAAATTTTTATAGCCTTTTATTTTCACTCCTCCTGAATATATTTACCACAGTAATTTGAGATAAGTCTTTATGTAAGTTTATAGAAAGGTAAAGAAGCTATAGTTCATTATATGGCAGTTTGATTCTATTTCTTAATTTGATAACTAAACAGGATAATAGGAACCCAAAAATGGAATGTGTTTTGATATAGTTAATTTAGACCATGGTAGCCCAAAGGCTGTTTGTTGGTCATTAAAAATATAGGTTTCTGGCTTCCATTTTGGACCTGCTGAACCTGAATTTCTTGCTTAGGTCCTGGGGAAATGTATTTTTAGCAAGCACTCTTAGGTGATTCTCATGAATACTCAAGTTTAGCAACCTCTAATTTAAACTACTGTAAATGCTGGGAAAAATCTACTTTCCTATGAACAGACAACATTAATGTCTGGTGTTTACCGCTGTAAGACATTTAAAAGCTTGGATGTGATTTAAGAAACGAATAAATATGTTTTAGTTTCTTATATGCTAATATAGGCTTAAAAGTGTTATTTGAAATAAATGATGCAGTGCACGAAAAAAAAAAACCTACAAAGTTTTGCAGATCTTTAAATCATACCATCGATTAATTGAAACACCTGGGGGTTAGTCTTCCTAATAGCATAATCTGAAAAGCAGAACAGATTTTACTGGCTTTGGATAAATCATTTCACGATCAGCTCTTTTCCCTCATGAACTACTTTCCTCCTGCGCCAGAGAAGGAAGGGATTCTGGGGTCTTGCTGTTCCTTGTGAGTTCTCCTTTCTCGTAAATATTTAGATTAGAAGAAAAAAGCCAAGATCATTCTTTTAAATAGTTTAATGAACTTTTTTAAATGCATGAACCTAGTTGGGAAAGCCTGCCAGTGGTTAGAGTCTTGGTTTTAATATTATATTCTTTTCCCTTCCAAAATTCTCGTCCACATTTCATGAAATAGTATATTTCTCTTACTAAACCTAAGTTGAAATTAATTATTTTAGTCATTTTTACCACAAAATTTAATTACTGACACTCTTAATTTTCTGTGGCTTGTGTCTGTCTTCATTCCGTGTCACTCTCAAGGCACACTCTCCATCCAGTCTGCTAAATTAGTATTTCTACTGTCACTGCCACGGGTTTTTGGTGCACTACAAAAAAGCCTATGTGTGGGCCATCCCCTTAAATATCTCATTTCCTAGTTGAAGTGTTTACACATAAAAATGCCAGGGATTGCCAAGTTGTAGATTGGTTTAGAAGTAGAATAAATCGAAGCTTCCATGGTATTATCTGCAATTCACTGACATGACTCATAATTAAAAATAAAGAAGAAAGAGAAAGGGAAAATGCAAATACTTTCATTTAACCCTCCACGTAAGTCAACATGCACACATATTGTTCTTCTGTTGTAAGATGTGTTTCCGCAAACAAAATAAGCTTCTTTATTTGCTGTTTATAGAAACCAAACATCAAAATTTTGAATTTCTCCTTTTGATTGTTATGTCTTCTTGATTGACTGCCCTTTTCTCATTATTCAATATCACTTTTTATTTCTGGTAATATTTTCTGCTCTGGATTTAGTTTTATATTAACGTAGCCACTCTAGCTTTCCTTTGGTTAATGTTTGCCTGATGCATTTTTTTCTATCCTTTTCCTTTTTTTTCCTTTTCATGGCTTGATAGCTCATTTATTCCCTCCCTCGCAGCTTTATTAAGGTATAATTAATTAAAAACTGTAATTTAAGATATAGAACTTGATTGTTCAGTATATGCATGCATGCATTGTAAAATAATCATGACAATCAAGGTAATCAACACACCTATCACCTCACAGTTGCCTGTTTCTTTTGTGTGTGTTGAGAAAAATTTAAGATCTCTGCTCTTAGCAAATTTCAATTACACAATATAATATTGCTAACTATAGTCACATGGTTTTCCATTAAATCTCCACAGCTTTTTCATCTTGCTGACTGAAACTTTGTACCCCTTGACCAACATCTCCCCATTTTTCCCTCCTCCCATACTTTGAACCTACCAATATCATTGTAGTTGACATGAGTATCGTGTGGATAGGATAAATTTCTGTCAGTTAAAAACAATCCATTCTCTGTCCTTCAGTTGATGCATTTTGACCACCAATGTAATAATTGGTATATTTGGTCTGTCACTTATTATTTTCTTTCTGTTTGTTTCCTTTGTTTTGCATTCCTTCAATCAGTTCCCCTTCTCTGCCTTACTTTACGTATATTGTGCTGTAGGTTTTGCAGGGTTTTTTGGTGGTTGCATGTTTGTTTTTGTTTTTCCTTTTAGTGAATGCTCTAAGGATTACAGAACACAGACTTTTCATCATTATGGAAAATCACTTTCATACTTTAGTTAGAAAGTAGAACTTCACCGTCTTAGAGATGGCTTTAGTCTCTTCCCTTTATGGAACAGTTGTGTTATGTATCACATTTACCTCCACTGAAAACACTAATATACAATTTATATGTGTCTACATCCAACAGTCTAACCTATTTTAAAGAACTCAAAAGGGGAAAAATAAGCTATTATATTTACCCAACTATATGCCAATTTTGTACTCTTCTTTGCTTCCTGATATTGCAGATTTCCTTTTGGCATCATTTGCCTTCTTTCTGAAGAGCTTCCTTTAGTAATCCTTTTAGATCAAGTCTGCTAGCTAAATATATTCTTAGTTTGTTTTTTTTTTTTTTAATTTGAGAATGTCTTTATTTCACTGTTATTCCTGAAGGATATTTTTGCTGGTTACAGAAGTCTGAATTACCCATTCTTTTCTTTCATCACATAAACAATGTGCCACTTCTCTGTCCTCCATGGTTTCTGATGACAAATGTGGACTCATTCAAATCATAGCTCCTCAGTAGGTAATCTGTTGCTTATTTTTACCTGCTTTCAAGATTTCTTTCTTTAGTTTTCAGTAGTTTGAGTATGATGTGTCTGGGTATGGATTTCCTTAAGTTGATCCTTACAGGAGTTTATTGAACTTCTTGCATTTGGTTTCTCTCTTTTGCCAAACTTGGAAAGCTTTCCTCTGCCCCATGTTCACTCATTCTTTATCTCTATACCGCTATTGAGCCCATCCAGTGAATTTTTTAAACGATAGCTACTGTATTTCTTGTTCTGAAATTTCTGCTTAGTTCTTCATATTTTCTGTTTCTTTTTTTCTGTTTTGGTCTTTTCACTAATTTCAGGTAGTGCTTTACTTTTGGGGTCATTTTTCATAACAGCTGCTTTAGAAGTTCTGTCAGGTAGTTCCACCATCTCCGCTGCTTGATGATTGTGTTTGTCTTTTGAGTTGACATTCCTTATTTTGTTTTGTTTTGTTTCGTTTGTTTTTTGTATGCTGAGTGATTTTGAATTGTATCCTGGGCTTTGAGTATTATGTTATGAGGTTTTGGGGTTTTGTTTAGGTGGATGGGGAATTTTGAGATTTTCGTTTTAGCAGGCAATCAACTAGGTTCAATTTAGACCACAAGTTCCAGTCAGACCGGTGGTTGTGGTTTTAATGTCAGTTCCATTTTCAGAGGCTTTGCATTCAGGTTTGGATCTGAGCCATGTGTACACCACCCAACTGCCAATCTGGGAACTGGATAGCTGCCTATCCTGTATTCAGTTCTTAAGTTCTATGTATACTCTTCAGGGTCGGATCCACACACGTGCAACTTGAGATGAGCCCAGGAAGTCACAAGGAACCTTAGGTCACTTTCTTGAGCTCTTCTATTTTGAAGATCTCACTAGTTCATTCTCTTTCTCCTCTTTCTTTCTTTCTTCTTTCTTTCTTTCTTTCTTTCTTTCTTTCTTTCTTTCTTTCTTTCTTTCTTTCTATCATGTAATGCTTCACCAATTTGCACGTCATCCTTGTGTAGGGGCCATGTTAATTTCTCTGTATCATCCAATTTTAGGATATGTGCTGCTGAAGCAAGCATGAAGATCTCACTAGTACTTTCAGGTTCCCTGGGGCAACACTTTTGGTTCTCTGGTCAGAAAAATGGGCTTTAGGGGCGCCTGGGTGGCTCAGTCGTTAAGCATCTGCCTTCGGCTCAGGGTCTGATCCCAGAGTCATGGGATCAAGCCCTGCATCAGGCTCCTTGTTCCACTGGGAGCCTCCTTCTTCCTCTCCCACTCCCCCAGCTTGTGTTCCCTCTCTCGCTAGCTCTCTGTGTCTCTGTCAAATAAATAAATAAAATCTTTAAAAAAAAAAAAAAAGAAAGAAAGAAAGAAAAAAAAAAAAGAAAAATGGGCTTTATTTACTTTGCTCTTTGCATACTTTGAAAATGGGATCATATCCAGGATTGAACATTAGGAGGACAAAGACAGAAAAAAACACAGTGGGGATTCACCCCATCCTCCTGGCATTACATCATTCTGATCAGAAAGGAAGATACCCCAGTTTCAGAATTGTAGGCTTCTGTCATTGTCACTGCCACTGCTGAGGCAACCAAAAGATCACTGGGAGCTACACAAGAGAACAGAGAAGAGAGGAAAAAATCGGGGTATTTTCCCCACTGTCTTTCAGCATGAAGAGACCTTGCTTATTTAGCCAGAAGGATTGCCCTGTATCTCTCTGTGTCCATATCCTGAAAGCCTACTTATGTGTTTTGGGCTGCGTTTAGTCCAGAGTGGAGGAAACAGAGGGAAAAAACACTGGTAAACTCTTGGCTCGTTAGGCAGTACTTTGAATTTTGGTCTTGTTCCCCAATCCGCTTGCTACTGTTTACTTTCCATATACCTGAAATAGCTGCCTCGTGCGCTCCACCCAAATTCTATAGCTGCATTCAGTGGGAGGCAGAGAGTGGAGCATACTTTCTCTGTCTTACCTAGAACTGGAGCCAATCCTTGCAATGAAAGGTAATGAGACAAAAACTATTTTTCCACAAACACTAAGCAAAATATATAGCATGTACAATAAGCTGGCTGTTTAAGGCCAACAAACTGAGTGTAAAGAAATGCATTTGAGAATTGATAGACCTCAGCGGATCCTTGCTATGATCAATGACTTTTTATTCTGCATGCCATCTGGCATTTATTCGCTACCACTGAAAATATTTTCAATCTGGCGATTGTTGCAAAATGTAGGTTATGTATAATATCATCAGAGGCAAGTCATTGCCTTTTTTATTCTTGTCTTATAAGCACTGACTTACATCGAGAGAACTGCTGATTAAGACATTTTTTTAAAAAGCCTAATCAGGGCATTTCTAAACTTCTACATGCAAAGGCACACTCAAATCTATAGAGTACTGTGATCACTCTGTTGAAATGGCCAGCAGTTAGAACACTGTTTTGTGCCTTGATTACTGACATATCATCAATGGAGATGCACCAGCCTTATGTACAATATATATTTCTGCAAAGTTGTGAATAAAATAAATTTTGAAAGGCGAATTAATTGGAACTCTATAATGAATCGTTTGGTAAAACAAATCATTGCCCTCTTGATATTTGCTATTACATATGTGATTTTTTTTAACAAATCAGGTTTATATATTTTTATTTAGACTTGTTTGCTTATTTTTGAGTTGGCTTCTCTAATTCATAGGTCAGCCTAGGGCAACATGGCAGATTTGTCTATTTAATGCACGTGACTTTCTGGGCTGTATTATGCTTTTAGCAATTGCTGGGCAGCAGAACACAGGACTTAATTAGCTGCTTTTGCAGTTTTTAGACTGCAATCCCATTTGATTAAAAAGGTCGTTTATTTTACTCAATGCTGAGGGTGCTATCCTGAGGAGAGAAGCCCATGTTTTGGCCTGGAGGACCAGGGAAGGCTCTGCACCCAAAGTGGCATTTGCTCTGCGCATCCCTCATGGATTTCTGGATGACCTTGGAGAAGTCGCTTTGCTCCCCCCACCTGTCTCCTCTTTTACAAAGCTCCAGACATTTTCAAAGCCCAGTGTTTTCATTAATGACAGCAAAAATGTGCAGAGCTCTTCTAAATGCTTTTATGAACAAATATTTTCTTTAGCCAAATTCTGAGAGGTAGGCAAGTGGTTACTGCTGTTCCCCTTTTACAAATTAATAAACTGGGGCTCACTGTTATTAGCAGAACAGAGTTTACACAGCATAAAAGAAAAACTCAAACGCATTTTTTGGGAATCTGAACATTCTTGGTTTTTCTTCTATGACTTCCTATCACTAAGACTACTATTAATTAATAATAGAATCACAAAGAATTGTTTTTTGTTTAATTCCACCTGGCAAAGGGCAAAGAGGTCTATTTACTTAATGTAAGGATGGGAATTGTTTGAGATTGCAATCGCCATTCACTTGATAAATGTAAATTCAAGTAGTTCTCTATGTGTAACACTTGGGAGGTTGATCGTCTATTATTCCTGGTGTCTGAGAGGGAAAATGTCTTATCAACGCTGTGCAGGTGGTCATTTGCAACCACAGGTAGCACTTACTTTTTGCAAAATGCAGCATAGGAAGGATAGAGTTCTGCTCACCTTTTTAACAGCATGAATTCATACAGTGTATGTTTGAAGTAATTTGTCATATTTTTCTCTATTTTTGGCAGATTTGTGCAGAGGCATAAAAAAAGCCTTCTTCCTGTTACCTGTGAGATCGATCTCTCTCTTTCTTTAAACATGAATATCGAAACTCCAAATTCCATTGGTCTCTGAGTTATTATGGGTTAAATAGCCAAGGCTTTCACCCGTGGCACTTTCAGATGGAATCCTATTACACTTTATGAGGTTATTATTGCCCTCTGAAATTTTCATTAGTTATGGGTGTGTTCATCTTAACATTTTGTAGTTGGGAGACAGCTGAAAGACATTGTGTTCTGGCCGGTAGCGCCCCCCTACCCAGCGTTCTCCCAATAGAATGCAATAAAAATCACTCTGTGTGCATAATTCTTCCCTCCTCAATTTTATCAACAAAATATTTTATCTCCAAAACTTATGCAAGTGAATAGAGCTGCACAGGAGGCCGTTCCCTTCATAATCACAGGCTGGCAGATGACACGGCATCACTGAAGGAGCATGGTCACTCCAGAAATGCAACAAGAGGTGAAATCATTATAATCAAATTGGTCTTTGAAGTCTTATCCCTCTCATCTGATTATAATTTATCCTAAACTGTGTGACTGGAAAGTGATGACTGGCTACACAGAAACCATGACATGAATGATCTCTGATTTATCCTCCATGAAAAGAGATTCTCTGAAATCAACATTTTCCAATTATGATTTGATTTATTTAAACAACTATTTATCTAGGTGATACCTATTTAGGTAGAACCCACAGAAATCTCAGGTTTTTCATGAGTAAATGGAGGATTGACCTGCATTAAACAGTCTGTTATGGATCATACAGTTCGTTCCGCCCCATGCCTTCAATGCTAAACTTTACACTGGCTTCCTGGCCTCTCCAGGTCTAGAGTACGGAAGGGTGAACAAATAATTTAGGAACTGGAATAAAGTGATAAATAATACCAGAGTAGAGAAAGGATCATATTATGGCACATAAGGGAGGGAATTTAATCCAAATATTAAGAATAAAAAAGGGCTTCCCCCAAAATATGGTGTTTAGGTCTTTATAAGGTCTTATAGCAATGAATAGTTTCTATTCAACCCTTTTGAAATCTTCAGATCTTCCAGAGCCAGTGGGGAGTGGCAGAAAGAGGTCAAGAACACAGTTATAAGTGCTTGCTCATTACATGGTAGCTATAGAAAATTAGACAAATTACTTAGCTCTGAGCCTTGACTTCCTCATCTGTTCGGACAAGAATAATAATACCTCGGTCATGAGGGCTGTTTTGAAGATTAATAAACTAATATATTTTTACTCACGTGGAACAGAGAACATATTAAATAAAGGGTAATTCCTTTCATTCTGATAATACTTGCCACCACCAAGCCCAGTCTCTCTTACAAGAAAGACCAAACTCAGGTTTCTATCTAATGTAGGTAGCCTCTAAAACCGGGGGTATATGACCCGATTGAGTCGATTCTGTTTGGACAGGGTCCGAGTAAAGAAAGATGTACCAGCACATAAATTGCTTTGTCATGACAACATATTCCATTCAGAATGAACTGAAAAGCCATGAATCCTATCTTTTAGATGACATAAAACACAAAAAGCACATAGAAGAAAATAAAGGCATTTACTGTTCCTACCATAGAAGGTTTATTCAGGCTGATTAGTGAAGAACAGATCAATTTTCACAGAGGCGCAGGAATTTTGAAGGGATAGAAAATACTTTAAGGGAGGCTGAAATAGATGTAGAACACTTTTCAAAAGGCTGATTAAATATAGAAAGGGAAGAAATCACAGTGTCTTTCCGAATTTCCCTGGGGCTCCGAGGTTGGCTTGCTCTTCTCTTTCATACACCTGTCTTCTACACCTATTTCAACAGGCACCTCTCGGCTTTGTACTCTCAAATCTATCTGTGAGTGCTCCGGGCTTCCCACTGAGTTCAGATTAGTACATTTCACCAGTTGAAGGCCCACTGAACTAGGCCTATAGGCTAGAAAGCCCATTACCACTGCTCCCCCGCTTCTCCGCCACTCAACATAATTAAAAATGGAATTAATTCCCCTTTCTGAACCTTCTTGAATATTTCGTATTAGTTCCCAGCACACCATCCACCCAATCATCCAAAGTGAAAGCTCCAGAATTAAATTTGGGCTTGTTCCTTTCTTTTAGCCCCAGTTGCTGGCCCCACATTCTATCAGTCAGCAACTCCTTTCTCTCCTACCATTTCACCCCCTAGGATAGGACATTGTCACTTGGCACCAGGCTTGCCCACCCAAGTGTGCTTGGAGGATGGGCTGCCTGGCCATTCCCTGGCCGTTTGTTCAAGTTGCAGAATTTCAGGTCCCACCCCACCCGTACCAAACCAGAAGGTGCATGTTATTAAGATGCTGTGATACTTACAAGGAGAAATACGCATTTGGTCTTCATTCTATTTCTGGCACAGAGCTCCTAAAACCCTTGAAATTTCCTAAAGGTGTCTTTTGTTACGTTAATGAGGTAACTTTCAGAAAGCATCTGAGGATGGGGGCTGGTTGCCAGGGGAACCAACCACGTGATTAGAGGTTTAGAACTCTCAGTCCCACCCACCAATCTCTGGGGAGGGGAGTGGGGCTGGAGATTGAGTTCAGTCAGACCTATGTCATGAAGCTTCCATAAAACCCCAAAAGGACAGAGTTTGGAGAGCTTCCAGGTTGGTGGACATGCAGAGATTTGGGGAGAGTGGAGTGCTAGGGGGACACGGAAGCTCAGAGCCCTTTCCCTATGCCTTGTCCTAGGGATCTCTTCTATCTGGCTGTGGCTGAGTTCTTTCTTTTAATAATAAAATAAGTAAAATATATCTCTGGGTTCTGTGAGCCACTCCAGCAAATTAATCAAACCCAAGGAGGGGTCGTTGGAATCTCCAATCCTATACCTGCTCGGTCAGAAGCAAAGGTGACAACCTGGACTTGCCATTGATGGCTGAGTGGAAGGGGGTCTTGGAGGACTGAGGCCTTCACCTGTGGGATCTGATGCTGTCTCCACAAACAGGGTCAGAACTGAGTTCATCGCTTGGTGACACAGGAAAACCCACACAACAGAATTGGGCTCAGAATCATAGGTGTCCAGGTGATTCATTCCAGCCATCATCAGGCTTCCATTGCTTCCTTCTTTTTTATTGAAAGATTTTCAAAGATAGGAATTACGGATAATAATATAAAACACCCCCATACCCCCATATTCCCCACCCAGACTCATTCCATGTTAGTAATGTATATTTACTTCAGTTGTTTAATTTTTTTTAGTAATAAAATACTAGAGTTCAAAGGCCTCCTCCCTGTTCTTCTCCCTAGGTGACCGACTTGTCCCAGTTTGCCAAGGACTGTCCCCATTGTAGCAGTGAAAATTCTGCATTCTAGGAAACCTCTCAGTCCTGGAAAATCCTAAAACTCATGCATACCCTTCTTTCCCTCAGATAATTACACATTTACCACATGCCCACGTTTCCAGTAATACACAGAATTATTTTATGTGTTTAACTCTGTACGAATAGTATCATGTTTTGTACATTCTGTTTCGGTTAGCTCTTTTCCACACAGCATTACCAGTTTTGAGACTTACTACAATGATACATTTTCATGCACTGATTTATTGTCATTGTTGTATCCCATTCCATCGTATGAACGTACTCTATTTATCCATTTCCTTCTGATGGAAATTTAGGTTGCTTCCAATGTTTTGCTAGTTTAACATGTCCACCAATATGATAAATACCACCTTTTGCAGATCTGGGAATTTCGCAGGGAATATATGTGGGAGAGGAATTGCTAAACCCTAAAGTATGCCCATCTTATTCTTGACTGCATGTGGTCAAATTGCTCCCCAAGTGCTGGTAACAGTTTTTCTTCCTCCACCAGCAGTGTGAGTCCCCTTCACCTTGGCTCACATGTCTCAGTACGGTCTCACTTAAGAGCACTGATAGCCTGACAGGTGTGAGATGGTATTGCAGGTCCTTGCTTAACTAGCCAGCTGAAACATCTTCCATATGTTTATTGCCCTTCCACTTTTCTGCTCTGTTACTTTTTTTGTGTACACACATTGCCCATTTTCCTATTGAGCATTCTGGATATTAACCTTTTGTGAGTCATATGAATTGCAAGTATCTTCCCCAAGTGGGGGATTTGCCTTATGCTTTGTCTATGGAATTCTCTTGCGTTATATACTAAAATAATTTTTTTAAAGATTTATTTATTTATTAGAGAGAGACAGCCAGCGAGAGAGGGAACACAAGCAGGGGGAGTGGGAGAGGAAGAAGCAGGTTCATAGCGGAGGAGCCTGATGTGGGGCTCGATCCCATAACGCCGGGATCACGCCCTGAGCTGAAGGCAGCCGCTTAACCACTGTGCCACCCAGGCGCCCCTAAAAAATTTTTTTAATGGAGATATAATTCATATACCATAAAACTCACCATTTAAAAGTATATAGCTCATGGGGGTGGAGACGGATGGAATAGATAAAGGGGATTAAGAGATACAAACTTCCACTTATAAAATAAATAAGTCACAGAGATAAAAATCTTTGTTAAAAAGTATACAGTATATTGGTTTTTAGTTTTAGTAGTTTTATTTGTGCTTTTATCTTTTATTTTAGAAATCTTTCCTATACTGATACCATAATGTCATTTTCTCCCTTTTTAAAAAGCTGTAAATGTTTGCTTCTGGCATTTATGTTATTAATCCAATAGGAATAGGCTTTTGGGTGTGGTGTGATGGAGTGATCTAGTTTAATGTTTACCCATATGGATAACTAATGCACCATTTATTAAATAATCCATCCACCTCCCCTGGTTTGTAATGCCATCTGTTATCTATCAAATTTCCATATATACATGAGTCAGTTTCTAAGTTCCACATTCTATCCGTTTATCTATGAACAATATCACACAATTTATTTTCTATAACTTTGTAATAAATCTTGATGTCTCCAAGGCATGTCTCCTCACTCTGTTCTTTCTCATATCTGTCTTTTTTTTTCCCCTACTGTCCCACATAAACATTAGGCCCAGTCCGTCAAAGTCAACAAAAAAATGGTCCAAAACATGGGTATTGATGAGAATTCCACTGAATTTACATAGAGTTCAGGAAGAACTGCCATATCACAGTATTGGCATCCTTACTATATTCCCATCTACAATTTCACAGATATCATAATTTCAAGTGTCTCTTTCAAACTTTGAAATTTTTATATATTTCTATTACTCCATAAATGCCATGCATATATTATAGCTTGATTTCTTACGAGGTATCTTATAGTTGTTGATGTTGTAAATGAGATTGGTGTACTACATAAATATTCCATTGTCTGAGCGTTGCTGATATATAGGAATACACTAATTTTTGTACACTGAGCCTGCATGCTGCAATCCTGGTGAGTTCTCATTCATTTTTATAGTCCGAGGAGTATAGGCAATCATATCATTTAAAAATAATAATAATTTGGCTCCTTCCTTTCCAATTCTTATCACCTCTTTTTAACTTATCTTGTTCGTTACACTGACCAGAGCAGTAGGATGCTGAATAGAAGGGCTAGAGGCTAGCTTGCCTTACAGTTGCCTTTAAAGCGAAAGGTTCTAATATTGTATCACTAAGTCTAGTGTTTGAGGTAGGGGTGGTTTTTTGGATTTTTGTTTGTTTGTTTGTTTTTTTAAGATATTTATAAGGTGAAGACATTTTCCTCTATATTCTTAGTTTGCTGAATGTTTTCTTTTAACTCTAAGTAAGCGATGAATCTTATCAATTGCTTTTCTTTTCAAGGTTAATCTAGAATTACTCTCCTTTAAGAACCTTTCCTAGGACCCTAAAGTTGGACTAAAGGCACCTCCTCTCTAATTCCACTGCATTTTTTGCTCTCCCTGGTAGATTGAACTATCTCTTATACATCTATGCTCCCCGGTAGCTTATAAACAATTCAAGGGCAAGAGCCATTTTGATTCAAGGCTATATCCCCCAGAACCTGGCGTAGAACATAGAACATCTCTATACATATTTACAGATATAATTTCCTGAGAACATGTTGTAGAAACTTCATTTCTTCTTAAAAACAAATTATGTTTCTGACATTTAAACTTAATTTACAAAGGCAATTATGATGAAATAGAATATAAATTTGACTAAGAAGAGTTTTAGATTTCTAGATGTTTACATTTGCTCTTAATAAAATAACCCATAAAATATAAATGGCTTCTGAGAAACACTGACTTAATTCTTATATTAAACATAATTTGTTACTACATTTGAAATCAAATTAATATTTGTTTTAACATTATATTAATTATTTATCTTTGTGTCATGATTAAAAATAAGACCCCCCACAAACTTCTATTTGCTCAGTAAGCACCTTCCAGAGTTGTGTTTTTAGTATCTAAGTACTAAGAATATTTTAAGTTAATTAATTTAAATGATGTTTTTACCAATACCAATAGCCTTTCAAAATACATTATGTTCCAGTCAGTATTTGAAGGGCCTCATGTGTTTTATTTAGAATGCTCAGCTACATAATGAGTGTACGACTTCAAATGCCATTTGAAAATATGAAACCTTTATATCTTTTAACTTGGTTTTGCTTCCATGCATAACATGGCTCTAAAATCACGTGGTGATATTTATTAGCTGTCCTGACAAAACTGTGGGCAATACATCTTTCACATTTCATTGAGAAGAAAAGAAACTTCATCCCCCCAGGATCTCCATTATTAGTTCTTCTTCTTGATTTTTCCCCCATGGGAATTTTGTGTTGGCCGGATGGTGCTCTGAAATCCCTAGACAGAGCTGTCTTTTACAGAGGCAAACTGGAAGAGCAAAAATCTATTTTTGAGCAAAAGGATTAAATCTTATATCTTGTTATCTGGCTCACTAAGTCCACCCTAGGCATTATTGGGTTCATATTCAATATTGGGCAATGCTCTTTTTTCCTCACATAGCAGTTTCCCTTCATTTCCAGTAAGGTCCTGTTTTTACTTTGTTCCATTACTAACAGTAATTAGGCACTCAATTACCCCCCCTCTCCCCTTGAATTCTTCTAATTCTAAAGAGTACTCTACAACCACATCTTCGTGCTGGATCCTCTCTCTCTCAGGAATGTCAATTCAACTTCATCAGCAGCAAAAATTGAAATATCCCTTTCCATATTCATCACAGATGTTTATTTTTCATGGGCAAGAGTGGCTGAATGAAATATTTGAGAATCAATTTGATGAGAAATTGTTTACTTCTTGAGTTGGCCCAATCCTCACTTTCAAGCATAGTAAGGCTTTTAATCTTCAGGTAGTCACCCCTGTGATGAAAAATGTCAAAAATGGAGAAATAATTCCAAGGTCACATAATCTGTCATGTTGTTCTAAATAGTGCAACATTACAAAGTGTTTATTCCAAATCCATTCTCTATGGCATGAAGAAAATAATGTCCATGTGGCATCTTCTCACCTGTGTCCTTTGTCATGGCAATGTCTAAGAATGTGTCATTTCTATATAAAACCAGCTATCTTATTTCCAGAAAAATAATGGATTATTTTGTTTCCGTTTTTCTAGGTATGGTCAATAAAAGTATGTAATCTACCAACAAAAGTATATGAAAGTCAGGACTTATCTTTTGTCTTCCCTACTTACTCATTTTCCATATTCAAAGTTTAACCTTCGCTCTCCAGCAACAGTGAACGACATGGGTTTTCCCAAACTGATCATCTCCTTTCTTGTATCTTTGCCTTTGCAACTGAGAGTCTCTCTCTTTCTGGAATGTACCTGCCTTTCTTTACTGTCCATTTATGTAAATATCTACTCTTCCTTCAATACTCTGATCCAGTGTCATGTTTATGAGACTTTCTCTATACATTTCCTTCTAAACACACACACACACACACACACACACACACACACACACACACAAGACATAGCTGTTTTCTCTCTTCCTGGCCCTCCAGTGACACTTTATAGATTAATTCATTGAATTAGAATTATTTGTTTACACTTTCTTCTCTTATTAGATTGTGAAATCCTAGAGGTCAAGGTATATCATTTATTCGTTTTTGGATCCCAGAATCTCAGTACTGCCATGGTAATTGAAGGGCACTCCCTATGTGTTTGTACATAACTGATTGCATAGTATATGCTGACTTCTGTAAAAGCATTCTTAAATTCTGAAAAATGGTACTATTTTTCTATATTGAGCTTATTATCTGTAACCATAATGACCAAAAGTAAACATGCTATTTTAAATAGACTTCTGTTAAATAGACTTATTGTGGTGATCATTTTGCAATATATACAAATACTGAATCATTATGTGGTACACCTGAAACTAATCTAATGTTATATGCCAGCTATATTTCAGTTAAAAAGTTGATACACTATTTTAAAAGTTGAATTTTTAAAATTCTTCATGAGACATAAGTAAAGTTAAGAATGTTTAACTGAAAGGGAAAGGAAAAGAAAAAAATGGGGGGATGTATAATTTGAATTTATTTGTCAAAATTAACTCATATTTAGAATATAAAATGTCTATAAGGGAGGGGCCTGAGTAAAATAAGAGTTTTCAACTAAAAGGTAAGTTGAAAGTTTGCTCTTGTGATCTCTTTAAAAATGAGCCTTCCTGGTTAATTTGCAAAACAGAAAGGTGAGCTGAAGTAAACAGAGTTAAGGGCTAAACATCTTTATTCTGATTATTTTAGAGGGGCCTCAGCAATGAGGATTGAGTATACCTTACCTTAGCAATTTGTGAGCGGTCTAGAATGACCCAAATTGTATTTTGCCCTCTTTTTAGCTCATTTTAAATGGAGCCAAAATATCTTCTATTTTGAAAAATAAATGAAAACAGAAACCAAATTATAAACAATTTATAAAATTAGTAATTTAGGATACATAACATTCCGTTATGTTTATTGCTTTCTTCCTTATTACTTTTCTAATAACTACAAAGATTTAATTTTCTGTTAAGATGATTAAAATGATTTTAGTAAGAATGTGCCTGGATACTTGGAAGAGAGGAAGTGTAGTTTATGAAGTCCAAAATAGCAATATTTGAAAACATGTGCATGAAAGAACTTTAGTAAGCATTCTTGGAATGACTTTTTTTTCCTATCTCCTCCCCCCCCCCCCCCCCCCCGCCAACCCCAACTTAAAAAAAAAAAAAAAAAAGAAAAGCCTTGGGTGGAGTTAAGAACTCTTTTCAAATCCTAAACAATAAGTGGAAATCCTGAAAATGTATTCTCCTTTATTCAGTAGGGAAAACACTTTAAAGCTTCTCTCTCTCTTTTTTTTTTTCCTCCTAAGAATTGTTTAGCAAAGGATTTACTTAGTGGCTTCTATTTTGAACAGAAAATTCAGTTTTAACAGCCTGAAATATAATGCCATCTGTGTTTTTTCTTCTCCCCCTACTCAAAACACAATTCCTTTTTTCAAACATAACAAGTACATGGCCCAAATAACCCAGATAAATATATCAATTCAACGAATTCTTTACTTTAACCAAGGGTATAATTAAAGAGTTAGAGTATGTGCCATAAAAATGTAAATGTGGGGGCGCCTGGGTGGCACAGCAGTTAAGTGTCTGCCTTCGGCTCAGGGCGTGATCCCGGCGTTCTGGGATCGAGCCCCACATCAGGCTCCTCCGCTATGAGCCTGCTTCTTCCTCTCCCACTCCCCCTGCTTGTGTTCCCTCTCTCGCTGGCTGTCTCTATCTCTGTCAAATAAATAAATAAATAAATAAAATCTTAAAAAAAATGTAAATGTGAGTGCAAATATAAAACATACAAAACACATTTGTACATTTAAATTTTTTAAGTTCTAATTAAGTAATTTTGTCTTCTCTCTGTATTTACCAGGGTAGAGGTAGCTATGAGGTGAGAAGTTAAGGGCACAACAGAAACCATGGTGGACATTAGCAGATGGAACCAGGAGCCAGGGGACCAAAGAATCACAGAATCCCTCTGAAGTCAGTTTTCCCAAATCCATACCACCTGCTGGGCCCACTTACACATCTACCGGAAACAGCAATAGCTGGCATGTGGAATTCACTCAAAAATAGAATTGAAATTCAGTAATAATGTATTTTAAACTACTTTAAAAGTGAGAAGTGATATACAAATGTGAAATATCATTATATATTTATATTCAGGGTATTCTGAGCTGATTAATTCCTGTAAATATCATTTTGATTGATCTCTAATGTAAAAAGGGGACTTAATCCCTTTTCCAACAAGATTCCCATGAGAAAAATTTCAAACATTTTATTTAGGATTTATTTTGCATTTCAAAGAATGCTTAAAATTCCACTCATCAATCTTTATTACAGCCTGACATTTCTTATATAGCCATGATAGACTTCAAGAGTATCTCGAAATATGATTCCTTTTGGCTTTATTCAGAGAGACATGATCTCTAATATCAGCCCCAACTCTGATTCTAGAAAGTTTATGTGGTGCCAGGTTTTCTATCCTCAGAACGGAGGATGAGTTATAAGCCATGTCAGTGGACATATTCCTAAAATAGCAGGCACATTTCCCTTCATGCCTAATCTTTCCTGTTTCTACTAAAGCCTTCACAGGCCAGGGGTTAAGCCACAACAGAACGGTTTCCAAATCATCCTGATATTCACTTGAAAAGTAAAAACTAAGGAGCTAGTCTGAGAGGCTAAACTCTTACTGTTATTGGAAAGCCATGGGTGATTTGTGGCTCCAAAAATTCTTAACATTTCTAATTTTCTGATTTCTCGACTTCAAGATTGTGTAAGTAGAACTGAGATTTGTACACCTTTCAGACATACAACCTTGAAAGCAGTCCTTGTTCTCCATTTCTCTCTGCCCAGAAGCATCTCCAAAACAAATTCTTTCCTTTCCTTTTTTCTTTTCTTTTTTCTTTTCTCTTCTTTTCTTTTCTCTCTTCTTTTCTTTTCCTTTCTGTGGGCTCTACACCCAGGGTTGCACCCAACGTGGGGCTTGAACTCATGACCCCGAGATCAAGATCTGAGCTGAGATCAAGAGTCAAGACATTTAACTGACTGACCCACCCAAGTATCCCTCCAAAATAAATTCTTAATTTGTTATGGGGAAATGCTCAACATATCCTGTGTGTGTATGTTTCATTGACGTTTGTAGTTGGTTACCACTTCACACTGTTGATGGCCTTTCTTGGGCTCTAAACTTATTTCCTGAAGTTGCTTAATATGCATTATGTAGAAAATCGACATTTCATATCTCAAGTGTTTTCCATTCATAATGTCTCTTTTCCCTGATATCTACTGAATGGGTTAGACAAATACATAGCAAAATAAACTAGCCATAATTAAATGACAAATTCTAGCCTACAAATCCTTCAACAAAGCAGACAAAAGCGTATAATTTACAATGTTAAAAAATAATCAATGATATGAATGCAGTCGACTAAAACCATTATTATTCTGGAACACAAATTAAGCAGTAAAAGAATATTTTTTAACTCCCTTCTAATAAAAGCAGCTTATTTTGCATATCAATTTGCACATTTTGTCAAATATAAAACACTAGGTAGTGATGAGTGTTTAGTATCTCCGTGAAGATTTCATGTCAATAATGACTCTCAAAATTTCTTGCCCCTACCTGTAACATAGTACTTTCTGAAAACATAACTGAGCAATGGGAAGAGCATCAGTATTGCCAAATCTGACCAGTACTCACGAGAGGATATTCCCAATATAAGCGTAGTAGGAGCAGCAGTAGGGCGTGGTCCCATCACAGCAGTAAGATCTGCAGTCTTTCCCACACTGAGCAAGGCAATCCTCTGCAAAATAAAACCACATATGTCCTTCACAGTTCTGAAATCACAGCTTCATGAAAAAGTCTTCTATTTCATATCTCACCCAGTCAACGATCACTCTTCAGTGCCTTTAGATATTCATTTTATGTACTCAGAATTCCAAGACATGTGTAAGCATCTAAACTAGTCTTCCTTCCCTCCTGGACATTAATCTAGAAGAGGCAAAGATCACTATTTTTTGAATTTCCTGGTCAAGCACCATAATTGATAGTCAGAATTGTTGAATGAGACAGTGAAAGGAGAAATGAATGATCCAACGAATGAGTCATTCAGTTTTTCAATAGAATTCTTATAATTTTGAAATGATAAAAGTCTTGACTTGAGGGTAGTACTCCCAATTAACTTCATTTTATGGAAAGTGTTATTGACATATATATCTCAACTGGAGATAATTTTAAAATGATGTATATTTTCATGACAGTGTATTAATGTTATCCTTTCTCTACATTTTTTTATCTTAATAATTACAGTTTGCACACATATGGTAACACAAATGAGTCTGCATATCCTGTCAATCCATCTGGATTGGAAGATAATGAGTTAGTTGTAGGAAGAGGTTCCTGTAGATAACTAACTTGTAAATACTTAAGAATTTATTTAATGCCAGATTTAAGAATCAATAAGTTATGAAACAGCACTGTGGGAAGGGGAAAATGTATTTTTCTGAGTAAAAAGGACATGTTGGAGCTGATAAAACCAAATTACTGTCTTTTTTTCTGTATGTTTTTGGTAATGAAAAGTAGACCCAAAATGCTGAATAAAAGTTACCCTAGCTTTTAAAAAGTCTTTGGGCCACCTAAATGATTTATGTTAAGATCATTTCGTTATAATCAGTGGTATAAATTATAATGGATATGTGCGTTTTGGGTACATGATGAGGAAAACACTAAGTTATAGGCTGGTAATGTAAGTTATGTGTTTAAGAACCACAAAATAAGCCCTTTCCAGCTCATTCTCTACAGGTAACATCAACTATGATCTACATTATATAATTCTTTTGCTTTCCTGTCAAATCATAACTGAAAAATGCACGATGTTACACTGTATCTGCATGTCCATGTGCTTGATTTATCTAGAAAGGAAAATTCAGATTTTGTTTTTAAATCACCTCCCTGGCAGGATGATTTTTGACAAATGGATGTGATTAAAAGTTCATTCACCTTTGTCAATACTGCATGGCTTTTGCAGAGCAAGTGAAAATATTCATATTTTTCCCCTTAATTTTATTTCTACCTTAATGTTTTCTTCTGAGATGTCATAAGAAGAAATCAGAGAAAAAAATAATTACCCTTGTAATACTCAGTAACTGTACTTAAAACTACTGTTAAAATTTGAAGACAGAAACACTCTAATGATTTATTGACAGTGTATGCTTTTTCCAGAGTACATCACATTTTTTAAGGTTATTTATTTTTTCATTTTCTCAGTGAGTTTCTACAGCTCTCATTTTTAGTGGTGTTTAGTTCATTCAAATATTTAGACTAGTTAGTTGTCTCAAGAGGCTTCACAGTGATGTTTTGCTTCGTGTTTTTAAAGCCATTCAGATAGTGGGGAGCTGAGGTCCCCACTTCTGTCTAAGCAGGACAGCCCCTATGTAAGTAGTTTCATGGAGTGCGTTTTGTTTTGTTTTGTTTTTTTAAGATTTTATTTATTTATTTGACAGAGAAAGACAGCCAGCGAGAGAGGGAACACAAGCAGGGGGAGTGGGAGAGGAAGAAGCAGGCTCCCAGGGGAAGAGCCTGATGTGGGGCTCGATCCCAGAACGCTGGGATCACGCCCTGAACCGAAGGCAGACGCCCAACGACTGCGCCACCCAGGCGCCCCTTCATGGGGTGCGTTTTGAATGACACCATGATAGTGACATCTTACTCAGCTCTCCATGAATATTAAAGATCCAATTACTATTATTGTATTCCAATTACTACTATTATAAGGACATGGTGTTATCAAAATATTTTGAACCAATGTTACAGGAAACCAAGCCCATTATCTTGTAGCCAAGAAGCTGGATTATACCTGCAGCAAACATCAAGATCATGTCATACATTGTTCATTTTTTTATGGCATTTTCCAGTGCTCCTGTCAACTTCCCAGAATTAAACAACTGAAAAGGGCAGATTTAATAGTACGGCAAATACATTCACAGTCACATTTCCAAACTGAGGTTTTGACCACACCTCAAATCTTATTTTAATATGTTAGTTGTTTTCTCCAGTTTATTTGAGAATAATTCTATGAAGATCAGATTTGGAAGATACCAGAGCATTTTCTCACTTGTAAAGAATGGAACATTCCAATTGTTTCAGAAGATAAATGTATTACTTCTAATATTCAAGTTAATATCCTTGAAAAATAGCTAGTTGAAATTTCCTCAGTGACTTTAATTAAAGGCATGGTCTGGAAGAAGGTTCTCCAACCCTCACCCCGCCTTAAGGAATGTGTAGCACAGGAAAAGCAACATCTGGCTGCAAGCACTTGCTCAGAAATGGTTCTTGTAAGCTACAGCTGAGGATAAGAGAGGAAGGAAAGGGCGGGGACAGAAGTCACTGGCTGAGGCCAGGAAGGTAAAACCTTGGCCAAATCCTGTCTTTGTCGCCTGCAGTGGGAGTTGGATAATAATATAAACTTCACTGGGTCTCTTTCCAAAGGTGGTTCCACAGCAAAACATGATGCTTCAGGCAGAGAAACTCTGCTCTTACATCCTTAACGAATGCAACGTGAATTTAATGCATTTGCTTTGGGGGAAAATAATTCGGGCGATGGGCAATGCATCTACTTAGGTTTTTGTCCCATTAAAGCTGGCAATTCATTTAACAGGGTGTCTCGACTAGTATAGGTGCATTGTCTCCCCATCTAACTCCACTCCTCTCTTCCAGCCACATCTCTTGGTTCCAACCAAAATGAATTCTGTATTTTTGTAAATAGGTATCTCATGATTTTTGCCTTTGTTCACATTATATCCTACTCCATTCCCTTATGTCCAAGGTTTCCCTATCAAAGGTCTAGTTCCTAAAATTCCTCTTTAATTCAATTTCTCTGAGCAAATATTTATTGAGCTCTTCTTGTGGGTCAGGTATTTTGCTAGTCTCTGGATATTACGCTGAACAAAACAGACAGACATTATCTTCATAGAGCTTACACTCCTAAGCCAGAGAGGAGGTCCCCTCCTGTGAACACCTATAGCACACAACTATACTTTCCGACGACACAGCCTTCTATACATTGAAGTAGGCCCACCTTATCTCCCAGATAAGACTCCGAGCATGGCTTCTGTCCTATACATCACGCAACACACCTCACTCAACAAATATTCGGTAAATAAATATGGCAAGCATAAAAGGGCTTCTGAAGCAAAGGGTTCAGGAATTAACACCAAAGAACACATTAGCTAAACATTTCTTGTCAGACAGTAAGTAGCTCATTATTACTGGCTTGTGATTACTTTGTAGCTTACTAGGGAGGGATGCGGAAGGAGCGAAGAAATGCATGGAGGAAAACTTTCTAAACTAACCAAACTTGTTGCCGGCCAGCTCTTGGATTTCCTGACGTCCGGCGACTGTGCACCTAGCACTGGGGGCACAGGAGGAAAGGAAGGAAAAGTGTGCACATTAGAAGCTTTCAGTTTACCACAGGGAATAAAATAGACAAAAGAATAAGTTGTTGTTCAAGGGTGTGACTGAGTAAAGACGAGTGAGGTCCTATTCTGTTTTCTAATTTTTGTTTTCTTTGGATAAACAGAGGAGGTGGAAAGAATCATTGCTTCAAATGAACTAATAAGATTTTAATATAAAACTAATATTAATGCAGTTGTTTCTCTCAGTCTCTCAAATTCTGAAAACCTCACACACTGTAATTAAGAGAAATAAGCATTGTAAACAGGTTAGAATGTGGTTTCTCCTCATTGAATGGGAAGTACTTTTCCTACTTTTACAAATTTTTGTATTTGAAAGTCAGCATTTTCCTTGCAATAAAGTATCTTTTAAATAACTTATAGACAGCCACTAATTTATATTTACATGTACACATTGAAAATTTCTATAGAAGTTTAGAGAGTCATTTCTGGCAAGGTTGAATGAATTCAATTCTCTTGGTGTTCAAGTAACAATGTTGAACGTCTTCGTTTCTGTTGCAGTATCTTTGTAAGTATCAAAAGCTAAGTCAGTGCTATGTAAATTTCCTGCTGCCTGTGATTTTTATCCTAGGAAGTGAGAGACTTAAAAACATTTTACAAACAACTTTGCTTTTAGAGTGTTTTATGAATACAAAGCAGTGGCGAAACCTTACACATGTAATTAACTTTATATATGAATAACCAATGAAAGGCCATTTTGAGCTCCAAGTCACAAAACAAGAAAACCGCTTGGCTCCATCAATTATCAGCAATTCTCAGGAAGAATAATTAGGAGGAGGGAAATGAAATCCCTTTCACCTATAAACAGAGCTTAACGAAATCAATGAAAAGAGATTAGTCTCTGGGTGAATTTACACCCCTTGAAAACCTTATATTTGAACCCAAAGCATCCAGTTATCCAGACTACTACACTTGAGAATGATCTAAAGAAAAAACCCAAAGGTCTGAAGCTTTTTATTTCGAAATATTCAGAACGTGGAGGTGGCAGGGGCAGTGGGTAGCCTATCCTGAAATGGAAAAGTCACATTAGTTTATTTTAAAACTTCAGCAAATACCTCTAATCTCAGGTGCTTTTTAAAGATGCTTTTCTCCCACCCTCAGCCTCTGCCCTTCACCCTCAGATTCCGGAGTGGTGGATAGGATTCGATCAATTTTAGGCTATCCAAAGAGTAAAATTCCCTAAATGTGGGACTGGGGTTTTTAAGCTGCTTGCGGAGAGAGAAAGGAGGCGAAAAGGAAGAAAGGGAAAGTTAAAGAAAAGGAACAAAGCAAAACCGCGTGGAGGTCGAGCCGAGGGTCCCTGCGCGCCGGCTTCTGTGGCTGCCCAGCGGGGACCACACAGTCTTGGCCCTCCCACAAAGGTCCCCGTGCGTCCCGCCCAACCCGCGTAGCCCCGAGGGCGACCCAGGCTCAGTCCCAAGTCCCCTTCCCCTCTCCCGCCACCCCAAGCCACTGACCTGCGCAGACAAAGAACAGGACCAACTTCGGAAGCAAGATCCCTGGACACCCGGGCAGCCTCCGCGCGTCCATGCAAGCCGGTGGCCGGAGGTTGCGCGCCAGGACAGACGGACAGACAGACTGGAAAGAGGGCTGGCAGCGAAGGGAGAGCCCGAGACGCGGAGGGGCTGGAGGGTGATCAGAGGGGGAGGGCAGCACTCCCGAGATGGGGGTCGCGGGGAGACCGGGCCATTGCCCTGGGAGCCTTCCGAGGGGAGCCCGGGCTGGCCCGCGCGGGGCTGCGCTGGGACGGGTCTCTTTGTCTCTGCCCGCAGCGCTCAGGCGGCAGACGAGGCAGCCCGCTCCTGCGTCCTGGGCCACCCGGGCTCACATTTCATCTCCGCGGGTGGCACCGACGTGGGACTGGGGGCGGAGGTGGCCCCGACTCCTCCCCACCCTCCGGTCCTTCCTTCTGTAGAGGGACTCCCTCAGCTAGATGGAACTTTTTCTAACCCTATGTTTTGGCTATTGCTGTGTAGTTTAGCAAGCTCCTTTTTCTTCTTGCCCTCTACTCCAGTTTTTCCTTTAGAAGCAATAGGTGAAGAAGAATTTAGTTTTTTGTTTTTGTTTTTATCTTTAAACGAATGTAGAGAATTTTCAGGGTTGAAGGTACGGGACAAAGAAAGCCAATAAGGAAAGCCCAGGAGAATTAGAAAGTACAGGAGTGTAGGGTATCTCTGCTGAAAGCTGATAAAAAGTTTATTTGTTAAACATCTAAGGCATTGCCAATAAAGTCATGGAAAACACAAAAAGAATGCACACTGTCATCACTATTATTTGACACTTCTGGAGTTACTGGCCTATGCAATTAGACAAGAGAAAGAAAGAAAAAAAGAGTTATAAAAACCGGAAGCAAAATTTTCATTTGCAAATGATATGCTTGTATATGTGGAAAATCAAACAGAATCAACTCTACAACTCTTAACGAGAGTTAAGTGACTAAAGAATCAATCATTTTCTTTCATGCAGAAAAAAATCAGAGAGTTCTCAGTTTTATGCATGAAAGAAATAAGTGAATAAAGATAATTCTCTTATTAAGCAAAATCCAATATCGTAAAGATAACCAATTTCTCTAAATTAATCTAAAAAGCTGGGAATTAAACTGAACTTAATAGAAATACCAACATGAGCTTTTTTTTAAACCAATCTGATTCTAAAGTGTATGTAGAAAATAAACCTCTAAGAATATCTATTAAAAAACGAAAGTGATGAAAAAAATGAAAGTGATGAATGGGATAAGCATCAACAGAAAATAAATATATTATAACATCACAATAATTGAAACAGTTTTGATTAGCACAATAATAGATAGGCTCAATGGAACAGAATGGAAAATATAAAAATAGAGATACATATGGATAGAAATTTAATATATAGTTTTAAAAAAAGATAGTTTTAAAGCACAATAGGAAATGATGGGTTATCCAGTGAATTGTGTTGGGGCCTTAAGTAGGCATCTGTGGGTTCTTATCTCCTTTCATCAATATCAATTTCATATGAATTAAATATATAAGCTTGAAGATGCAATTATAAAAATATTAGATAAAAATGGGAGGATGGCACATAAATAACTATGAAAAATTATGAAAGTCTTTTCTAAGCATTATAAAAAACTCAGAAGTCATAAAAGAAACAAATTGATCAATCCAACTCCATATGAATTAAAACTTTCTATATATGACAAGCCACACATTTATTTATTTTATTTTATAATTTTTATTTTGTTATATTAGTAACCATATAGTACATCCCCAGTTTTTGATGCAGTGTTCCATGATTCATTATTTGCATATAACCCCCAGTGCACCATGCAATATGTGCCCTCCTTAGTAACCATCACCAGCCTATCCCAGTCGCCCCCCACGCCCCTCCCCTCTGAAGCCCTCAGTTTGTTTCCCAGAGTCCACAGTCTCTCATGGTTCATTCCCCCTTCTGTTTACCCACCCTTCATTCTTCGCTTCCTTCTCCTACCGATCTTCCTATTTCTTATGTTGCATAAATGAGTGAAACCATATGATAATTGTCTTTCTCTGCTTGACTTATTTCACTTAGCATAATCTCCTCCAGTCCCATCCATGTTGCTGCAAATGTTGTGTAATCGTTCTTTCTGATGGCTGAGTAATATTCCATTGTATATATGGACCACATCTTCTTAATCCAGTCATCTGTTGAAGGGCATCTTGGCTCCTTCCACAATTTAGCTATTGTGGACAATGCTGCTATGAACATTGGGGTGCATATGGCCCTTCTCTTCACTACATCTGTATCTTTGGGATAAATACCCAGTAGTGCAATTGCTGGATCATAGGGTAGCTGAATTTTTAACTTTTTAAGGGACCTCCACACTGTTTTCCAAAGTGGCTGTACCAACTTTCATTCCCACCAACAGTATAAGAGGGATCCCCTTTCTCCACATCCTCTCCAACATTTGTTGTTTCCTACCTTCTCAGTTTTTGCCATTCTAACTGGTGTAGGGTGGTATCTCAAGGTGGTTTTGATTTGAATTTCCCTGATGACAAGCCACACATTTAACTGGCAAAAATATTTAGAATGCATAGGATAGACAAAGTCCTGATCTTCTTTATATGTAAGGAACTTAAAGAATCAATAAGGAAAAGAAAACCAATAGAAAACTGAGTAGGGATATTAATAGATCGATCTATCTATCTATCTATCTATCTATCTATCTATCTATCTATCTATCTATGTCTAGTCTTCTAAACATCCTGAGTCCCCAAAAAGAAAAAAAAGTAAAAATCAAATCGACAGTGAGACATCATTTTCTCATATATCAGATCAACCAAAACCAACCAACCAACCAACCGAACAAACAAACAAACAATTTTTAAGGAGAGCAATGTGGCAATATGTATCAAGATTCAAATGCACATGCAATTTAATGTAATCAGTCCTCCTCTAGAAACTTAGTCCTATAAATATGCTGCTGCATGGGAAAGAGGATGGGAGAAAAAAATCACCTTCAAAATAAATACAACCTGAGATCCCTGGTGTGTTCTATGCCTCAGTAAAGTCTTAGCCATCCAGCAGTCCAATAAGAAGCCTGGTCATCTCCTTCTCTCTCTCAGTCCCAACAGGGGATCTATCACCAAGTTTTACTGATTGTGTACCTGAACAACACTCAAATATGTTTACATTTTGCTTCTATCTCTGCTCTAATCTAGGCTCTTAGAGTCTCCGTTACAACCAGTCTCCCTGCCTCCAACGATATTCTCCAGACTGAAGCTAGAATATTTCTTCTTAAACTATGGATTTTATCACATTCACTCGCCTGTTTAAAACCCAGTGCATTCCTCTTGCTCTTGGGTTAAAATCCATACATTTTAATCCATGGTTTTCAGAAACCTTATCACTAGGTCCTGTTGCTCTTAATCTGATCTCGACATTCTGCTGAGGAATTTCTGAATAACTGTGAGAATTTTAAATAGCTGGGAGAATAGCTGGAGGAAGTCTCAGACATACAGGATTTTGAGTTCTAGAAGAAGATACAGGTGTAAGTCAGTGTTTGCAAAGCTGGAGAATGATACTGAAGGTTTTTGGAATGGAGAGATGCTTGCCTCTGCAGAGGAAGGGGGCTGTAGAGGGAAGAGCAGACATCTAGTGATGAAGGACAGGACTACACCTGCCCAGTTGTTGCACACAGCTCCGGGAGAGGCTGCCCGGTGCCACTGATGTCAGTAGGAAGTTGATCAGAGTAGCCTCTTCCAGCTTACTTTTGAGAACAGAGAGCCTTCTCTTCATACGCTTCAATGAAATGACCAAGCAAGCTTACCTGCTGGTTCACCACTACAAAAGAAATTCTACCTTAAAGTACTCAGGCGCTTAGCAGACCTAATTCAATTGCCCTCCAAAGACAAAGAAAGATATCAAGCCATTTAAGGAAATGTGGGAGCTTAAAAAAAAAGGATTTGGAAAAAAAAAGAAAAAATATGTAGGTATGGATGGATGGACGTGTATACACAAAGATATGAGATGAAAAACCTTAAGACACAGCATTAGAGGACAAAAAAGAGTTTCCGAAAGTTAAAATAAAACTTGATTTGAGATTTTTAAAATATCACAGAAAAAGTTGTAAAATTGTCACAGAAAAAAAAAAAACAACTTAGGCTGTTAGATCAAATAGAGAGCATATTTCATAACATAGAAAAATATGCAATGAAATAGATGATGAATAAAAATATAAGAAATGCTAAGGCACATAGAAGAGACCAAATATGGAAATAATATGCAAGCTAGAAGCAATTTTAAAAGAAACAAAAAGTGAAAAAGCAAACATCAAAAAGAATATTTTTTAAAATTCTGAGCTATAATAAAATTTGAATTTTCAAATTTAAAGTGGTGAGTGAGGAGTGCCTGGGTGGCACAGCGGTTAAGCGTCTGCCTTTGATGGTGCACTGGGTGTTATACACAACTAATGAATCATCGAGCCTTACATCGAAAACCGGGGATGTACTGTATGGTGACTAACATAATATAATAAAAAATCATTATTAATAAAAAAAAAAAAAAAGCGTCTGCCTTTGGCTCAGGGCGTGATCCCGGCGTTATGGGATCGAGCCCCACATCAGGCTCCTCCGCTGGGAGCCTGCTTCTTCCTCTCCCACTCCCCCTGCTTGTGTTCCCTCTCTCGCTAGCTGTCTCTCTGTCAAATAAATAAATAAAATCTTTTAAAAAATAAATAAATAAATAAAGTGGTGAGTGAGTTCCAAGAAAATTTTTTTTTAAAAAGAGGCATGCAGGGGGGATGGGATAGATAGGTGATGGGGATTAAGGAGGGCACTTGTTGTGATGAGCATTGGATGTTGTATGTAAGTGATGAGTCATTGGATTCTACTCCAGAAACCAATATTGCACTGTATGTAAAATTTTAACAAAAAAAATAAATTAAAAATTTTAAAAAGAGACATGCATATATGCTTATCCTAGAGACCTATTTGAACTAGTATAAATTTAAAATCATATACATTTTTCTATATAATAAATTTTTCTGAGGAAGAGAATTAGACATCAGACTTCTCATTTGCAACCTTAGAATTTAAGAGAGAGAAAATATTTCTATACCTTTGAAAGATAAAGACTATAGCCCAAGAATCCTATTTCCAAATCAGATTCCAATATGTTTATAACAGTATTTATTGTAATTTTAAAACATGATAAAGAGCTTACCTATGCAGCAGAAGTCGAACAGTTATGTGAATTAGGATACATGAATATTATGGATTAATATCCAATACTTCAAAATAATGAGGAACGTCCTTATGATATACAGTTAAGAGGAAAAATGGGAGAGGAAAATATCCAAGGGAAATAACCCATGGGTAAACAAACATATTGTGCTATGTATCCGCTCAGTGAGACACTGCTTGGCGGTAAAAACAAGTTTGAAAAATGTGCAACAGCACGAGTGAGTCTCTGGAAGAATATGCTGGCAAAGAAGCCAGACACAAAAAAATCACCGCATAATATTGTTTATGTGAAATTCTAGAAAGGGCAAAATTAATTTATAATGACAGAAAGCAGATTAGTGGTTGCCTGGGAATGGGAGTAGGAATATAAAATTGATGGCAGAGGGGGCGCCTGGGTGGCACAGCGGTTAAGCATCTGCCTTCGGCTCAGGGCGTGATCCTGGCATTATGGGATCGAGCCCCACATCAGGCTCTTCTGCTGTGAGCCTGCTTCTTTCTCTCCCACTCCCCCTGCTTGTGTCCCCTCTCTCACTGGCTGTCTCTATCTCTGTCGAATAAATAAATAAAATCTTTTAAAAAAATTGATGGCAGAGGGTCACGAGGGAACTTTTGGGGGGTGATGGCAGTGTTCTATATCTTGGAATGGTGGCCATCCCCCCAGTGTTTGCATGTGCTGAAGCCATGGAAATGTACCTTAACAGGACACTTAAAATATGTATGTCTCAGGAAGTTGTATGAACTCAAGGCAGTTGAGTTTTTTCTTAAAGATCTATTTTAGAGAGAGAAAGAGATGGGGGGGGCAGAGAGAGAGAGAGAATCCCAAGCAGAGTCCCCATGGAGCGCAGAGCTCAACATGGGGCTTGATCTCAGGATGAGTTTATGACCTGAGTCAAAATCAAGAGTCAGCCACTCGACTGACTAAGCTACCCAGGCGCCCCAAGGAGGCTGATTTTTTAAAGCTATCACTAATATATATGTGGGAGATAAGAGTACAGACAAATATATAAAAATAGCTATTTTTTGACTGCTGGAATTCTAATTAATTGTTATTTCATGGCTTCCCCAAATTTTCACATAGCTGTACATAGCTCTTAACATCTAATAAACGTACCTCTAAAAAGATGCATCCATCTTTTGCAATATTATTTTCATCTTTTAACTCGTGTCTGTGGAGAAGATTTAATAATACAGAAAAATTTCATGGTCTCTCTAAGGAAGAAGCAAAACTGCATTTCCTTTGAGACCCTAATTTAGTGAATACATATATATGTACTTCTTTATTCTTGTTTGTATGTTTTGCAAATACTTCATAGTAAACATGTATTCTTTTATAATGAGAACAATGTGTTTTTAAACAAAAACCTTTATTCTGATCATGTCAATTAGAGTGGATATTTCCTAACAATTAATATGAAAGTAAGTACTATTGCATTTTGGAAATTGACCAGTTTTATCTAAGGCACATAGAAGAGACCGAATATGGAACTAATATGCAAGCTAGAAGCAGTTTTAAAAGAAACAGAAAGTGAAGAAGCGAACATTAAAAAGAATATTTTTTATTTGAAGATATTTTAATTCCTGCCATAATTCTGAAACTTTAAGATACATATTCATCAATGAACATTTATTAGTATATCATGTAATTTGGTGCTGCATTTATATTATAGTTCTGCCTTTGGATGACGTATAGAACAACATTTTAAATATCTGAAGATGACTAAAAGCTAGGTGATATATGAGAGGTGAGTAATTTTAACCTATAGTCTTATTTAGAACCAGAGAGTTAGAACAGAACAGGATTTCACAGATTGTCCAGGTCAATTTCTCTGTTTCATAGATGAGAAAACTAAGGGCAAATTACCAAGTCAGAGGCTCGGCAAGTTCCCGTGCAGAGAGATGTCATATCAGATTTTGCTATGATATGATAGAGCATGCCTGAGTTTGATGACGAGTCCCTTTAAGTTCTTCTGACCCACACTCTCTTCAAATAATTTATTTCACCATATATTCTGACTAGTATAACTTCTCACAATTAGTTACTCATTAATAAGTTTTAAAAAAATCAAGTATTTTGTGTACATGAAAGTCTTCTACTTGTGGCTGGTCTTTATCTTCACTAGAAGATGTGTGGATGCCAAGAAAAGTATGACTCATACAAAGGCAAAAAGTCCAGAAAAACGCAAGCCAAACCACCACCACCACCACCACCACCATTGCAACACAAAGAAGAAAAAGGGAGATGACCTAAAATATGGCAAATAATGGCATAGAAAGAATATTGATTGCTTACTTTGTGCCAGAACCATTTCTAGGTTACTTAAAATTTTAATTAATACTTTCAACATCCTAATGAAGTGAATACTATCATTATCAACCTTGTTGTGCGAACAGAGTCATTGAGACCCAGCATGAATAAGTAACTTGGCCCAACTTCACACAACAATGAGTGGTGCCCTGATTACATAACTTCAGAGCAGAGCCTCTACCCTAAACCAGAGAGGCTAAGTTATCTTTCAAAACTAAGAGCTTGTTTGGATTGGAGTGAAGTTCAAGATTCCCAGCTTGGCCATATCACAAACAAGAGACAAAGTACTTGCTGATGAGCTTTCTCAACAGCAATTATTTCAGTTAGTTTCAATAAAGCTTAATGAGCATCTCTAATGTGCAAGACCTAGTACCAACTGTGAGAAGGCTTAAACAAAGGGCCTTCTTTCAAGCTGTTTGGCAGAGCGGTTTGATAAAAGCACAAAGTACTTTTGGTTGTAGGACTTTTTTTTCTCCCTCAATTCTATGTCACACAATAATAATCCTCATTATGATGGAATGTTCCTTACATTTTAGAAAATCATCCCCATGTGTGTAGTATCTCGTTTAATCAACCTATAACCCTAAAATGGACTGTATGACTTTTATTATTTTTTTTGCTTTGTGTTACTACAATTATGTTATAGTGTAGAAGTACAGTTCTGAAAGCCTCGTGGGTTTCAGAAAGACCTGCAAAGTCTGTTAAAACACAGATCTCTAGACTTATCCCTGATTCACTAGGTTTAGGCAAATCACCCTTTAAAAGTCCTCATTTGGGGGCACCTGGGTGGCTCAGTTGGTTAAGCATCTGCCTTCAGCTCAGATCACGATCCCAGAGTCCCTGGATTGAGCCCCATGTTGGTTTCCCTGCTCAGCAGGGAGTCTGCTTCTCCCTCTCCCTCCTCCTGCTCCCTCTCTCTCTCTCTTTCTCTCAAATAAATAAATAAAAATCTTTAAAAAAAAAAAAAGTTTTTTCATTTGTATGTCTCCCAAGGATATTTCATGGGCATCTCCAAATTCAAAGTGGGCTTTGAGTTTGGGGGTGTGTCCATGCAATATGGCCGTACCAGCTTTTCAAAGGAAATTTGGGAGAGAGTTCATGTAATAACCATATGCTTTAAAATATTAATTTAATTTAAAAAGTCTGTCTATAGGGAAGTAAGTTCACTGAATAATACATTCTGGAAATCATTCCAAATCAGTTCACAGGGATAGTCTTCATTCGTTTTTATTGCTCCAGGATTTCTGGGAAGATGGCAGAGTAGGAGATCATAAGTTCACCTCGTCCCATGCACACACCATCAGTGCTCCCAACTCAGAAAACGACCCGAAGCCTGGTGGAACAGACCCTCCACAGTTAATCACAGAGAGGAAGCCACATCAAAGGGATGAGAGGGGTGGAGAGATGGTCAGGAACTAAATTCCTGGGGAAACTACCCACAAATGGGAGGAACCCCACAATCACAGGGAAGGGAGAGGAGCAGACCCACACCCGGCACCCCGGGCACTGGGGACCCGCGCCGGAAGACAAGTCCTCATAGCATTTGGCTTTGAAAACCAGTAGGGCTTAACTCTACAAGTTTTTATAACCAGTGGTTCTTACCATCAGGGACTTTAGAAATCAATGGACAAGAGAAAACCTGGGAGAGAAGGAAGGTGGTAGAAAACAGTCCCCGCCCTTAAAGACCCAGCCTAACAGACTACCTGCCAGGAACTGAATGGAGACAGCAGTTGGAAAGGTGCCTGGGGTATAGGGAAGGAGATTTATTTACTAAACTCAGAACCAGTGCTGGAGGGACCGGGATCTTTAGGAAACTTCTCCAAGAACAGAAGAACTGGTGGGCACCATTCCTCCCTACCCCTCAGCCTAGATACATGGATACCCACAGCAACCAGCACAAATACTGTCCATCATTTTTTCTTGCTCTATAGTATTCTGTTGTGGGTGTGTACCATAGTTTTCTAATATGCTAGGGCATTACAGTGTCCAATATTTTACAATTATAAATAATGCTGGGATAAATAGCCCTGGAAATATGTATTTTCTTATTGCTGTATTTACAGGGTAAATTCACAGAAGTGCAATTGAAGGGTAAACATGTATGTACTTTTGTTAAATATTGCTAAATTCTCTTATAGAGAGGATGTACCATTTTTCCATTTCTACCAGAAGTGCATGTGAGCGCCGATTTCTCCCCAGCTCTGCCAATATAATGCATTGCTAAGCTTTTGAGTTTTTCTGTTTTGTCAGTTTGATGGGATAGGCGTTATCTCTTGCATTTCTGCTATTATGAGTGAAAATGAACCTCTTCATAGGCTATTTTTAATCATTTTGTGGATTATATATTCAAATCTTTGCCCATTTTTCTATAGGAGTTTGGTGGGTTTTTTCTTCATTTAATAAGATTCTTTATGTGTTAGATCTTTTAAAGTGACATATTTTGCAATTTTCTTTTTACCAGTTTTTCTTTTGTCTTTTGATTTTGCTTGTGGTGCTTATGCCATGCAAATTATTTTAATTTTTAAGAGGTCAAATTTTTTTTATTTTAATTTTTTTTGTTATCTGGCTTTTGAAGTCATGATTAGAATACCTTTTCCTACTCTAGGTTATAGAGGAGAGTACCTTCAGTAACTGTCCTTGCATGCTTTCCTTTTATACATTTAGATCTCTTTGTTGTTAGGGGCATAATTCACTAGGGTAACAGGATATAAAATTAGCATGCAACAATCGTTAAGCATTGAAGTACACAAATCATAACTAGTTAAAAGCTATTATACTTGTCTTTGTTGGTGGAGGTTATATGTGGAGATTTGAAATCAGATGACCGCCATTGTCTTGCAGTTGGAGACCTGATACATTTATTTTTAACGGAATTTGGATTTTTCAAATGGATAGTATCTTCTTCCTTGTATAGTGCAGAGACTGATATAGAAGAACTAATCTAACGTCTCAGTAGTAAAAACATCAACGGAAACTCACTCTGGAGGGTGAAGCACAAATGCAGATGTGGCTCATGTGATCACCAATTTTATCTTCTGGGCTGATAAGATCTCACCTTACTAAGAGGGTAGGCAAGAGAAATCTTTCAATTCACTGAAGGTAGTTTCTCAATTTATGTTGTTCTAAGGTAATATTATGTTAAGTTATTTTTTGGAAAAGGAAAAGTATCATCCATGTTCCTGCTAGTTTTTTCTTCTTTGAGGTCGGCGGGGTATATGCTCGTTTAGTCTTTGTATACGTACGTTAGTCTTTGTTCACATAGTTGGAGGGTAGTGTCTGCTCAATTTTGTGTTCCGCGTTTGTGTCAGTTGACATCGAATTCTAAACATTCTCAGTATTTGGACAGTCTTCATAATCATTATTGTCAGTAGCTGCTTAGAATTCCATTAGATCGTTTTAGCATATTTGACTTAGCGCTCCCTTCATCCTTGCAATAGCCTTCTTCCTGTTCCGCCCGTTTCCACTTTGCTCACATTCGATCTGTTTTCCAGGTATTAGCTTGAGAAGTCCTGTAGGAATGTTATCAGATCCCCCTATTCCACTGACTGCAATTCTTTCATGTGTTTCCTTTGCACTTGGAATAAAATTCAGACTCCCCTACCAAGACCTACAGAGCCGTGGCAATTTGGTTCCCACGTGCCTTTCTGATTTCTCGCCATGTTTTCATCCTTCCGCCACAGGACCCTCTAGGAGCTTGTCAGAAATACCAATAATTTTCTTGCATCAGATCCCACTTCATGCTGTTCTCTTTGTAGCAGTCCTCTTCCCAAATCTTCAACTTCAGACCTCTTCTGAAAGGTCACTTCCGTTTTTCACCTCCTCCTGTCATTCTCAATTAAAACACTATATTTACCATGCCTTCCAGGTAATTCTGTGGCGTATTAAAATTTGAGAGCCATTGGTCTGTCCAATAAAAACATAACATGAGCCACATACGTAATTGAAAGTTTTCCATAGCCATGTTAAAATGAAAAAGGTGAAATTAATTTAAAAATATATTTTATTTACCTTGCTCCAAAATATTATTATATTATGTCATCAATGCATAGTATTAATAGTAATGAACTGCAGTATTAATGGGATATTTTACATTATTTTTTAATGAAATCTTTAAAATCCTGTGTGTTTTTTATCCTTAACAGCTCATTTCAATTTGGATACTAAATTTCCATCAGAAAATCTGATCTGGATTTTGGCTTCATAAAATTTACAGTTGCAAAAGTAGATACACATACCAAAGTTGTTCCAAATACACTTAAAAGCCTTCCAATAACTAAATGAAACAGCTGTTTTAAAATACTAATTTGAATTAATTTTAAAATTTAGTTCATCAGTTGTGTGAGCCACATTGTGAGAGCCCAATAGATATACCTGGCTATTAGCTACCATACTGAATGGCACAAATCTAGGAAGCGCCATATTATATCATAAGGCTGCTTAACTGGGGGCACCACATCTTGGGCACTAAATACTATTATAAGAATCCCAATAAATCATCCCTCTCTGGCCTGGATGACTTTGCAGAGCCATGCCATTCTCACAAAAAAATAGATTCTGTTTATGCCTTCATCATCATCATGCCTTCTTCTGTGTTTTGTATCTTAACAATGTATGTGATCAGAAGGGCACACTCCTACGCCTATGCTTTAGTTGCAAGAGAGGCTAGAATATTGAGTTTTTGGCATCCTCCTTGGGGAACCAGACCGACTTATGTGAAAAATTTGAAAAATATGGGAAGGGTGCTCAAAGAGTTCTTGGCAGTCACAGAAGTATGGTAAATAACCACTGCATGTCCCCACTACAATGTAAACTCTTAAAGGTAGGAATTGCATCTGTTCTGTTTGTGAACCATAGTTTGGCTCAAATGGCTGTGCAACAATTTTTTATTTAATACATGAGTGTATGATTCACACCAGAGAATGTGAACTAGGAAATAGAAAATATATGTTCATTTCAGCGTCCACAGAAAATCAGTTTCAATCTTACACTGTTGTGAGGAAGCCATATACTTATCTTTTGCTTTTAACCTCTGCTCCTGCCAGGACGATTTTTCTGACATCTTCCAGGGACTTCTCCGGATGATAAATTAAAAATGGAACATGAATGACAGCACAGTTGAAGGGTAGAGTGACCTTGAGTACATAGCAAAGGACGATTCAGCTGGTAATTTTAGGAGATATGTCAGGAAGCTTGCTTACCCACCAGCTCTTTAAAAAGAAACTGACTTGACTACATTCCTGCTCTTGAGAAACTGCAGGCAGGCCTTCTGATGCTAACTGATCTTTTTCCGTCAGAGACTTGGTAAGATTAGGAAAGGATATCTGATCTACAAGTCAATCCCTGGACTGGTGAGCAGTTTATGGCATTACTTGGTACAAAAAGAGAAATTCAGCCCATTACATGATTTCAAATTAGGAAATACCACAATAATGAGGCAGGTAATAGTGGGAGCTGAAGATGGAGGAGGTGATACTAGGAGGGAGCAGGAACTCTTGATGACCTTTTGCTGGCCTATGTCAACGAGGGAGGATGTACTGTGAATGAACAGAAGCAAGGAAATAGAAGAGTTAATTTAAATGGATACATATATATATTTGTGCATAGGGTTTTCATCTCCTTAGGCTGCTATAACAAATGCCATAGACTGAGTGGTTTATTAACAATAGATATTTATTTCTCATGGTTCTGGAGGTTGGGAGGTCCGAGATAGAGATGCTGGCAGATTCGGTGGCTGGTGAGAAACTGCTTCCTAGCTGGCTGTCTTTTCACTGTGTCCTCACATTGTGGAAGGGGCTGGGGAGCTCTGTGGGCTCTCTTCTGTAAGAGCACTAATCTCATTCCTGAAGGTTTCACCCTCATGACTCCAACACCTCCCAAAAGCCCCTCCTCCAAATACTATCACCTTTTGGGGGTTAGGATTTTAACATACGAATATTGGGGGGACACAAACATTCAGATCATGGCACATGCATGCACACATATATACAGACATGCACGCCCACCTACATATGGCACTGACTCTTTACTTCTAGATTTTTCTTTCTAGGTCTTCATATGGGAAACCTTTAATTATCTCCTGCAATTGTGTTCTGAGTTTTCAATGAGATGTCATCTCTTTAGCGGGTCTTCCCCAATTCACCAGTCTAATCTTGCCCCCTCTGCTTCTTCTCTTACTGCCATTCATTTCTAACACATGACGCTCTCTTATTTTCCATGTAGCATTTATCACCACCTGAGTTGATGTATTCATTGATCTGTTTACTATTTACTATCAGTTGCCTGGCATGAATATAAGCCCCGTGAAGATAGGGGCCCTGAATGTCACATACACTTTTGTATGGGCAATGCCCCCAGTGGTCTCTGACATATTGAGGGCATATTCATTCCTGCTTTTCCTGGACTCTAATTTCTTTTTCCTGAGATCATATGATAATTTAGTCAAAAGAATTTTTTTTTATTGAGGTGTAATTGACATATAACATTATATTAGTTTCTGGTGTATGACATGATGATTCGATATTTGCAGACATTGCAAAATGATCACCACCGTGTCTGGTGACATCCACCATCACACATAGTTACAAAATGTTTTTTCTTGTGATGAGAACTTTTAAGATCTACTCTCTTAGCAACTGTCAAAATATACAACACAGTTTTATTAACTATAGTCACCATGCTGTACAATAGTACACCCCTGTGACTTATTTATTTTATAACCGGAGGTTTATCTCCTTTTGATAAGGTGACAGTATGAGCATATATCTTGCTGCAAGGTTTTCCAAGTCTTATTTTTGTTGATTAAATTAAGGAGTAGAGGATCTTTCTTGTGTTTGTCACCCTCTCTTCCTTAGCCTGGTAACAGTGCTCCAATTTTTCTCTAAATCAGTGATTCTCCGTCAGGGGAAATCTCCCCCCACTGCACCCCTCCCAGAGAAATCTAGTAATACCTTGAGACATTTTGTTTTTAATGACAAGGAGGGTGGGTAGTGACCAGAGATGCTGCTAAACACCCTACAATGTGCAGGACAGCCCCCATGACAAAGAGTTAACCAGCCCAGTGTCACTAGTGCTGAGGTTGAGAAATGATGCTGTAACCTATCACCCCATTCATTGTTCTTATACAGATGACATCATGTTTACTTTGCTTCAAATCCAGGAGTTTTCTGCCACTTATAATGGAAGAGTTGGAACAGAGAAATCAAGTAAATGGTGGGGATACTTTCCACAAATCAGGCAGATTGATTACATGCATGTATCTACTCTCACTCCCAAACTTCACTAAGGAAAAAATTAAGAATTAAAAGTGTAGCAACTGATGAGGTCAAACAGAATAGGAAAGAAGACATCTGTGGAAGAGATCTATGAATTTTGGAAGCTGGAAAGTCAGTTAAAGAAGCATCTGACCTAGCAGAGAGAAAAGACAACTTAGCTGAAGTATCTGCAAAAGGTAACCCAGTTTGCAAAGCTCAGAACTTGGAGGTATCAGGTAAACTGAGGGCAGCAGTAGGAAGCAGGAGTGAAACAAGAAGGGTTGGGTTAAAGTGGTTATATAAAAGTGGGTGCATTCTATATCTCCATGCAACCATGAAATGCCACTTGCTTTGCTTCCCTTCTCTCCCTCCCCCTCCACTCCTCTGCTCCCTACTCTCACAAGCATCTCATTTTTGGATTCTGGACAATTTGAATGAGAGAGTTTCTGGAATCACTGACTTCAAGCATGCCTGGACTAACATAAGTGGAGGGATAATGGTACAAGATGGTGGTGTTGGACTCAAGACTCAAGCCTCATTAGTTTTGGTAGATCATAGTGAGAAGCTCAAAGTTCATTCTTTTTTTTTTTTTTTAAGATTTATTTATTTATTTATTTGATAGAGAGAGAGAGAGAGAGAGACAGCCAGCGAGAGAGGGAACACAGGTGGGGGAATGGGAGAGGAAGAAGCAGGCTCCCAGCAGATGAGCCTGATGTGAGGCTCGACCCCAGGACTCTGGGATCACATCCTGAGCCTAAGGCAGACGCTTAATGACTGAGCCACCCAGGCGCCCCTCAAAGTTCATTCTAAATATGGTAGGAAGACTGAGAGTTTCAAGAGGAGGAATGGTGTGGTTTGATTTATCTTTTAAAAAAATGACTGATTGCCACATGTAGAATGGCTATAGAGTAATGATGATATAAGTAAGGAGATAATTTTGGAGGCCATTTTTTTGTCTTCCATGGTGATTTGGACCTGTATGGTGGCAGAATAGATGAGAGAAATGGATGATTCTACTCCCATCATGGAGGTTGAAGAATAAGAAAAAGCTGTTAACGGGGTGTATGTAGGAGATGAGGGTAAAGGAGGAACAACAGATGACTCGTGGATTTTTTTAATTGAATGATGAGGCAGATGTTAACCTCACACACTGAGATGAGGAAGGCTGAGAAAGGAAAGGCTTGGGAGAGGTGGAACAGTTGATAAGTTTTACACATGTCGAAATGCCTATTTAGATTTCCAAGTAGAGAAGCCAAGTACACAATTGGGAAATCACTCCGGATCAATACTAAAGATACCAATTTGGAAATCAGAGTATATGGATGTTATGATGGGTTGAACTGTGCCCTCCGAAAAGATATGTTGAAGTCCTAAACCTTAGTACCTTAGAATGTAAACTTTTTGAAAATGTGGTCATTGCAGATGTAATTAGTCAAGGCAAGATGAGGTCGTACTGAAGTAGGATGGGCTCTAAATCTAATATGACTGGTGGGTGTCCTTATAGAAAGTGGAGAACAGACACAGAGATAACAGACACATCGCGGGAATGCCACATGATGTTGATGGAGGCAGAGATGGGAGTGATGCGGCTATAAAACCCCCAAAAGCTAAGGATTGCCAACAAACCACCGGAAGCTGGAAGAGGCAAGAATGGATTCTCCTGTACAGGGGAGAAAGGAGCTTGCCCCTGTGGACTGACACCTTAATTTTGGATCTCTATCCTTTAGAACTGTAAGACCATAAATTTCTGTGGGTTTAAGCCACTTAGTTCGTGGTAGCCATCTAGACTATGGCAATGCCAGGAAACTAGGAAGTTGGTATTGAAGGGCAAGGACCTGGATGAAAACATTCAATGACAGAATATATATGGAATATATACAAAGAATATACATAAGAACTGAGCCATGATGCATTCCATCTGGGAGATTCTATGGTGTTGCCCCAGTTTCTGACTGGTTTCTGACCCCAGCATTGTCTAAGCACTTCTGCCCACATAGACAAACTTTGTGTTATCCTACCTAGACTCTCCGGACAATTTTATCATCCTATTCCCTGATATTGTCCTTGCACTTCTGTCTTTTACAGTGACTCAAACCAGTGCTGCCTCATGGAGATGAGAGAGAGAGATAGAAAAGCTGGCAAATGTGTGAGGTACCACTTTTATTACCGTCTTGTTCAAGGGGTTTTGAGACGTGTCTAATTCACAGGTAATAAACAATGGAGCCAGAATATTAAGATAACAGGACTTCAAAGCTTATTCTCTTTCCATCATAGCTTACGCCCATTCTGAGAGCAGGTAGCCTTTCCTGCACGATGAACATGGTGATATTCTGGAATCTCCTTCATCACAACTGGTGCAACGAGGAGAGAATCTTGCCTTTTGTCTGCTGCAATTAGCACCTCTGCTCTAATTATCCAACAAGCATTCGAAATTTCTCATATCTATTCCCTCTTGCTCATGGACCAGATATTATATACCTGAATGTGGGTTTGCCATCTTCTCTTTCGCTATGGCCACGCATTTGCTATTTCTGTGTCTTAACGTGACAAATAAGCAGCGATGCAGTGATATTTCTCTTTCATGAAGTTAATTCAAACTCAGAAGGGTAAAGAGGCTTATTAGCTAACTGCCCAGGAGTTAATTGTGGAACTGAAATAAATCTGCTGTTGTATTCTTTCTACTCCCCGGATCATATTAGAAGTTTCCATTTCAGGTTGGATTCTTTTCCCAGACCTCTATTCCCAAACCTCAACCAGCTTTACCTTCTTTCCAAGTTTATTTCATCCACTCGTGTTCTGACTTCCATCTCATTCGATTCCCTAATTATAGTCCTCCTAAGAGAATTTGTTTTTTTCTGCACGTATCTCTTATTCTGCATTTTAGCATCTCTTTCCTCTTTGGCTCTTTTCCTCAGTATGTAAACATGACTGCAGATGTTATAAACTGAGAAACTATGTAGTCTCTTTGGTAATTTTAACTGTTGTGCATAAGTTTTTGGCAGAGCTATGTCTCTACAGATTTTGTTGCTTCTTTGAGAGATGTGTTTCTGCTTTATGAATATATTTATAATGTAGGATGCTTGTATACTATAATTTATTCTTTGAGATTGCATGTATTCTTGCTTGAGCAGCTGTTTTCTGGAATGAGAATCTCAGATGAAGAGGACTTCAGGAAAGAGATACAGACATAATTTTCAACTTGAAAGAACTGGAAAGAAACCAGCAAAGGAAGGACATTTGTTTTTGTGTGTGAGCATTTTTGTGGACCTTTGATTTCTTAGCGATGGGGTGGTCTAAGACTGGATGACCTGGATGCTGAGAAGTGATTTCATGCAGGGCTACTGTTTTCCGATATGATCATCCTGTTAGGGCCAGAGGAAAAGGCTAGATCTCTGTGAGGAATGTGTGTATGGGGGAATGTCTCTCCTTGAGTGAATCAACCAGGAAAACTAGTTTCTAGTTAATCAACTAGGAAAAATGGAGAACTTGTGACAAGAAGGCAAAGCTCACAGTAGGGTTAGAAGGAGAGTGTTCTTGGGGCCCTGGGTGGCTTGGTTGGTTAAACACCTGCCTTAGGCTCAGGTCATGATCCCAGGGTTCTGGGATCGAGTCCTGTGTCACACTCCTTGCTCAGCAGGGAGTCTGCTTCTCCCTCTCCTCCCTGCTCGTTCTGTCTGTCTCTCTCTCTCAAATAAATAAGTAGAATCCTAAAAAAAAAAAAAAAAAAAGGAGAGTGTTCTTTCTTTTGGGACAGGAGAGACTATACTCAGAGGTCTGATGATAGCCAGGACAGTCTGTTAGAGATGTGAATTGGCCCTGCTCTGTTGAGTGTGGCCAGTAGTTAAGAATGCTATCTGACTCTGAGAATGGGCATAAACCCAGGGTCTCTGAGGCCATGAATATACAGCAGACTCTGACGGTTATTCTCTATGTTGTAATTTCTTCATTATCAGTCCAGGATGGCTGAGCCTGGCAGAGTGGCAATCTTATGCCAAAGCCGCAGCCGCCAATCCCATGTGAGAGACAGCAAATTTAGAAAGGATCACGGAAATGGAGCTTGGGTGGCTCAGTCGGTTGAGTGTCTGACTCCTGACTTGGGCTCAGATCATGATCTCGGGGTCCTGGGAGTGAGCCCTGCATCAGGCTCCCGACTCAGTGAGGAGTCTGCTTGAGGATTCTCTCTTTCTCCTTCTGGCCCTTCCCTGCTTGTGCACACACTCCCACTCTCTCTCTCTCCCTCTAAAATAAATAAATCTTTTTTTAAAAATCTTAAAAAAGAGAAAGGATGGAAAACTCATAGGTATAATTAGAATATTATTAAGTCTCTAGAGGGTAGATATGGGCTCAGAGTTGTGGCACTTTGGGGCATTCAGAGACACGTGACCTTCAAGCCTGGTGAATACATCATTATCTTCAATAGTTCTTCACATACCTTCCTGTCTCATAAGAAAGAAATGTCTTTCCTCTAACCCTGAGAATATGCAATGAAGAAATAACGATTGCATCTCAATCACTGACATGCTGAACGTTAAAGTGATGTCAAGAAAAGTGTATTAACTGTTTTATTTGAAAAATTTCACTCCATTTTCTTTATAAAATACTTTATTCCTCCTTTAATTACATATAACTTAAAGAATCATCTTTGAAAGGAAGATCTCTGAGAGAGAATGTATGGTGCAACCCTGTGTGACAGAAGGCTTATCTATTTCAGTGGTGGTATGAACATCTCACTAACTGCCCAAAGAAATGAACAAAGGAAAAATGGAGAAAGAAACAGAGAGGGAGATGTGATTTCTCTTTGGACAATAGCTGGTTTGGGACAAAACGTATTTTGTGATACCATGCATTTAAACAATGTTTGTGGGACTCTACCTCAGGGAAACATGCAGATGACCAACCTTATCCAGCAGTGCACAAGCACAGATGAAAACCCTCTTGGGACAAATCACCGTTACTGGTAGTTCTGTGAAAGTTTTGTGACCTGCTTTGTTTTGTTTTGTTTTTTAAAAAGGAAGATTCCCATCAAACCTAAGGTGCAATGCGAACGTGTAGAGATGGGCCTCTTTAGTCTGTCAAGTCACAAGACTGGGGATAGAGCATCTTGGGTACATTGCTGACTGCACTTGAGTTTCGCCGCTATTCTGGGAGATGAAGTCTGTGTAGATGATGTCATTCCTTACATTTAATTTTGTGACTATTTTGCTGTAGATTCAAGTCATCTGCCTTTTATTCACTTGGAATAAATATATCCTGAATGATCATCTTGATTCCTGGAATCGTTACTGATTGTTATTGATTCTTAAAATGGCTGCAATTTTATTAGTCTTAGAGATCCAGTATAAATTGAACTTAATGGATGTTTTATGCAGGAATGTGTTGACCAGGTATCCATTTTTGTGGTTACTACATTTTTAAACAGAGGTAGCTTTCAGCCTACCTCTCCTCATTCTCAGTCAGGCAGCGAATAGGGAACTAAAACTAATTTTAATATTACACAAAGCAAAGCATAATTAAGAAAATGTGTAAAAAATTAAAAAGCTGCAATTTTTATAGTGCAGTTCGAAGCTAAATAGAAATGATTTTTTAATTACATGCTCGTGTGAGTTATGTACCACAGCTTCCCAAGAGAGATGCTTGTTTAAATCCAAGTACCGACCTCAGTATTTCATTATTACACCATGTGATGGTGTAAAAGAAACGCACATCGCCCCTCCTGGTTCTTCCTTCTTGTCCAGGCCTGGGGATAGAGTATGATGAGACCATGACTCCCGCTGTTCTCAAGCCAGACTCTTCTCCAGAGTGTGCTCAATTCTGGGGTATATAGTGGGGGAAGGATCGTTGTCCAAACTGCTTCTTACAGAGAATCTCAACCATCCCTCCTGTTTTGAGACACGTCTGCCCACCACATCCAGTTCCTTGGCCTTTTTGTAGTTCTGTGGGGCCAACAGATTTTCTTTCTGGGAAGACAGGTAGCTTTCAACTTTCTCCAGCCACTTGAATGCTTTATCATTCATCTGTCTCTTTTTCTATTTCTATTTCTAGATTTTTTTTTTTTTTGACCTGTCTGCTCTTGTCTTTTCTACTACTCTCTTTATCCTTGCGAGATTGTGGCTTTTACCTTTTTTTTGGTTTCGGTGCTGTCATTTTGGTTAGATTCCTGAAGGCAGCATAAGAAAATGCATCTGTGCAATCTGCCATTCTTAAACAGATGTCCCTGAGACAGTATTTAGAACGAGGGGGAAATATGTCTTTGCTCTTCACCTTCCTCTCTACATCTTCCTCCTATTTCCATCTCACTTATGCCTTGAAAGGTGCCTGTAAAGTTCTCAACCAGCTGTCACTTCATCTCCATCAAGACATTAGTTGATAGCAGCTTAAAGAATTAGCCTCTCCAGCAACACTGCATGTATTGTTTTCATACTCTAAAAGGAATGCATTCTCTTTGCCTCAAGTAAAAACAAGACAGACAGGTACAAAGAAAGAGTGGAATTTCTTTTAAATGGGAGCCTAAAAGACCAAAAAGACTTTTAGACTACCAAGAAATAAACCTTGATTGAAATTTCAGGTTGAGCCAATTGCTTAGGGATAGAAGATTGTCTCCAATCTAATCTGATTAATCTGGGTCAATTCAAATAACTGCCCCTCTCTAAGAGTCTGACAGCTTGTATGATATTAACCAAAAATTACCTATTGGAGATAAACAACTGAGTGAATAATAATAATAAAAAAAATCATATGAAGGAGCACATCTTTTCCCAACAAAGTCAGTATATAAACAGCCTTTTCCCCAAATTTCTAAGTATCAGTTCAATTTATGAAAAAAAATACATTTCTAAAAGTGTTGCAGTTGAGTGCATAAAGAGGTGAAGAAAATAATTGGTTAGTCAGTTGTGTGAGATCTCTGAAAAGCAGCTCTCTTTTGAATGACTATTTATACTCCCTATGCCTTAAAGCCTTGGTAACTGGAGAGATCCTGGGACCAACATAAGACACAGGTTCTTTTTTTTTTTTTTTTAAGATTTTATTTATTTATTTGACAGAGATAGAGACAGCCAGCGAGAGAGGGAACAGAAGCAGGGGGAGTGGGAGAGGAAGAAGCAGGCTCATAGCAGAGGAGCCTGATGTGGGGCTCGATCCCATAACGCCAAGATCACGCCCTAAGCCGAAGGCAGACGCTTAACCGCTGTGCCACCCAGGCGCCCCAAGACACAGGTTCTTAAAACTCCTGAAAAATAAATTGCGTATGTTATTTCTTCATAAAGTAGACAGAAAATGAAACAAACCTCCCAAATCCCAAGGAAAAAATAAGCAGTAATTAAAAATCTATTATTAAACAGTGAGAACAGCAAAAATTTATTTTTATGGCTCTCTGGAAATAATAAAAGTGTTTTTTTTCAAAGCTATATGTGTAACAATATTTACTATCAGCTAGCTACATGTACAGAATGCTCCCAAATGAAAATTTTAGAAATTTTATCTGATATTAAATCTTTTAACAAAGAAGATGATATAGTTGTGTTAAGTCCTCCTAGGAAAATCACATTGTTCAGGCTTTCATCCTATTTTACCTTAAAAAGGAAATTTTCTAGGTTAGATCATCTTTTTAGTTTTCATCTAAGGTTAAAGAAAAAGTTTGCATATTGAATGCCATCATTTAATGACGGTAGATGTCTGGGGTGAGGATCTGAAGGTAATGAGACACAAAACAAAAATTCTTTTCTAGTTACAGTATTTCCCACATTATTTGAGATTTTCATCTTATCACTAAGTATTTCTTAATTTGCCTTTAGGAGTAAACCTCAAACAGGTCTGAAATATGGCTGGGCTTGGAAAAGGGCCTGAAAAATTGACTGCTGCCTCTCAGAAAACATTTAGCCATGTGTTTGGGGTTGCTTTACCCCGGGTTCATGCACTTGCCGAGTAGCCAGAGTCCAACTCAGCCTTTCCAACGATTCAAGAGACCCTAACACCTGTAGGTAGATGTGGGAGGAACTCCTCTCACTGAGTTGTATTCTTCCTCCTCACAGACAGAAGCATGCACACTGCGCATCCCTATCCCTAGATCTTTCCATGATAGTCCTGGGAATTGAGAAACTGCAGCTGTGTGTGTAATCTCCCCCATATGTAACCAGGTCCACACATTTCGGTATCTCTTGCTATTAGCTTCTCTCTTTTAACAGAATTTGTCGACTTCATTCTATGAAGGACATCATCATTTCATTGTGGTAACAATATACTATCTCCAGTTTAGAGTATTGGAGACATTAGAGCATTTCATTGGAAACATCTGCTTTTGAGGAGAGGACTTACCTTCTGGAATGCAGGAAAGTTGTAAACTTGTACTTTTAGATCAAAAATGGGGAATACTCTTAACTTTCTCTATTAAGATACTATTCTTCTACCCTTTTCTTCCAGTGTATTTACTGAGGCACTCTGTATTTGTGTAATCATTGGGAAAATCCTGTATCATTGGGCAATGGGTGACTTCTGTGTCAGACCTCTCTGATCTCTAGAAGTCTTCGGTGACGACTCTCTCTTTCCTGAATATGCCAGAGCCTGCTCATACTAGCCAACTGTACACATCTCTTCCCAACTTTGCATTCATCAAAGGCAAGCTGGTAGCGTAGATCAACCATGGCGGGAGTGATTACACCACTGGACTTGACCATTGCTGCAAATCCCTTGTCCTGTCCCTTAAGCAGCTTGCTCTCCTGGTCCTTAAGCAGCTTGCTAAACATTTACCAGCATACCACTGTCCCCAAATAATCTTTATGTTCATATTCTGATCTGATTAAATGTTATGTTTGAGCACAAATAGTAAAAAGGACCAAACAGAAAATGTCTTTTCAATGCAACTTCTCCATTCTTGAGAAAAGATCAGACACCCTTTAAGGTTACCCAGTTTCTCACTCATCATGCTTAACTGTTTGCAATGCTGATTCAGAGAATCAAGAATCTGAAAGTTCAGCTGCTTCCATGTCTCCCAAACAGTCTGGTTTAAACTCTTTTTATTTTAGCATACTTTCTGAAAGGTCCTGTTAGGAATTTGTTGAATCATGGGTTCACTTCTGAGTGGATTAGTACCATGAAAGAAAATGTGTTATTATTAAATATTTTAGAGATAATACAGAACATAAGAGATATGATAATCGCTCATGTATCCACAGCCCAGTTAAAAAAAATTAGTTGAGGGCACCTGGGTGGCTCAGTCGGTTAAGCGTCTGCCTTTAGCTCAGGTCGTGATCCCAGGGTCCAGGGATGTAGCCCTGCGTCAAGCTCCCTGCTCAGTGGGGAGTCTGCTTCTGCCTCTCCCTCTGCCACTCCCCCTGCTTATGCTCTCTCACTCTCTCTCTCTCTGTCAAATAAATAAATAAATAAATAAATCTTTAAAAAAAAATGGTTGAAGCTTCTTCTTATCCTCTTTTCATTTCTGTGGAGGTAGCTAAAATCCTGCATATGATAGTTACCATTTCTATTTATTTCTTGATACATTCTCTACATATATGCTATTCTTTTATCCCTTTAACTATCTGAATAAAAAATATCATAACATCTTTTAAACTAGCTTTTTTTTTGCTCAATATTATATTTGTGAGAATTCTCCAAGTAGATACAAATAGCTCATATTTAGTCGTTTTCATTGCTATATTACATCCAATTTAAGGATATATATCAAAATTTATCCATTCTGTTGATAACACATTTATGCTCTTTTGACTTTTTTGGTTTTTATAAAAAATGCTGCTATGAACATTTTTATAGATGTCTCCTTATGCATCTATCTCAGAGTTTCTTTAAAATGTATAAATAGGAGTGGAATTACTGGGTAGTGGTGAATGTGCCCCTACAACTTTCTTAAATATCACCAAATTGCTCTCCACAGTGATTACAGCAATTTACATCCCATCCAACAGAATGTAAGGGTTCTGGTTGCTACACAGTCTGCCCTGAATATGCTCCTGATAGACTCAAATTTTGGCTGGTATGATGGGTAAGACATTAACAAAGTGGTTTAACGGGCGCCTGGGTGGCTCAGTCAGTTGGGCATCTGACTCACAATTTTGACTCAGATCATGATCTCAGGGTCATGAGTTTGAATCCTATGTCAGGCTCTGCACTCAGCACAGGATCTGCTTCTCTCTCTCTCTCCCTCTCCCTCTGCCCCCCCCCAAACCCAGTTGTGCTCTCTCTCTCTCTCAAATAAATAAATCTTTTTTTAAAAAGAAATTAACAAAGTGGTTTTAAGTAAAAGCATAGTAGATCAATATATTACTAAACACAACATAGCAAAAGAACCCAAAACTGGAAAAGTCCAAGTGTACCTCAACAAGAGAATGGATAAACAAATAATGGTATACTCGTTCAGCAGAATACCGCTTAGCACTAAAAAAGAACAAACTACTGCTACATGAAAAATATGGATAAATCACAAAATGATTACAGAAATTATCACACTGGTTGGCTCTACCGATTGTGGGCAACTGGCTGACAGGGGTACAAAGGAGCTTTCTGGGTTAATAGAAATATTCTATATAGTTTGAATACTGTGAACACAGGTCTATGTATTTGTCAAGACTCACCAAACTGTACATTTAACATCTGTACATTTTATAGACTGTAAATCATAAATTAATTAAAAAAGAATATTAGGAGAAAATTATCAAAGAAAAAATATCGAAATGAATATTCATAGACTTTTCCCCTCTTCCCCATTAAAAGAAAGAGTCCTTTATTGCTTTGAGCAGCTCCCGGGGGTGCCTTCTTATTTTATATTATTTTACATATATAAGTAAATCAGAAGCATGGAAGCAACTGCAAAGATTTAGGGAGAAAGAATTCGGAGAAGTGAGGTGAAAAAAGAGGAGGGAGATAAGGAGCAACTGCCTTGCCACGTTGTGTGAGATACTGAAAGAGAGTCTCAGATACAGAGATTTTAAACACATTTTGCACAGAGTTAAAAATATAGTCCCTCTTTAATGCTTTCCAAAAGCAGCAGTAAAAAATTTAAATTGCCTTCCAGTTTCTCTTGGATGTCGCACTGGCGCTTCATCTAAATGTATTCTCTCTGCTGAGATAGACCCAGGAAACAGTGTCTCCTGAGACACACATTGGTGTAATACGTTACATTTCAGTAAATTTTTATGACTATTCTTAAGACCGGTGAGTTTCAGGCTTTTTTACCAATGATAAATGACATCTACCTTCTAATTTATTTTAAATTAATTATACAAGGAAAGTGTGATTTAAAAATAAACAAAAAATTAAGTGATGCATTTATTTTGGATATCAAATGTTTATGGAATATTAAGTATTATGGTATTAAATGCACACAGAAGCAGCTTTTATTATCTGCTGTTGGGAAATCTTGCAATTTGGTTTTTTTTTTTTCCCTCATAATTTTGTGTTTTGTTTTTAGGTGAACAAACAGGAGAGGCCATTTAAAATTATTTCAGTCACGATTTATAAAATGCTTTATAAGTGAGTTTAGGTAATCATTATTTCTGAAAAGGTGAAGGTCGAGTCAGATATATTCCATCCAGGTGTTTTGTCTTTTTAACATTGGTTTTTAAGCTCAAAGAATACTTTTAAAATGCTAGTTAGGAAATTTTTTTTTTTTTGAAAATTGTGGTTTGGTTTTTCTTTTTTTCTTTTTTTTAATTTAATAATATTTTTTTATTATATTACGTTAGTCACCATACAGTACATCCCTAGTTTTTGGTGTAAAGTTCCATGATTCATTTCTTGCGTATTTATTTATTTCAGTGAGAGAGAATGAGAGCGCTCTGTGGGAAAGGGCAGAGGAGGAGGGAGAGAGAAACTCAAGCAGACTCTGTGCTGAGCACAGAGCCCAACGTGGGGCTCGATCTCATGACCCTGAGATCAGACCTGAGCTGAAACCAAGAGTTGGACGCTGAACCGACTGAGCCACCCAGGCGCCCCACTAGTTAAGAATTTTGATCAGCTAGATCTAGTAAAGATTACCATGAAATGAAACTTTAGATTTTTGCCCTTCATGTGCCTTTCATTATATTTCATTCAAAATTGTTCTTTAGGCTCTCTGCTTTTAATGAATGGTCTAGTATGGGTAAACATTACACAGGATACAACCAAAATTAAAAGTAGTAAAAAAATATTAAACCATCGTGCTCCTCAAAGCTACCTTGGTGCCCAGTCAGGTCCAGTTGAGTCGTACATCCATGAGGGATCCTCAAAGGCATAATAACACCACTCACTGATCTCTACCAGCTCACTCCATGTTCCATTGTAAAGAAAACGTTTTAAAATGTTGTTTCATGAATTGATTAACATTAGAGAAATGGAAATAGTTGTTATGAACTCTCTGGAATGCTTTGACATCCTGCTGGCCGTTTACAAATCATAGATTGTGAAAAGCTGTTCTAGTTCATGCCTTTCATCTTGGGCAAGATCAAATCAGCCCTGTAAATAATAATCTCTACCCAGATTTGCTGAGATTTATAACAGCATAACGTGCAAAGATTATATTGTAAACAGAATCCCAATGAGTATATTTTAATATTTTCCAGTTGATCAGTAAGGATGTTAAGGCATGTATGTAAGTAAACCAGTGAATGAGACAGTTCATAATAAAATGCACTTCTGTGTATGTATCCAAAAGAATTGAAAATAAGATTTTGAAGAGATGTTTGCATTTCCCTGTTCATTACAGCATTATTCACCAGAGCCAAGAGGTGGAAACAACCTAAACATCAATCAGTGGATGAATGGATAAAGACAATGTGGCGTATACACCACAATGGGATATTATCCAGCCTTGGACATGAAAGGAATCCTGTCACACATGACAACATGGAAAACTTTGGAGGATATTATGTAAGTGACATATATCAATCACAGAAAGGCAAATCTGTATGATGTCACTTACATGAGAGATCAAAAGTTTTTTTCTAAGATTTTATTTATTTGAGAGAGAGCGAGAGCACAAGAGAGAGCATGAGTGGGGTGGGGGCAGAGGGAGAGGGAGAAGCAGGCTCCCTGCTGAACAGGAAGCCCAATGTGGGGCTTGATCCCAGGACCTTGAGATCACGACCTGAGCCAAAGGCAGCCACTTAACCAACTGAGCCACCCAAGTGCCTCTAAAGCAGTTAAACTCATAGAAATAGAAAAGTAAGTTGGTGGTTACCAGGGACTGGGGAAACTGGGAAGTGGAAAGTTGCTTCTTGGAATGGGTCATGCAAGATGAAAAAGTTCTAGAAATCTGCTATACAACAATGCTCATGCTGTTAACAATTCTGTACTTTTCACCTAAAACTTTGTTAAAATGGTAGATTTCATGATTCATATTCATATCATGATTCAATGGTAGATTTCATGATTTTGTATTATCACAATAAAAATGCTGAAATATATACAATAAATATGATTTCATGTTCATTATTTGTAGGCAGTTGTTTACATGAGTTTCAGTAGCTGTCAGGGAGCAAAACAGCTCCATTTAACATGGGTAGCTTTACGGAGAGTTTGGGATTTCAGGGAAAGCGGGGTATGTTATGGACAGCTTCCCCAGGAAGCTGACTCTGAGGCCGACTTGGGAGTTCAGGAAGATGCCCCTGGGGAGTGCTCTTGGGATTAACATTATAGGACAGTGAAGGAAGTGGAACTGGAGAGGGAGAGAAGCCCAGTTCCACGACTGCAACCACAGCCAGGCCTCTGCGGGTTGGCGGGCAGCTGGAGCTGGATGGTCCTTCAGAGTCATCCCAGCTAGAATCAGGGTTCAGGGCCTCCATACCCGCATACCTACCGTCACCGAATGCCGGCAGCCCCTGAGAAGGGGACATGCCTTTGATCAAGGTGGCCTTCTTCTTTGGAGAGTAACCACGTGGGGGATGGGGGAGCACTCAGTACTGGGGTAGGATATCATCAGTCAGGAAGGGGGATCCATGAGCCAAACCAGAACGACTGTTAGCCAGGGTCAAGGAGTAAAGAGGTGAAAGGGATGTAGGAAGTGAGATAGGAACGTGGGAAATGGATAAGTGGGAGGCAGATAGTAATGTTGCCCCTTTGAAGAACAAACATGTGGGTTGGAATCTAAGACTCTATTTCTGAGTCCAAAAAGAAGTTTGCTCTAAATGAGAGTTTATTTATACACACTTCTGTATTTAAAGTTGTGGTATTAGCCTAGAATTTTGGTTTATCTGAATGTGGTTCAGCATGTGTCATAAACACAATTTATTATTATTTTTGGAATCAAATGCCATCACCTATTACTTTAGTGTAACTTTCTGTCTTTAGACCTACAGTGAAATATTTGTTATTGTCTTGATAATTATCCGTCTCCCTTATGCATGTTTTACTTGTACCACTGGGTTCTTAATGAAAAATTCTCTTTACTCTCTAATCTCCTCTTGGAGGTTATAATGGCAATTATATATCCTTCTTGCTCATACATAATACATGAATCCTGCAGAAGTAGGTTATTGAAGTATTTTACTTATCTCCCACATCACCTTTTCAGCTGATGTGTAGTGAGTAGAAATTTAATATACAGATGTTTCTTCCACTTTTATGCCCCAATTGCAAATCTAGGTTAGGTGTACATAAAAGAGAGTTTGAAGGCATTAATTTTTGGAATAAACAGTGTACTAGATGGGGTTTCGGTCCTGGCTCTGCTATTAACTTTGTGTGAGACATTGACCAAGCAGTTTGATGTCTCTTGGTCTCATTTATTATTTGGAAAGTCCAGTTTTGGATTGCGTGCCCAGCCACCATTCATTGCCCATTGAATGAATAGATAGAAATTTTCTATCTATATATTATATTCATTTTTTTCAAAGAAAATGAATTTTTCCTTATTCACTATAGCTCAACATACACATATCATTTTGGTGCACAAGTAACTTTCAAACATTACACCTTCACTTGGTTTCATAAACTTATGTCTAGTTCAAAGCTGTACTAGGATCAATTATGTATATCTATAAACTCATTATGGTATAAAGTGTAATAGTTTCATTATTTTCCGTAATTGATCAAGAATTCCTAAAAACCTTCCATTGCCACTGAGCACAAGAAAAAGTCAAACTCCCTTCCAGGCTCATATCTCTGTTCCCCATCCTATGTCCCAAATGAAAAGATAGTTCCCATGTTTCCTTGAGGACAAGGGAGGGCATCCCAGATTTATGTGTGAATTGTTGTGTGTCCTTAAGACTGTCATGGGTCTTTCGTCTGGCTGGGCAGCTGCTCTGGTGTCTAGTGTGGAACAGCTGGCTGTTCTGGTAATGTGGCGCTCTGTGTCTCTGGGGATGTCTGGGGATTATGGAACTTCTCTGTGGGCTCCACTCTCCTGTCTCTGGAGCTCTGACTTTGGGCTGCCGGTTCCTTGGGAGGCATGATTGACAATCCTCAGGTAATCATTAGCTGGGCATCTTGTCCACAGCTTCCTGGAGCTGGGGATCCAGCGGAGTCCCATTGCTACCTGTACCTGTACCTCCCCATCATTTGCAAGGGATCCCAGCATAGCCCCTCTGTGGGAGTCTCTTGCATTCCTGGGGGATTTTTTGGAGAGTCGGCCCATGTCTGAGCCGTCTGCTTCTTTCTCTCGGCATATGGGAAACTAGGAATTTCCACCACATTGATTTCAGATCTAAGAGAAATCAGATTGATAATCTTTGTCTTCTTCCAACACATTTTGCCCATCAGCCATTTCCAGCCTGATTGGCACATTGTCATATATGTCCCTCATCGAAGATGTCATAAAAATACCCCAGGATGTGTTGGGGGAAAAGAAAAACCTACTGTTCTGAGGTCTCTCAACTTACTGGCTGCTTTTAGCAAATTCACCCGTTTCATGAGCCTGAACATGAGCGTCTGACCTCCTGCACTTTCTTACTCCTTCTCTTCCCTCAGGCTCCAGCTGGCACCTAGAAAGTCTCTCCCGCTTCCCTTTCTGTCTACCAGGGACTCTCCTGTGTTAATTCTTTCCTCCGACTTCCTAGGGTGGGATTCATCTCCCAACTTCCCTGTCAGTAAGGAAGGTATTTTGGGTAGTATTTGAAGCGTGTCATTCCCACTACTAAAGAACATGGTTAAATCCCTTCAAAGTGAAAGATAAGTTGCCGCGTATTGTGTTAGAAGAAAAAAAAATGCTTCACCGGCCCCTTTAATTTTGATGGCAATGTTTATCACACGGGGGAGGGGGGATGGGGAGCCGTTCTGAGCTACTTACTGGGTGACCCCGTGGGCTGCCAAGCTTAAGTGTGGCCCAGAGAAGCTTCTTCCGCAGGTCCTGCAGGGCAAGCAGCTCTGCCATTGGGACCTTTTGAACTAGCAGAATCAATTTCGCTTGAACTTTCTGTAGCTGATTGGATTGTTCTGTGGTTCTTCTAGCAAATCCCAGTAGAATTCCTGTGAGGCCTCTAGGGCAGCATGTTTCAGACTGTGCGTTGTGACCCATTAGTGAGTTGTGAAATTCATTTAACAGGTCTTGAGCAGCGTTTTTAAACATGAAAGATGATGGAATAGGAAGGAAAATATCAGAGTACATTGCCTGTAGTGAGGGCAACATTTATTAAAACTTGTTTATTTTGCTCGAGATCTTCTGAGCATGTCATAGTGGATTACAAATTAAAATGCATTTCTTACAGAGTCCAGAGGCCACATTTTTGAAAGCCACTTCTTTAGGATATTTGAGCAAAGTCATGCCTGCTTGGTCAAATAACTTGTTTTCTTTCAAGAAACAGCTCTTGGCACGGTACCGGGAGCTGGAAGATAGAGACTGAGTCCCCGATGGTAACCCTTGAGGACCGCAGTGCTCTTGTGAACTAGATGTTTTCTGACCCACCAGTCCATAAAGGAGGGCCTGCCCACGCCACCGTGTCATCGAATGGGAACGGCATACATGGAATCAGGCACTGCCTGATTGAGAGCACACAACTAAACCATGGGAATAGAATGTTCTCACTACTAGCATACAACTTGCTGCCACCTGTTCCACAATCCACAGCTAGAGTCTCACGGGAAGTTCCATTTGAGCTGTTGGCTGAGGGAAAAAACGAGACT